>NC_141135.1:6600000-6933750 GCF_053477565.2 Lygodium microphyllum
AATGGAGCGATGTGAGTGCGAACAAGTTGTTCAAGTATATACTACGCTCCTTTGTATTTGAATCCATTATAAAAACCGTTTTATACTCTTCAAATATACTTGGTTTTTTTTCAAGTTTCTAAAATATCATGTATTGCCACCTGAAAACACAATGCGTAAGTCTTGGGATGACATATGTTTGGCATTACGAAAGCTTGGCATGGACTATCATAGAATCTATGCATGTGTCAATGATTGTATGTTGTTTTGAGGAGACCATGAGACTATGGAGACATGTCCAAAGTGTGGTTTTCATAGGTATTGATAGGACTTGTAAGGGAAAGTTGTCCCTCAAAAGGTTTTCAGACACTTTTCACTTATACAATGTATACATCATATGTTTCATATGTCAGACATGGTGAGCTTGACAACGTGGCATGTGCAAAATAGATTAATAGATGGAGTCCAACAAATATAAGTAAATTCATGCACATAGAGCCACATTGACTGTACCTTTCCAGACTTTGCATAAGAGGCAAGGAATCTTTGGCTTGGTTTTTCTATGATTGGCATGAATTCAGTCGGTCTCTACTAAGATTCTTATAGTATCTGGCCTATAGTCCTTTTAAACTATATCATCTTGCCATGGCTTGCTTGTTCCTGGGGGCTAGAAAGTCAAGAACATGGATATCTACCTTATTCCACTAGTTGATAAGCTGAAGATTTTGTTGGAGGAGGGGGTCAGAGTGGAAGACTTGAGCAAGTATGATAGTGGTCGATGATCACCTAATATACAAGCCATTCTTATGTGGAGCATGCATGACTTTTCAAGATGCAGAGAGGGATTAGGTAGGTGTGCTTCCATTCTCATTGCTAGTATCTAACATGGCTCATTCAAGTTTGTATTGACTAGATAGGGATATTGCGATAGGATTGGTTACCTTATGTTATCATGCATATCCATTGTGTGGGCCATAGTTAGACTCTTGAAAGTCACAGACTATGAAGAAGATGGTATATCAAGCACATGGCGCTTACTTACCAAAGGCTCGTGAACTGAGAGAAGATTTTCTTGAATGACCTCTAGCATGAATGAATGCCCAAATCTAGTACGAGTTGAAAATGATCCACAAGGAGTCACATCCAAGCACAATGCAAAGGTTCTTCGTTTTTTATGAGTTTCCATATTGGGCCCACTTACAAATAAACCATTTTTTAGATCCCATACACACTTTCAAGAACGTGGGTAGCTTATTGTGGGACCATATCACATGAAAGAGAGACACTATAGGGGCATGAATGCATTCAAAGGAGGTAGACAAGATGGAGGGGCTATGTGAGCTCAAATGCTTGTTTGCAACCATCTCATGTGCCTTGGGTCCTGTTGACTAAAGAAGAGCACATGGTGAGGCAAATTACCAGGTCTACAAGTATGATGTGGTTTGCTTTTTCTAAAGATGACCAACTAATAGAACTAAAATCTCATGATTGGAAGAATATATGCCAAGTTTGTCCCGACCGCCCTGATAGTAAGTAAACTCAGTATTTTACTATTTTGTTTTAATTTGATATTCATGATGCTTCCAATTTTTGGTAATTTATATTACTGAATGTGATTGCAGGGTGTCTCACTCCAGAAATACATTTGGTAATTTATAAGTTGTCAAATTTTGTGTAATGGATCTCATAGAAGGATATTAAGACATCCTCTATTGAATCTGCAAGGCGGGGAGTGGTGGAGACCGTTTGTCTCTTTGAGAAGTACATGCCCACGAGCATGCTCACGATACAAACTCACCTCTTGATACATCTCATGGATGAAGTAGAGATTGTGAGACCCATCCATACACAATGGATGTTCTTCTTGGAGCACTTCATGAAAAATCTGAAGGGCTTTGTTCGACAATGAGCTTGGACAAAAGGTAGCAAGGTTGAGGGTTGGCTAGTGTTGGAGGCATTAGTGCATATTTCGAAGTGGCTACCTGACGGGGGATTCATACAATAGTATGCTATGGACATTGAAGTATGATGATAGATTGTCTAGATATGTAGTGGTTGAAAATGGGATAGAAAAAAGATAGGAGTGAAAATTCTCGAGGGGATATAGTCCAAAGGTGATAACATGTTTTTCTTATTGTCATATCTAGATTTTACACATAAAAACTAACCTAATCATTTAGGTGTAAGGTACAAAATCTACAGTGTGGCATGGTCACACGAGCTAAATTTTTGAGTTGAGCACATATACAAAATGCCCTCCACAACAAAGTGTGGTGTCATGGCAAAGTTCGAGCAAGATAGCCAACGATGGTCCATGGATCCAAGTATCGTAGTAGATGAGATCAAGTATTTTGGAAACTTATAGAGTGTTATATTAGTAAATTATTGTAGCTTCTCCATGATTGTATTTGATGTAAAATGATTTAAAATGGTATTAGAAGGAGCTAGGGTAACCGTTCGATGAGGTCCATCTAGATTTTTGGAGGTAGATTCTAAGAAAATATAGAATGATTTGCACAACACCTTTGTCTTATCCTATCATTATGAATAGATACATTACCTTTTTTTTAAGTTTTTCCATGACATGAAACAATGATAAATGTTGATTCACTCTTTGCAACACACACACTTATATGTGATATAAAATAGGTAATATTCTATCCAAATCCCTTGCAACCTCGATAGTGGTACATTGTGCCATCAACACCTCGAATTCAATGTGTATGATGAAATCAATGTCTCCAGCTTGGACAAGGAGAGTATGCAAGTAGAGGGGCCGATGTTGCAGGGGGTGGAGGACAAGGAGGGCTTTGAGCATGTGGAGGAGACAGGCATGAGTAATGTAGATGAAGAGACAGGAGGCCAATAATTTTTCGAGAATGAAGTGGAATACCTTTTTTTCAAGTCCTATTTATAGACCTTCCAAATGTATGCCAACCTATGCCAAGAACTTGATATGGAGGTGTAGCCCTTGTTGTATTTGCATTCACTTGCTCAATTCTTTTATAATTCACTTTTAAGGATACTTTAATATATACATTCCAATTAGCATCTTTTTCTTTTGAAAAGTTATGCTTTCATGATTTATCTAAATCCTTATATTGCTTATGGTAATATTGTTTTTTCATTGTGTAGGTTATCTTTGATGATACCCATAAAGCAAGACGAGTCAAGGGATGATAGATGAGGAGCTATAGGATATCTTCACGAACATATCTTTGGATCAAATGGCCCGTTTCAAAGATATGGTAGAGCAAGAGTTGACACAGTCATCGTCTAGCCCCTCTATATAGTCTATCTCAACATGGTTTGATGCTTCGATATCTAATAGATAGAGTCAATGCATTACTCTAATCCCAGAGAGAGGGAGTGTTGTTTGTGCTAGTATCATTCTTTTCTAAGGATTTGGGAGTATTTTCCTCAAGGAAATTGGTAGGTTTAGGGAGTGCAACTATTGTGATTCCACGTCATGACAAGAAGTAGTAATTGCTAAAATAGTTGGTTTGGCATTGGTACCACCTGATGGTAAAACTCTTGTTTTAGACATTGGGTTTGTGTGGAAGGACTCGGGTTTAAGGGACTCGTGTGTGTCTCTTGTCCCTAGTGAATGTGTCTTTATAAATAGTGATTCATTCCCTTTAGAGGCTTTGTTAAGGGTTCCTTTAGGAGGTATAGATTTTTGGCCTCGATATGTGGGATGATTCCTCTTTTCTATGGTAGCTAAGTGAGAAAAGGTCATAGGAAAGTTGCTTTTCCTTTCATCCTTAGATGAAGGAGTGAGTTGCACTAGGGAAACATCAAGAGATAGATTAGATTTTGGGTTACTTAGTTCAGGATTAAACCACTCGAAGTATTCAAAGTTATATTTAAGTGAACCATAGCCATCTAGACTTAGGTAAGGCAAAATACATATGCACTGACATTAATCACCATTTTTCCTACTGCTAGCTTGTTGGCCATATCTAGGTCCTCTTCAATAAGGCATTTATCATACAATGGATATTTTTGGATGGTGTGGCTGAAAGCTCAACATCATGGACAATTGATAATACTCGCAGGGACATAGGAGCAACACATGTGGGTTCATGCAAAGAGGTCTGGAGAGCTTTCCTTTGCTCGACTATCATCATTAGTCAATGGCCAATTTTAGCTGCCAAATTGTGGTTAGAATGCCATTTTTGCTCAAAGACACCTTGTCATTTCCCTTTCCAATCCATTGGTTCTAGTTTTTCCTTGTTCATCTCACGGAGGGTGGTATAGAAAGAGAGTATTAAACACAACTCTCTAGTTATGGCTTTTGCCATAGCTTTATGATTTCTTTGGCAATGGTTGTCTAGTGAGAGAAAATGTGTTGATGCTTATCCCACATCAATGGCTTTTCTAAGAGCCCTTTATGCTCATTTGTTAGTTTCTCAACATTACTATAAATGTATACATGCATAATTGATGCTAGATTTGCATTTACTCGAATGAAACACTTCATTGACATCTCATTGGTTTGTTACGCCATCACATCAACCATTTCCTCAAGAGTCTTCTTCATCTGCCTAGGCTTTAAGTGTGTAGGGATTTGGGAGATCATGAATACATTTTTTTAAAACATCAATTCTGAGAGTGGACTATCATTCCCTTGTTGATGTGCCCTCTATTCATGGCCAAAGGTTGTGACTATTGAGGTTCCTATTGGGTGGTTACTTGTAGTAGAAGAGTCAAAGATCAGGTTACTTTTGTTGGTTCGGGTTGGCTAATCGGTCAAATTGGTATCCTCATCGGATGTGGCAATGTCCGTGGTTGGTCTTTTTGGGTTTATTTGCATAGCTTGAGCAATTGCACAAGGTTTTTGCTAGTGGGCTTCCTATGTTTTCTTAAGTTAAGAGGTTTTACGAGACTTGGGTCTCCTAAATGGGCTAGTTAATGCCTCCAGTGGTTGCTCATTACTTATGGATGATGCAACTTTTTCATCGTTTGAGTATTCATGTGTAGCTATGGCATTGCTATGAGATTAGCACTTAGGTTCCTCTTTTGTAGTTATTTTTCCATGACTCATTACTGACTTTTCCTTGAATGTGACAATTGCATCCAGTGGTTGTACTTCAATCAAGTTAGGTTAACTCTCCATTTTTTGATGGGTGTAGTTCTGTTGCCTAGCTTTTATATTTGCTAGCTTAATCTCGAGAGTGATTTTTGTCATAGACCATAATTCATATTTAGGTTGTTTCCTTTGTTTCTTTCGGGCTATGACTAATAGAGATGGTGATGTAGGTGATTTGGGTAACCAAATCCATTGGTTTCTTGTGTAATACCTTTGAGTGTGTAGCAACACTTTTGATGCTCATCGTGGTGTTGTGCAAATGCTCTATTGGTATTTATGGTGGTATCCTTATGATCTTTGTCTCTTTTTGCATAGTGGTATGTTTTTGGCAGTATTAGGAATTGTCATAGAGTTGGGAGATGCTTGGATTTTCTCACTAAGATTAGGAAACTTTGCATTGAGGGGAATTTTCTTCTGATCTTGTGCCTTCAATAGTTCTTGAAGAGCTTCATGACTCTCTTTGCTTGAGTTTCTAAGTTCTTACCTTTGTCTTGAGAAACAGCAAGTTTGTTGTTGCTAAAGACTATCATGATCTTAACACTAGGTAGGGTCAAGTGTATTTGTTGTGTCTCATAGCCTACATCTCACTTAGTTGCATGTTTGAAAGGTTTGCCAGGTAGGATTTTCTTTCTAACATTCTCTCCATTAAGAATAACATGAAACAAATATGGGAAGATTTTAGTTTCTAAGGTCATTAAGATCTTTCATTTGCCTAGAACAAAGTATGGTGATCCTCTATACCGAGTGATTGTAGCATTCATAGGTACTAATTCAGGTTGTCCTATGCAAGTCCAAGAATTTTAGGTGAGGATATTATAATCAATGTCTTTGTCCATGAGAGCCTTAGTGATGTGCTCTATTTTCAAACTTAATTTTACCCTAAGATAGGCAAATGGGATTAGCTTATCGCCTTCAAGGTTAATGGTGACATCCTTTGCCATATGAGTAGAAATTATAGGGTCAGTAGTAGGCATAGGGAAATTGCTATTGGATACTATGAGTTTTGAACCTTCATGATGCATGGAGGTGAATCCAATGCATTGAGGTCCTTAGCATTGGTCCGTTGCTTTGGGCAATAGTAGGTCACATGATCTCATTGATGGCAAGGCCATGGGATAGAGGATATATGGTGTGGATCATGAGATGAATGCATAGTGCGTAGATTTTGTCTAAGTTGGGCACATATGAATTGCATTTTGACTTGCACTTGGATTGTCATGATGTGGAGTTGAAGAAGAAGTTGGGCTTTTCTAAGGATTTGATCTCTATTCAAATTTTGATTATTGGAAAAATTAATCATTGTTTGTTCTTGATTTAGGGTACTATGAGATTCAACTATGGCCAATGTGGGATAGTCAATCCTATCATTTCTTTCAGTGGCGGCTAGCTGATCTATACCTTGGTTATTCAACTGAATCGTTGCTAGATTGCATCAACGGGTATTGTCTCTACAATCTGTTGGAAAGGATCCATGATGGTCGTGATGTTTGTTTAAGACTTCCAATTTGCACTAGATTTTCTACTTTTGATCTGTTTAGGAACTTGAGAAGAAAAGAAATGAAGATTTTAGGTCCCTTTTTGATGGTTCAAGTGTTCTTGGCTCATCACTTCATTCTTATCTTTGCATTCAAACATTAGTTGATTGTGAAAAGTAATGTCTGCACCTTATCTTGATCTTAAATTTGTGCATGGGCATGGTGCACAAGTAGGCTTTCTTTTTTTTCAAACTCTCATAAATTCTTAAAAGTTTGCAGCACTTTGAGTAAGCTAATGGTAAGTCAACAATGATGTTTAAGGATCGTGGTACCTTTTGTTCTTTTTGGCTCTTGACCTTTTGGTTTTGATTGGCTTCATGTGTCCTTTGGCGCTCATATCTCATTTCTTACTTGCCTAACTTCTTGCAGTTCTGCTTTAAGTTTGGTATTCGTGCCTAAAAGTTAATTGCACAACAATGTTTTAAAGATGAAATGATGTGATCTAACTTAGTGCCTTTCTCCTAGGTATGTGTGGGCAAGAGGTGCAATGTGAAGCATAGGTGTATGGGTCTTAGGGCAGATACATGGGTTAGTATGTTTTTGTCTGGTTACCATGTGTCCTAGTGTGTTTGTCTATCCTAGGGTGTTCATATGGTGAAGTTTACACTTAATGCAACATGCATGCCTAAGTGTATGATGAAAGCCATGTGTGAGTGATTGATAATAATTTTAATGTGTGATGGGTGGATGATAGTGTGTGCTATAGGTATATGCATGTGGAACATGCACTTATATGTGGATACCCTAAATGCAATCCAAGCTATGCAAGATCCAAGATGTTCCTAAACGTTGGTGATCTTAACTTTTTACCTACCCTATGTGTGCTAATGTGGGGTGTGTCTAAGTGTGTGTGAAACAAGGGTACAAGGTGCTTAAGCACAAGGTGTCCCTAGGTGGGGATATTTGGTTTAGTAAGGCACTAGATGTGGTTGGTGCACAAGTGCACTATGTGTATGTGAACATATTCTATGTGCAAAGAGGTGTGCTATTGCATTGAACACACATAGGTGCATTATTAGTGTGTGTATGAGGGTGCTTAGGTGTAGAGTGGGTACACTAGGAGTAGTGTGCATGCCTAGGGGTTTAGGTGCATCTGTAACAATGGTATTTGTGTGTGACTAGGAAGGATGGATGTGTGTGGGGTATAGTGGATATACATGCATGTACAATGCGTAGTGGAGTGGCCTACAAATACAATGCATGTATGTGAATGGGCGCTTAATGTGTATTATGTGCACGTAGGGTGCTTTGAGTTGATGTATAATGTAGTGTCACAAATTCACATGTGTGAATGTGTGCATATGAGAATGTGATTGCATATGTGTATCAATGGATGCACTAATATGTATTCAAATGGATATAATGTGTTGCAAATTTTGGAGAAGGATGTGTTATGTATATGATTGTGTGAATGCACTCTAAATTTTTTTGCACATGGATGCATAGTGGTACCTAAGTAGATACACACAAGGATAGGGATGCACATGTGCATTTGTGGATGCACAAGATAGGTAGATGCACACTTGTATGTGGATGGATACACATGCAAATACACTCTCTCTACTTAATCTTGGGGTATGTAGTTGATGCATTTGTACTAGATGGATGCACACATGGATGCACTCAGATAAATAGATATATATGGGTTCCTATAATGCAAGTGTGATACACCTCATGGATGTACAGATGCACACGTGGATGGATGGTGTGTTGAGAGAGAGAGAGTATGAGAGAGACACACAAGACATGCCTCCAAAGAATGATTCATGTTGATGTAGAGTTAGTATATATAGGTGAGACCCAAGTCAAATGAGAGATGATATATATAGTTGTAACATCCCCACTCAAACAAAGGTCTCTGGCTGGCGAGTGAAAAAACCCTTGGGGAGAACAAGGGAAAAACCCGAGCCCCTACACATACCTACGATACAAAAATGATTTACTATAAAGTTTTCTTGAATCCAATGATACATGCCTCAATCAGTGAGACAAGAACTTGGAACAATACCAAGTTCATGTCTTAATGAGCTAAAGCGAGCTTCTCTAAGAGCTTTTGTGAAGATGTCTGCAACCATTTGATCACTGGGACAATGCTCCACCATAATGGAACCTTTCTTGACTTCATGTCGAACATAATGATAATGAATAGCAATATGCTTTGATTTACTATGTTGTATATAGTCTTTGGTAAGACTAATAGCACTTTTGTTATCGCATCGAAGAGGTGTACTAGATGATGAAGGATGTCCCAAATCTGCAAGTAGTTGTCGAAGCCAAACTAGCTTGCGAGCTGCTAATGATGCAGCAATATATTCGGCTTCAGTTGTAGAAACCGCAACACATCGTTGTTTCTTGCTGGACCAAGAAACCAAACATCCATTTACAAAGAAACAATTCCCACTTGTAGATCGCATGGATAAGTGTGAACTTGCCCAATCAGCATCTGTTTATCCAATAAGGTCAAGAGAAGTTGAAGAAGATAAAGAAGAATCCTCTCAATGACGATAAATAAGACCAAATTCCTTAGTACCCTTGAGGTACTTAAGAATACGTTTTGCAGCACTCCAATGAATAGTGGAAGGGGAAGAAAGATACTGTCCCAAAAAGTTAGCTGCAAATAAAATATCTGGTCTTGTGTTTAAACCAATAAATTGAAGACAACCAAAAAGATTAGCAAAAGGTTGATGAATGGCTGATTCTTCATTGTGTGTTATAGATGTACCCTTGGTAGAGCTTGAAAGAATGGGAGTGTTAGCAGAGTGCGCATTTGTCAACCCAAACTTCTTAACAATATCATTAATAAACTTTGTCTGGCGAAGAAGAAGAATGCCTTGTTATCGGTGTCGTTGAACTTGAATACCCAAACAAGAATGTATCTCACCAAGATCCACCATTTCAAATGCAGTCGATAAAAGCTTCTTCATAGCATCCAAGAAAGCAATATTATTTGACACAAGAATAGTATCATCAATATTATTTGACATAGATCTCCAAATTTTCATCAATCTTCTTTGGAGGTGAAGGAGGTTTATGATCATCAGAATTAGTAGAATCACAAAGCAAGTAAGGAAATGCACTAAGCAAAGATTGTGTATCATCTGAAACATCTGACAACCATGTGCCACTCATAGTCTTCTCATCAAATATAGCATCACGACTAATGATAACCTTTTGAGAAGAAGGATCATAAAATTTGTAACCTTTGGAATGATCTGAATAACCAAGAAAAATAACCTTCAAACCTGGAGGATCCGAGTGTCCTTGGGCACATGAATATAAGCAATGCAGCCAAATGTGCGAAAGTGAGAGATTGAAGGTATCTTCCCTGTCCAAATTGTTATAGGAATTTTACCAGCAGGTGCAGTATTTGGAAGATGATTTTGAATAAAAACAGCTGTTAGAAGTGCTTCAATCCAAAACTTCCGAGACAAACCAGAGTGTATAAGCATGAAACGTATAGCATTAAGAATCGTGCGATTTTTGCGCTCAGCAACACCATTTTGCTGAGGAGAATAAGGAATTGTAAACTCATGATGAATACCTTGATCTTTACAGAAGTCATCAAATAGATTGGGTACATATTCACCGCCGTTGTCACTATGAAGCGTCTTTATAGAGAATCCAGTTTGAAGCTCCACACTTATCTTGTATTGTTTAAATATAGATAAAGCCTCAGACTTATGTCGAAGAAGATAGACATGTGTGTACCGTGAGAAATCATCAATGAAAGTTATAAAATATCGATATTGAGACTTTGAGGCAGGAAAAGGACCGCAAATATCGGTATGAGCCAAATCCAAGAGAGCACATGAATGTGATGAAGTAGAAGTGTGGTAAGGCGAACGATGGTGTTTTCCAAGTGCACAATACTCACATATTCCCATACGTGGATGAGATTTAAGATCCATACCTTGCACAAGACCATGACGATGAAGATCAAGAATTTTGGCAAAATCGGGGTGTGCAAATCGTTGATGCCATAATTTGCAATCTGCATCTCCAGGGGCAGTAACAACATTTGCAACTGTATCATTCAATGATAGCTCAAATAGATTACCATGTCGAGGAGCCACTGCTATAATATGCCCGTCTTTCTCTATACGACATTGATTATGATCAAAGCCAACAAACAAACCAAGATCAACTAGACGAGCAACAGAAAGAAGATTTCTTTGCAAATCTGGAACATGAAGAACTCCTCTTAATATTCTAGTGGATGAAACAATCCCCAGATATAAATCACCCACTCCTTTGACTTGACAAGTCGTATCATCCGCAAGGTAAACAAACTTCTTGACAGGAAGAGAATGATAATTGTGAAGCCATTGCGATTGGTATGTCATGTTTCTAGTGGCACCTGAATCAACGATGAATAGAGAACCATCATGAACATGAAGTACCTTTTCTGGAGAGATATCATAATGGACGAAATTGAGCTCCTGATGAGTATGATCATCATCAGTTGTAGTTTGTTGAACAATATAAGCTCGAGAACGTTCTTCATCATATATGCGTTTATAACAACGACGAGATGGATGATCTGTATGTGCACAATAATCACAAGGAGGAAAACTTTTGGACGAGCGAGGTTGCTTTGTAGTAACTCCATGCTCCTCATCATATTGACGTGCCCAGCAATCAGAAGCCACATGACCTTTCTTATCACAATAAGAACAATGTTTATTAGGATAAGCAAGATGAGAAGATTTACTACCTGGATTAGGGCGTCCACCCTGCTGAAAACGTGAAGCAGGACGCTTGCGAGCAACAAAAGCAACATCAAAATCCCTTTGTTCCCGAGTGACCAAAACAGCATCAAATTTTTCCAAATGATGCTCATGACATTGAGAATATTCAATAAGAGATATACATGCTTTGTCAAAGTGGATATCATCCTTGTTAGACAAAATAGTGATGATATTGTCATATAAAGGATCTTTGATGGTATGAAGAAGTTGAGTAACAATCTGATTTTTAGCAACAGGAGCGCCGGTAGCACCAAGCTGATTGATAATGTCTTTAAAAGCCTCGATATGAGAGTGCATAGAGGTACCAACCTTATATTGAAGATTCTTCAAACAAGTTTGGAGATATAAAATTTCGGTGACCGATTTCTTCTCAAACGTTGAGATAAGATACTCCCAAATAGCATGAGAGGTTTCCAGATGAAAGACATCCAACATAAGTGAGTCAGGAAGTGCAGACAATATATAACGATGAGCCGCTTTGTCACGATGAATCCAATCAATATGATCAATTTTCCATTGTTCAAATAATGGACCATCAGTAATCACAGAATTGTTATTCATCACATCAATAGGTTGAACTGGGCAAGACAGGTCGCCCAAAACAATATCAAATAATTCGTCACCTTCAAGAATTAGCATCATCTTTGCTTTCCACCCAGGAAAGCCTTGTCCTTGGAAGAAGGGAATAGAACGTTGGCCAGACGGATATCCGTTAACAATTATGCAATTGGCCATGCCTGTATGTCAAGAGAAAACAAATAAGATGAGATCGCAGAATCTACAAACCATGATCAAGACGAGCGTAATTGAAACTCATGACAATCAAAATAGGGATATGCACGTAAGAACGATGAAAAGTATTGAGTGACTAAAGAGAAAGCCCGAAATAGAGAGGCGTAACGTGCAAGACGAGATGACGCATATAAGAAAAGTGCTATTTTGGTCGAGCAAAGAACGTGAACGATAATAAAACATCGCTAAAAATAGCAAGATGTTTGCTTATCATAATCAACATCATTAACGAAGATGAGTGATTAATAAACTGTAATTGGGGATTAACAAATTGTAATTATAAATACAGTTTTAAATAAAGAATTGCAGATTTGAGCAGAATTGCTATCTTGAATCCTGAACTGTCATAACTTTTGATCCAGAACTCCAATTGACAAGCGGTTTTGACAGGATTCGAGAGCACAACGAGAGCTACGCACCTGGACCTGGTTTTGTTTTTAAAGACAAAATTAACTAATACTTCTAATTTGAACAAGTTCATGTATCAAATCATCACTTGTGCAAAGAATTCAATCAAGTATAAACAATGAAACAACTTGTCTTCCTTGTTGTTGCTACACATCCATAGCTCTGATACCATGTTGAGAGAGAGAGAGTACGAGAGAGATACACAAGACATGCTCCCAAAGAATGATTCATATTGATGTAGAGTTAGTATATATAGGTGAGACCCAAGTCAAATGAGAGATGATATATATAGTTGTAACATGGTGCACGGTTGTGCTATGTGCGATTAGACGCATTGTGTGTGGTCGGATGCACATGGATGCACCATGATCGATTAGACTCACTATGTGCAGCTAGATGCACATGGATGTACTATGGTGAAATGGATACAGTAAGGTATGTGGGTGTACATGTGTTAGTCGTATGCACACATGGATACACACAAATGTATGGATACATGTGGATGCACTATGTATGCTTATATATATTGTCGATGCACTATGTGTAGTTGATTGCACACAATGATGTGCAGAGTGCAACACACATGGTATATGCATAGTGCAACACATATGGAGTTGCGGATGCACATATATACACTATGTAGATGTGTATAGTAGGGAGATTCACAAGGGGATGCACATAGTATACGCAAAAGGAGGTGTTTCTGTGTGTCACTATGTATGTGTGCATTGACTAGGTGGTGTATGTGTACTTTAGGTCTTGTGCTTACCTGCATATGTATATAGGGGTTAGGGTAGTGTATTGTAACTGGAGTGTCAGTGTGCATGTGTTGTGTGTATATGTGAGGCTAATTGTGCCTATGGGGTGGTATGCATGCACTTTGCATGGATCTTTATCTCCCTCCTCCCTCCCCTTGACTCTTCTTGTGTAAATAGGGTAGTGCTAGGAGTGAATTAAAGAGGAAAAAGCCTATCACACACTTGACACATAGCATGGACGTGTAGCCTATACATGTCCTAAACAATGCATGTGAGTGTGCACAGGTGTAAGTGAAAGTGTGTGTGTGTGTGTGTGTGTGTGTGTGTGTGTGTGTGTGTGTGTGTGTGTGTGTGTGTGTGTGTGTGTGTGTGTGTGTGTGTGTGTGTGTGTGTGTGTGTGTGTGTGTGTGTGTGTGTGTGTGTGTGTGTGTGTGTGTGTGTGTGTGTGTGTGTGTGTGTGTGTGTGTGTGTGTGTGTGTGTGTGTGTGTGTGTGTGTGTGTGTGTGTGTGTGTGTGTGTGTGTGTGTGTGTGTGTGTGTGTGTGTGTGTGTGTGTGTGTGTGTGTGGTTCTAATCTGTTGTGCATGTGGGATGTATGTGTTGTGTGTGTGGGTTTAAAGTGTTGTATGTGTGTGTGTTTCTTGTGTGGGGGATGCATCTCTTTATCAGGTCATGGGGTGAGGGTAATGTGGGGTGGTGTATATGTGTGTGTGTATGGAGTACATGTGTCTATGTATTAATGTGACTTGGTGAGAGTGTATGTGCATGTGTATATGTTTAATGTATGTGTGGGGGTGTGTGTATTAGTAAAGTATCTTTAAAATAGAGTTGAGTGTTTGTGATGGTCTTGCAAATGGTGGCTCAGTGGCAAGGGTGAAATACTTAGTCAAGGTTGTAGATTCGTGGCACGGGAATAGTAGCCCACAAGAAGGAGGCTCTAGGGGCAGTGTGATAAGGTGGCCTTGAAGGCACACAACTAGGGGAGATATGAGCATGAAAACCCTAGGGTGGTAGCAGCGAGCCCCGCCTTGCAATGCTAAAACCTTTTTTTTTTTCCCGAGGTGGGAAGGGACAAATATGAGCACCCCCCCTTTTCTTTCTCATTCCTTCTCCTCCTCCTCCTTCTTTCTTTTTCTTCACTAAAAGGGAATGAGGCAATAGCAATGGTTGGTTTTGATTCAAAATAGTGGTGTCGCTAATTTGCATTTGCAATACTATTAATGATGCTATTAGGGACACAAATAGCAATTCTTAAAGTGATATAAATAGTATCACACATAGCAATGCCACTAGCAACATTGTTCTGAGAAAAAAAAGCACCAAAAACAAAAGAGAGAGTGAGAGCTTTGAAAGGGAGAGATAGAGGAAGAGGGAGGGAGAGAGAGAACCACTGTTGCCGCCGCCCATCACCGTATGCAAAGAAGAAGGAGAAGGGATGGAAGCCATGAAAGGGAGGCACAAATGGTTTTATCTCCAAGCCATTGAGATTGGTACCGAAAAGTGCTTAAGCGTTCTAGCAACTTGCAATAAGAGGTTCACTTGTTTCCACCCACTACAAGACTATGTGCATTACAATGCCCTATCAAATGGACCTACGACTTTGAGAACACTTGGCTCTTCTTGCATTGATTTTGTTTTTTTTGTTTTTTTTTTTGCTTTCTTTTTTTTTGTATGTGGAGAGATGCATTGATGAAAGAGAGGGAGAGAGGGAGGGAGAGGGAGAAGAAGGAGAGGAGAGGAAGAGAGAAAGATAGAAAGAAAGGAAACAAAGAGGATAGTGAGTGAGTGAAACAATGAGGGAGAGAGGGGAGAGGGAGGAGCAAAGACAAATGAAATAAAGAAAGGGAAATGGAGAGAAATAGAGAGGGAGTAGAGAAGAAAATAGACAAGGGGAGAGAAAAGGAAGGGAGAGAGAGGGAATAAGAAATAGAGAAGGCAAGGTAAAGAGAGAAAGGAGAGTGAGAAGAAGAAAGAGAGGGAGAAAGCCAGATATAGAGAGATTGAAAGAAAGAGAAAAAGAGAGATGGAGGGAAAAATAACAATAGAGCAAGAGTGGGAGATAGGGAGAGAGAAATAGGGAAACAATGATAGAATGAGAGAGAGGAGAAAGAGAGAAAAGTAGAAGAGGAGGGAGAAATAGATAAAGAAAGCATCACTTGTGTAACGTGTCCACTAACATCCTCTAGGACACGTCTTAGCAGTCCATCGGAAAGGTTGTCTAGAAGACTCCACCCGGCACTCCCATGGAATGTTGCGGGTTTTGTAATCTAGGACTTTCCGCGTCTGCCCCGTAACGGAAGTGTCCTGGGCGCTTTCCACTTAGGATCGAACGGAATTGTTTGGTCGTTTAATAACAGCGACTAGCGTCAGACCTGATCGAACTACTTTACGCAGAACGCCCGGTCTGAAGCGAATTCATGCTGCACTTGGTTCAAGGAGAATGGGAAACGAGAGGGATGCAAGGCTCGACCTCAAAGGCATAGTCCCATTCCGTTCCCCTAAAACAGCCTGAATCGGGTAATCGGTACTTCCAAGTCATTGTTCTCCTTGCTTGTTTTGGTGATGACGATCATCCTCTGCCCATCGAAGATCTTGAGAAAAGTTTCCGGCTAACCGGGACCACCCATCCGTAGGACAGACCCATGGTCCATCCTCCGCACTTTCCTCGGTTTGTTTTAGTTATGTAATTACCTACCACATTAGTTTGACATATACAAACAGCTTCCTTGATTAGCCCTGTTAAGCACTGGTTCCTTCACGTAATCTTATCACAGGACATAAAGAAAACAATGTCAAACAACTCCTTTATTATCATTATATCCTTTTATCTTTGAAATACAAGGAGTTCCCGCCCGTAGGCGCATTCATAATCCGCCCGAAGGCTATCCAGTAATCCTTCCTGTGATTACTATCCCAAGTTTCCGCCCGTAGACTAGTATGCGGGCCTCGAGATCCAATCCCGAGTCACGTTAGCCTCTTGTGCAGGGCCCGGAAGGCGAGGGATTTACAGCCAGAGCCCCCCCTGGCACCCAAGCGTCCTCCTGCTCCAAGCAGAACTCAACGGAGAGACCTCTCACGGCGGGTTCGGTCCACGTTCCCGGCGCGGTTCACAACCCCCTTGGTTAGGGTCAGGCAGGCAGTCGGGGGTAACTGAAGCTGCCTCTCAGGCACCAACCTGAAGCTTTAGATATATTTTCATCCTTTAGTTCATTGAGCAAACAATGCAAACAGTCCTTTCTAAACTGTTACAAGCACAATCAATTTCAATGGTCGTTTAGCTGGCAAACTGTTAAGGAGTGACTTCCTTTCCTCCGAATGCAATCCGCATTCGTTTCGGAATCAATTGCAACTTGGCAAGATTCCTATCATTCTTGGGTTAGGGTCATACCCTACCCATACTTTAGTGTTTAGTTGTGGTAGGTTCCAGCGACCATGTCGCTTTAGATTATGGTCGGTCATTTGCTTCAAGGCAACGCCTAATCTTCCTTTCCCTTGGCAATTACTTCCCAAGAAAAGTGAGTTAACAGGGTGATTACTCATCCTCTTGTAAGTTAAATTCTTTCAATAACTTGCTAACCCCATTTCGAGAGATGACAAGACTCTTTGCGGACAAATTCCAAGACTATACAATGTTGCGGCTTTGTGCGCAAGTATTGCATCTATTCCATGGAATCTATCCATTGCTTAGCGTTCCGATCACGGAATTTAACCCTAGCTGAGTAACAGGATTTTGGGGTATCCTCCAAGTCATTTATAATTAGGTTTGGCTCATGATTCTAGAATATGCAACTCTGTCGGAGTTCCATCATTAAGACGAATGATCCTTAGGATGAACATCCAATTGCTTCGACATTTTTGTGAAGATGTGTAAGATCTTTAGGTTCACGGTTTTTGTCTAAAACTAGGTCGAATCATTATTGCACTAAACCCTAGTTAACACTTAGGATTCCTATCATATTGACTCAGTCATGTCTATACGAATCCTTGTGGTTTGGATTACTTAGTCAATTCAACTAGGTTTGTCTTGCGACAAGGATGATCCTTTTAAGGGTAATAACTAAATCTAACGGGATCAATAGTTATAACTCCTCCAATTCGCGTAGACATGCGATTGATTGCCTCTACGTATCGCATGGTTCATGATAACTTTGCACGATAATCTGGCTACTAACTTTGCCTAGGACCTACTAGGTCTTACATCAATAGTCGTACTTACAACCTTGTTGTCTACACTTTGGCATCTTATGCTTTGACTCCTAATTGCGGCTCTTAATGAATGACATTTTTCACATGACGACTACGCAATTTATAACATTCTCCTAGCTACGAAGTAGTTGATGAAACTCATGCAAAACTAGTGTTAATTTATTCCATCTTACAAGCTATTTTTCAAGTCCATACGTACACTTTAGTACTCTATTAATTCTTTCCGAATGATACCTTATGATGCTAACCTTTTTCCTATGAAATCATTATGAGAAGTATGTTACCTAATGTGCAGTATACGCTTATTTCTAGCATGTCTAGGACGAAGATAATGCACTTATAAATTCCATTTCATTGCCTAAGTTTAGACCCATTACTTTGATGATGTACCAAAATACATGCAACTAGCCTTCTATTCGTTCACATTCACGACATATTTCAATCTTACATAACGCTCGAGAGATGTCCTATCACATGTATTCCTTTCCTCCAATTTCTATATACTTTTAATTTAAACGTAAACATGAAATTTCCTTTCTAAGCGCGCCTAATCATTTCCTTATGCGGAATTAACACGGAAGAACCTGGACTTGTGGAGTCGGGATGATGTCCACTTGCACATTCGGATTCGAGCCTCCCGCGGTCGCCTCTTGGGATCTTTTTGGAGCCATTGCACACGTAGGTTAGGTTTCTGAACTCGCTTTCGTCGCCTACGGATTGTTCTGCTTTGACACGCAACCTTCCGGCCTTTGCTTTCCTCATAGGCGGAAGATCCTTTTACGGTAGGTCGCTTGCGGAGAAGGGCCTTAAAGGACTTCGCGGGACCCTTTTCGTTGGTCTAGTGGGATCCTTATAGACCCTCTTCAATTCCCGAAAAAAAAGGTGTTGATGGTCCTTCTTCGAAATTGTGGTGGGAAAGTGCCTTTGGAAATGGGTGGAAAAGGGTGGAAAAGGGGTCGTGGGAAAGGGGGTTATGGAGGCCTCCTTTGACAAATGGTGGAAAAGGGCCGTGTGAAGAGGGGTTATTGAGGCCCCCTTTTTGGAAGCTTCCAAAGAAGCTTGCTTCAGGGAGCACGCGGGCGATCAACGTGGCGGACGGGATGGTGGCAGCTACAGGAGCCTGGCGGCCAGGGCGGCAGCAGAGACAGACTGGGGCGGAGTTGGGCGGTAGCACGGCGGAATGGCGGACCCAGCGGCAGCGAGGCGGCGGTCTTCTACACGGCGGCGACTCACGCTCTCTCTCTCTCTCACAGAGCCTCACCTTCACAGTCTTCCCTCCTCTCTCCTCTTACCTAGCACACAGTCTTGTTTCCCTCACAGAGTCTTCCGTCTTCCCTTTCCTAAGCACACCCCCTTGATGGGGGGTGTTTTTATAGGCTTTTGGGGGTGGGGAAGGGGGTCTCCACCCACGTGGTGATCTTCCCCATGCAACCCCCACTTTGCCATCCTCCCCCCCACACTCCCTTTCCTCCAGCCATGCATCGGCTGGGGGAAGGGATAAATATAAAAAAATTTGCATTAATTTAATTAAATTGCCCCTCCCAAGAGGGTGTTTTCGTGCGGCTTGCGGTTTTGAACACCCGGTTTGATTTACCATTTGCAGAGGACCCTATTTCCCGCACGCGGCTCACACATTACGCGGTCAATGATTTCAATGCAAAGAGATACCCTTTGTGCAGGGTTTACACGGCGTACGCAAGGTTAATATTTACGGTACGATCACGCGGAAATATTACATTCTCTCCCCCTTAGAAGAATCGAGATGTCCTCATCTCGAGATAAACTGGGGATATTGAAGATTGAGAGAGCTTTCATCCATCCAGGTAGCATCCTCTTCGGGATAATCTTGCCACTAGACGAGGCATTCTCTCAAGGTTCTAGATCTCAACTGTCTCTCCCTGACCGTGGCCAATACCTTGACGGTGTCCCTCGCTGAGGTTGGGGCATTGCTTTCTGAAGTGACCGAGTTCATTGCAGTGGAAACATCGGATGTTTCGGCCATTACCGTGAGTAGGAACAAAGTTGTTGACGTTATTTGTCCTTGCCTTCTTTCTTTGTCCCTGATTGTGGCCTTGAACTCTCTTAACCTGGGGTCTGAATGCTCCTCCGCTTGGGTCGCTATAAGACCAATTCTTAATACTCCTTGGTTTAGCTTGCACTTCCTGAATTATGGGTGCCGCTCGAATGAGTGCATCCTGAAGATCTGATGGTATCATAGATTCGAGACGGGTATTCACAGGTGGATTTAAGCCTGCGCAAAATTTGGACACCTGCTGTGTCGTGTCCATTCGTGGCGCATACTTCAAGAGTGAGACAAACTTAGAGTAGTATGCGTCAAGCGTGAGTCCTAACTGTTTTAGCTCATAGAACTCATTCATTTTCTGTGTACGATATGCGGGTGGCAAATATCTCCCTTGCACGGCTTGCTTTAACTTCTCCCAGGTAACGGACCCCTCTGAAATCCCTTGATCCCTGTACCATTGTTTCCACCATAGTCTGGCTTCACCGGTGAGTTTTAATTTGGCGAGCATGGCCTGATTGGTTGGTGCAGTGCCAGCGGCTTCGAAGTAGTCCTCCATAGATTCAATCCAAATCTCAGCGTCCGACTGGACGAATCTGCCTCTCCCGTCAAACTCAGGTGGCTTTATTTGTTTGAGGAGAAACTTCTTCTCCTGAATCACAGTAGTACTTGATGTAGGGGGCGAATTTGGAACCTGTACCTGGGGTTGTGCCTGGCGTAAAAAGTTTTCTTAACGTTATTATATGATAATTGCCATTAGCTTATCTTTAGTTCAGCTAATTCGTAACTCATGAAGCAACTAGACTTTTTGCAACAACTTTGATGCACAATCAGATAGTGATAAAAGAAGTCCTTATTTATATTTATATGGCGTAGCCTCATACAACAACTCCAGTCATTACATCTAGTTTGGGGAGAACAACATAGTATTGGATTTGTCTACAGGAACTGTGTAGTAGTAGGGTTTTGGGTCATGTATCTTTAGGAATCGATAATTCATCGGAAGTTCAGGATATCCTTTCCGCTGGAAACCATACTTCCCATGGCGTCCCAATACCTTGATCCTATCAGCTGGAATTACACGGGTTACTTCCTCATAAACATATGAGTTTAATTCAACCCTCCGACCTTGAATATGCAAAGTCGAATTCACGTGAGCTTCCACAAAAATGAACAGCCTCACGACTTTCAAATCTTCCAACCACTTGATCCTCTTCAAGTTGGTCTGTAGATAAGCGAACCGGTGGGCAGCTATGTAGTAGATTCCTGAAGACCCAGTCCATCTTCGCTCTATATATAGCGGTGATGGGTTATAAATCTGCTCCAAGATGTTCATCATCCCAATTCTCTGCCTATAATGCGGAGAATGCATCGCAGTCATGAACATGATCCGGAATACCAAGAACTTATTCCACGCCTCGTAATTCTGCAAGACAGTATTGAAGATGAGAAAATGTTTGGACAGGAACAAATTCTTTACTTCACTTCTAATGAAATCTTATGGAAACAATTCCATTATAAGTCGCCTCTGATACCAACTGTAACGTGTCCACTAACATCCTCTAGGACACGTCTTAGCAGTCCATCGGAAAGGTTGTCTAGAAGACTCCACCCGGCACTCCCATGGAATGTTACGGGTTTTGTAATCTAGGACTTTCCGCGTCTGCCCCGTAACGGAAGTGTCCTGGGCACTTTCCACTTAGGATCGAACGGAATTGTTTGGTCGTTTAATAACAGCGACTAGCGTCAGACCTGATCGAACTACTTTACGCAGAATGCCCGGTCTGAAGCGAATTCATGCTGCACTTGGTTCAAGGAGAATGGGAAACGAGAGGGATGCAAGGCTCGACCTCTCTGCCAAAAGGCATAGTCCCATTCCGTTCCCCTAAAACAGCCTGAATCGGGTAATCGGTACTTCCAAGTCATTGTTCTCCTTGCTTGTTTTGGTGATGACGATCATCCTCTGCCCATCGAAGATCTTGAGAAAAGTTCCCGGCTAATCGGGACCACCCATCCGTAGGACAGACCCATGGTCCATCCTCCGCACTTTCCTCGGTTTGTTTTAGTTATGTAATTACCTACCACATTAGTTTGACATATACAAACAGCTTCCTTGATTAGCCATGTTAAGCACTGGTTCCTTCACGTAATCTTATCACAGGACATAAAGAAAACAATGTCAAACAACTCCTTTATTATCATTATATCCTTTTATCTTTGAAATACAAGGAGTTCCCGCCCGTAGGCGCATTCATAATCCGCCCGAAGGCTATCCAGTAATCCTTCCTGTGATTACTATCCCAAGTTTCCGCCCGTAGACTAGTATGCGGGCCTCGAGATCCAATCCCGAGTCACGTTAGCCTCTTGTGCAGGGCCCGGAAGGCGAGGGATTTACAGCCAGAGCCCCCCCTGGCACCCAAGTGTCCTCCTGCTCCAAGCAGAACTCAACGGAGAGACCTCTCACGGCGGGTTCGGTCCACGTTCCCGGCGCGGTTCACAACCCCCTTGGTTAGGGTCAGGCAGGCAGTCGGGGGTAACTGAAGCTGCCTCTCAGGCACCAACCTAAAGCTTTAGATATATTTTCATCCTTTAGTTCATTGAGCAAACAACAAACTGTTAAGGAGTGACTTCCTTTCCTCCGAATGCAATCCGCATTCGTTTCGGAATCAATTGCAACTTGGCAAGATTCCTATCATTCTTGGGTTAGGGTCATACCCTACCCATACTTTAGTGTTTAGTTGTGGTAGGTTCCAGCGACCATGTCGCTTTAGATTATGGTCGGTCATTTGCTTCAAGGCAACGCCTAATCTTCCTTTCCCTTGGCAATTACTTCCCAAGAAAAGTGAGTTAACAGGGTGATTACTCATCCTCTTGTAAGTTAAATTCTTTCAATAACTTGCTAACCCCATTTCGAGAGATGACAAGACTCTTTGCGGACAAATTCCAAGACTATACAATGTTGCGGCTTTGTGCGCAAGTATTGCATCTATTCCATGGAATCTATCCATTGCTTAGCGTTCCGATCACGGAATTTAACCCTAGCTGAGTAACAGGATTTTGGGGTATCCTCCAAGTCATTTCTAATTAGGTTTGGCTCATGATTCTAGAATATGCAACTCTGTCGGAGTTCCATCATTAAGACGAATGATCCTTAGGATGAACATCCAATTGCTTCGACATTTTTGTGAAGATGTGTAAGATCTTTAGGTTCACGGTTTTTGTCTAAAACTAGGTCGAATCATTATTGCACTAAACCCTAGTTAACACTTAGGATTCCTATCATATTGACTCAGTCATGTCTATACGAATCCTTGTTGTTTGGATTACTTAGTCAATTCAACTAGGTTTGTCTTGCGACAAGGATGATCCTTTTAAGGGTAATAACTAAATCTAACGGGATCAATAGTTATAACTCCTCCAATTCGCGTAGACATGCGATTGATTGCCTCTACGTATCGCATGGTTCATGATAACTTTGCACGATAATCTGGCTACTAACTTTGCCTAGGACCTACTAGGTCTTACATCAATAGTCGTACTTACAACCTTGTTGTCTACACTTTGGCATCTTATGCTTTGACTCCTAATTGCGGCTCTTAATGAATGACATTTTTCACATGACGACTACGCAATTTATAACATTCTCCTAGCTACGAAGTAGTTGATGAAACTCATGCAAAACTAGTGTTAATTTATTCCATCTTACAAGCTATTTTTCAAGTCCATACGTACACTTTAGTACTCTATTAATTCTTTCCGAATGATACCTTATGATGCTAACCTTTTTCCTATGAAATCATTATGAGAAGTATGTTACCTAATGTGCAGTATACGCTTATTTCTAGCATGTCTAGGACGAAGATAATGCACTTATAAATTCCATTTCATTGCCTAAGTTTAGACCCATTACTTTGATGATGTACCAAAATACATGCAACTAGCCTTCTATTCGTTCACATTCACGACATATTTCAATCTTACATAACGCTCGAGAGATGTCCTATCACATGTATTCCTTTCCTCCAATTTCCATATACTTTTAATTTAAACGTAAACATGAAATTTCCTTTCTAAGCGCGCCTAATCATTTCCTTATGCGGAATTAACACGGAAGAACCTGGACTTGTGGAGTCGGGGTGATGTCCACTTGCACATTCGGATTCGAGCCTCCCGCGGTCGCCTCTTGGGATCTTTTTGGAGCCATTGCACACGTAGGTTAGGTTTCTGAACTCGCTTTCGTCGCCTACGGATTGTTCTGCTTTGACACGCAACCTTCCGGCCTTTGCTTTCCTTGTAGGCGGAAGATCCTTTTACGGTAGGTCGCTTGCGGAGAAGGGCCTTAAAGGACTTCGCGGGACCCTTTTCGTCGGTCTAGTGGGATCCTTATAGACCCTCTTCAATTCCCGAAAAAAAAGGTGTTGATGGTCCTTCTTCGAAATTGTGGTGGGAAAGTGCCTTTGGAAATGGGTGGAAAAGGGTGGAAAAGGGGTCGTGGGAAAGGGGGTTATGGAGGCCTCCTTTGACAAATGGTGGAAAAGGGCCGTGTGAAGAGGGGTTATTGAGGCCCCCTTTTTGGAAGCTTCCAAAGAAGCTTGCTTCAGGGAGCACGCGGGCGATCAACGTGGCGGACGGGATGGTGGCAGCTACAGGAGCCTGGCGGCCAGGGCGGCAGCAGAGACGGACTGGGGCGGAGTTGGGCAGCAGCACGGCGGAATGGCGGACCCAGCGGCAGCGAGGCGGCGGTCTTCTACACGGCGGCGACTCACGCTCTCTCTCTCTCTCACAGAGCCTCACCTTCACAGTCTTCCCTCCTCTCTCCTCTTACCTAGCACACAGTCTTGTTTCCCTCACAGAGTCTTCCCTCTTCCCTTTCCTAAGCACACCCCCTTGATGGGGGGTGTTTTTATAGGCTTTTGGGGGTGGGGAAGGGGGTCTCCACCCACGTGGTGATCTTCCCCATGCAACCCCCACTTTGCCATCCTCCCCCCCACACTCCCTTTCCTCCAGCCATGCATCGGCTGGGGGAAGGGATAAATATAAAAAAATTTGCATTAATTTAATTAAATTGCCCCTCCCAAGAGGGTGTTTTCGTGCGGCTTGCGGTTTTGAACACCCGGTTTGATTTACCATTTGCAGAGGACCCTATTTCCCGCACGCGGCTCACACATTACGCGGTCAATGATTTCAATGCAAAGAGATACCCTTTGTGCAGGGTTTACACGGCGTACGCAAGGTTAATATTTACGGTACGATCACACGGAAATATTACAACTTGTCTATAAACCACATGTGATGCTTCACAGTTAGATATCCTTGACCATGAAATCTCACACTTTGAGCTAATAGTAAAAAACGTGTGTACCAATCATGATTTACATTTCCAATGTATTTGAATATCACATAGAACAATATTAGATGTATCTTAGAAATGTTTATAGAGAGATGGCATTCCGACTTAAGAAGGGGAATGCACCTATTGTAGGCTGTAAGAAGAGTTTCTGGGCATGCAATTGAGGGAGTGCTTGAGCCAATACACCCATTGGAGGGCATGTCACTAACTCTTCAAAGATGCTTGGTTTTTTTATCAAGTTGCTAAAATATCACGTATTGCCACTTGGAAACATGATGCCTAAGTCCTGGGATGATATACGACTGGTGTTATGAAAGCATGGCATAGACTACGATAGCATCAATGCATATGTCAAAGATTGTGTATTGTTTCGAGGAGACTATGAGACTATGGAGACATGTCTAAAGTGTGATGCTCGTATGTATTGATAGGAGTTGTAAGGGCAAACTATCCCTCGAAAGGTTTTCACACACTTTCCACTTATATTGTGTATATGTCACATGTTTTGTATGTCAGACACAGTGAGCTTGACAACATGGTATGCACAAAATAGATCCGTAGATGGAGTCCAATGAATATCAGTAGATTCACATGCATAGAGCCACATTGACTCTACCTTTCCAAGATTTGCATGAGAGATAAGGAATCCTTGGCTTGATCTTGCTATGGATGGTGTGAATCCATTAGGTTTCCACTCACCTTCTTATAGTGTGTGTCCTAGAGTCCTTGTAAACTACAACATCTCGCCATGGCTTGCTTTTTCCTAGGGGCTACAAAGTCAAGAATATGGGCATCTACCTCTGTCCATTAGTTGATGAGCCCAAGATTTCGTTGGAGGAGAGGGTTGTTGTGCAAGACATGAGCAAGCATGATGGTGGTCAATAATCTGCTAATATATGAGCTATTCTTATATGAAGCTTGCACGACTTTTCACGATGTAGGGAGTGCTTAGGTAAATAGGCTTCCGTTCTCATTGCTGGTATCTAACCTAGCTCGTTCAAGTTTATATTTACTAGATAGGGATATTGTGATAGGTCTGGTTACCTTAAGTTATCATGCATATCCGTTGTAAACTCTTGAAGGTCATGGACTATGAAGAAGATGGTATATCAAGCACATGCCGCTTTCTTGGTAAAGAATCTTGAACTTAGAGAAGATTTTCTTGGACAACCTCTAGCACGAATGAATGCCCAAAGCTAGTATGAGTTGAAAATGGTCCACGAGGAGTCACATCCAAGCACAAAGCAACGATTCTTAGTTTTTATTGGACCCACTTACAAATCAACCATTTTTTGGATCCCATGCATATTTTCAAGAATGTGGGTAGCTTATTGTGGGATCATATCACATGAAAGAGAGACAATATAGGGGCATGACTGGATTTGAAGGAGGTAGGCATTTATAAATCGAAAAGAAAACATAACCATAAAATATTTATAACACACTTTGTCAATGTATGCGATGCATAGAATCTATCCCGCTCATCAATTCACGTGTTCTTTCCTAAAAAGTAATTGGTAATAATAACATGTTTCCATAGGTTTAAGTACATTCTAACTAATCATAATCTATGTAATAGACTTATCCTATGGGCTTTTCTAATATTACTAACTTATCCCTCATTTTATCTTAAGATGCAAAAAAGCAATAACATAAAGTAGAAAAATTAGGAAGTTGTAGAGCTTAAAAGTAATCATTTTCTTATGTACTAAACATGATTATCTCCATTCAGTCATCCATCGTGATTAAGGGTTATGACCGCAAGCTCGGTTTGTTGTGGAATTAGCGGTCCTTCAGGTTGAATGGATTTGGGGTAACTTCTACTTACACTTCAGCAACGACTATTTCATCGTAGCGTTGGGGAGCTCTCTGAGCATGATCTCGCTCGGCATCTCGATGTCTCTTGGGAGTCATGGAAGAAGCTTGATGGATTTGTGCAGCACTTCCACGTAAGTGTGGAGAGAGAGAGAGAGAGGCTCGACTCATTGCAGCAAAGCTTCATCGCATCAACAGGAGAGAGACTTTTGTAAGTTTTTTTCTTAAATATATGTAATATTTCCGTGTATCCGTACCGTAAATATTAACCTTCCGCACACCGTGTAAACCCTGTGCAAAGGGTACCTCTTGCATTGAAATTATTGACAGTGTAATGTGTGACCAGCGCGCGTGAAATGGGGTCCTCCGCTTTGGTAAATCAAAACCGGGAGTTCAAAAACCGCAAGACTCACAAAAACACCCTCTTGGGAGGGACAATTTAAATATTTAAGGCAAATTTTTTTTACTATTATCCCTTCCCCCAGCCGATGCATGGCTGGAGGAGAGGGAGTGTGGAGGGGGGGATGGCCAAGTGAGGGACTGCATGAGGGAAGTTCTCCACATGTGTGGAGACCCTCTTCCCCACCCCCATGCCTATATAAACACCCCTCATCAAGGGGGTGTGCTAAGGAGAGAGGCTGTGAGAGGAGTTGTGGAGGAGGGAACGGTGGGAGAAAGCTTGAAGGAGAGGACGCCGTGCTGGTCGCCGAGCAGGAGGAGGTCGCCAGTCCGCCAGCTGCCGTAGCTGCCGCCCAGTCCGCCCTGTCCACCAGTCACGCAGCCAGCCTGTCCGCCTGTCGCAGGCCATCTCAGCCGCCGCCACGCTGTTCACGACCCCCCCCACGTGGTCCTGCTGAAGCTTCTTAGAAGCTTCTTTAGAAGCTTCTAAGGGGGGGCCTCCTTAAGCCCCCTTCCCACCACCTGTCCCAAAGGCCCTTCCCACCACATTGCCAAGAAGTCCTTTTCATACCCTCCCCGGAACTTTGAAGAGGAGGAGGTGAGGACCGTAAGGACCCCACGAGACCCATCGACAAGGATTTCGCAGATAGATTTTTAAAGCCGCAAGCCGATCGAGATTAAATTCCGTGCCGATTCGAGTTTCTTGAAAGACTCCTAAAGCTTTTGCCACAAGCAACATCACGTAAAGAAATCTTCCGCCTACAAGGATAAAGGCAAAGGTCGGAAGGCCGCATTCCGAGACCCATCACTCCGTAGACCACAAAGGCAAATCGGACGTCGAATTTACGACTACGATGGCCCCAAAAAGATCACAAGGTGTGACCGCGGAAGGCTCATCTCCGAATGTACAAGTGGACATCTCCCCGACTCCACAAGTCCAGGTTCCTTCGAGTTATTCTCGCATGATTAGGCGCGCTTAGCTCATAGAGGAAATTTCATTTTTCGCTTAAATTTAATGCATATGGAAATTGGAAAGAAATACATGTGATAAGGCATCTCTTGAACATTAGGTAAGATTGAAATTGTCATGAATTTGAACGAGTAGAAGGCTAGTTGCATGTAGTTTTGGTACCGTATCAAGGTAATGAGTCTAAACTTAGGCAAAGAATAATAGAATACTAAAATGAACGTATGTCTTGCAAATAGCATGTAAGATGAAATAAGAATAATAGAATACTAAAATGAACGTATGTCTTGCAAATAGCATGTAAGATGAAATAAGTTAACACTAGCTTTGTATAAGTTTCATTAACTACTTCGTAGCTAGGAGAACGTTGTGTATTGCGTAGTCGTCATGAGAAAAATGACATTCATTAAGGGCTGCATTTAGGAGTCAAAGCATAGGATTCGAAAGTATAGACTACAAAGTAGTAGGCATGATTAATTGGTAAATCCTAGTAGGACCTAGGAAAGTTAGCGTACAGATTAGCAAGCACTTTACCTTACCAAGGAAAGATAAAGTTATCATGAACCATGTGATACGTAGAGGCAATCAATCGCATGTTTACACGAATTGGAGGAGTTATAACTATTGATTCCGTTAGATTTAGTTTATTACCCTTAGAAGGATCATCCTTGTCGCAAGACAAGCCTAGTTGAATTGACTAAGTAATCTAAACCACAAGGATTCGTATGGACATGATTGAGTCGATATGATAGGAATCCTAAGTGTTAACTAGGGTTTAGTGCAATAATAATTCGACCTAGCCTTAGACAAAAACCGTGAATCTAAAGATCTTACACGTTCACGAAATGTCGAAGCAATTGGATGTTCATGTATGAAATGATCTAAGGTTTTATCCTAAGGATCATGATGAAACTCCGACGGAGTTGCATATTTCTAGAACCATGGGTCAACCTAATTAGGAATGATTTGGAGGATACCCTAAAACCCTGTTACTCGGCTGGGGTAAATTCCGTGAATGGAAAACACTAAGCAATGGAATGATCCCGTGGAATTAGATGCAATACATGTGCAAAAAGCTGCAACATTGTATAGACTTGAGACTTGTCCACAAGAGAGTTTTGTCATCTCTCGAAAATGAGGTTGGCAAGTTATTGAAAGAATTTAACTTACAAGAGGATGACTAATCATCCTGTTACTCACTTTTCTTGGGGAATAATTGCCAAGGAAAAGGAAAGTTAGGTATTTGCAAATGACCCGACAATAAACTAAAGCGACATGGTCGCTGGATCCTGCCACAACAGAACCTTAAGCATTGGTAGGGTATAACCCTAAACCAAGAATGATAGGAATCTTGCCAGGTTGCAATTGATTCCGGATCGAATGCGGGTTGCATTCAGAGGAAAGGAGTCACTCCTTAACAGTTTGCCAGCTAAACGACCACTGAAAATTGATTGTGCTTGTAACAGTTTAGAAAGCACTGTTTGCAATGTTTGCTCAATGAACTAAAGGAGGAAAACATATCTAATACTTCAGGTTGAAGCCTGAAGGGAGAGGCAGCTTCAGTTACCCCCGACTGCCTGCCTAACCCTAACCAAGGGGGTTGTTAGCCGCGCCGGGAACGTGGACCGAACCCGCCGCGAGAGGTCTCTCCGTTGAGTTCTACTTGGAGCAGGAGGACGATTGGGTGCCAGGGGGGGCTCTGGCTGTAAATTCCTCGCCTTCCCGGCCCTGCACAAGAGACTAACGTGACTCGAGATTGGATCTCGAGGCCCGCATACTAGTCTACGGGCGGAAACTTGGATTAGTGATCCCTGGTGGATTACTGGATAGCCTTCGGGCGGATTATGAATATGCCTACGGGCGGAACTCCTTGTATTTCAAAGATAAAATGATAAAATGATAATAAAGAAGTTGTTTGGCATTGTTTTCTTTATGTCCTGTGATAAGATTACGTGAAGGAACCGGTGCATAACAGGGTTAATTCAAAGAAGCTGTTTGTATATGTCAAACTAATGTGGTAGGTAATTACATAACTAAAACAAACCGATGAAAGTGCGGAGGATGGACCATGGGTCCATCCTATGGATGGGTGGTCCCGGTTAGCCGGGAACTTTTCTCAAAGTCTTCGACGAACAGAAGGATGATCAACATCACCGGAACAAGTAGTGAGAACGATGACTTGGAATTACCGATTACCCGATTCACGCTGTTTTAGGGGAACGGAATGGGACTATGCCTTTTGGCAGAGAGGTCGAGCCTTGCATCCCTCTCGTTTCCCATTCTCCTTGAACCAAGTGCAGCATGAATCCGCTTCAGACCTGGCGTTTCTGCGTAAAGTAGTTCGATCAGGTCTGACGCTAGTCGCTGTTAGTACAATGACCAAACGATTCCAGTCAATCCTAGTGGGAACGGCCAGGACGCTTCCGTTACGTGGCAGACGCGGAAAGTCCTAGATTGCAAAACCCGCAACATTCCGTGGGAGTGCCGGGTGGAGTTTTCTAGACAACCTTTCCGATGGACTGCTAAGACGTGTCCTAGAGGATTCTAGTGGACACGTTACAATATAACACTCTATCCCTATTTCTTTATGTGATGCTCTATCCATGTTTATATAGTAACCTTGGAATACTTGGCAAAGGGCTATGAAGACTTCGCTGGCACCATTGGCTTGCGCAAGAAGTGCCATTAGCTTGTAGAAAACGCTTCTTGGAAACCCATCCTGGTAGTGTTGTCATGCCGCTAGTTCTTTTTTGTGTTCCATACTACAAACGTAGTTTTAATAAGCTTGTGTTAGAAGTGTTTCCAAAGCCTTCCTTCAATTATCTTCATAGTTAGATCTAGTTTTAAAAATGTGCAATCTTTACCATTTTATTTCCAACATAAATCAATTTTTGGAATGTATACGCACTTTGTACACTCCCAAAGACTATATCATATTGATCATAATCTACATATATATAGATGAGACTTAGTCTAGATATGGTGAGCTATATATAGCTCTAATACCACATATAGTGAAGTAGTACACTATGAAGATATCCTAAGAGCTATCCATATGCTTAAGGGGGAGGAAGTATCATCTTTGGATGATGAGAGAAAATTCACAACTTATAATCATACCAAAAAAAAAGTCATTGCCACAATGGGTGAAGCAACTCTATGATCGAAATAAACTTGTACCAATAACTATGAAAGATAGATGGAGCAAGAAGGTAGCCAAGAATAGAGGAGCAAAGAAAGGCTTATTGTCACATAGTTAATATGGCTCTAATGGCTAAGATTATGAGAAAATTAAAGGAGTCCACTGACATGCAAGAAGCATTTCTAAATCTACTAGGGAAAGAAAATATGTAGGTTGAATATAATAGTACATTAAAGAATGACACTTGTGAGCTAGTGGATCAGAAAAAAAAGAATAACATTATTGGTACAAAGTGGGTTTGGAAAGTAAAGTTGTTAGAATATCAAGCTCATGTTACTCTTCAGTCAGTCTATCTTTATGTATGTGACTGACATTAGGTGGATAGAGCTATACACATGTATGACATTCAATAAGTTAGTGTACTCAGTGACTTAACCATGGTTAGTCTTGGTTAGTCATACCTATGTATGTAAGTCTCTTTCAGTTAGTATGATGGAAGAATCATGGAAGAAGAACAACAATGAGCTGAGACTCATCTTCCACTCCACTCTATCTCTCTCTCTCTCTTCCAACATGGTATCAGAGGTTGAATGCCTGAAGCCTAAACACTTGGCAGTGGCCATTTGACAACAAGACATCAGATCTGAAGAAAACGTCATCAAAGGAGACTGTGCCTACATCCCATTTTTTGGTAAAAGCTATATCTTGCTATATAAATGGTTTTTGGAGAAACGGCCCTTCTATCCTGACCATTTGGATGTGGTCTATAACTTTGCAAAAGAAATTTTTCCAATTCCTCACAGATTTTGAGATATTCAATATAGACTTGTGCAGACTGGCTATTTACTGCAATAAACAGCAGTTGACTCCAAGGCACCAGTGGCTTTCATCCCAACAATGTATATGCCCTTATTATCATGCATTTAAGCATTATATTGGAGTGTTAAATGCTCAGTTTTGGAGCTTATTTGTTGCAGGCTGGGAACAATGAACTCGTTGTTGTCTTGAATTTGGAAACAATATACCTACATGGTTGAAGTATCTGTGATTGCTAGGGACAAATGCTTGGATCATACCACTTGAGTGGTACATAATTTTTGGGATATTGTGAGTGTTGAAAGTCCAAAGTTTGGACTAATTTGTTGCTAGTTATACCAGGGTATTGACTGGTTATTGTCTGTAGGAAGGATACCTATTATCTTCACTTGTCATACATGCAATATATTTTGACCGGTTCGACATGTATCAACTCTTGCATAGAGTGGAAACTGAATGAGATGTTTTGGGTCTATTTTGAGGTCTCAATACTCTGGTTTTAACAGAGAAAATACTATTGGTTATAGCAATGGGCTGGCTATATTTTGTACTACTAGCATATAGTACAAATATGGATACTTGTATGGACATAGTTTGTTACTAGGATGTTTTGCCACTACCATAAAATGTTTTGAACTGATTTGAGCTTGTTTTATGCTTAGTTGATTGTGTTTTTTCATTGTTGGAATACAGTTTATAGCAAGCAAATTGTTAGGAAAATTATCCTAAATTGTAGAAAACAATCATGAATAGTAGAAAACTGGTCCTGAACTATAGAAAAAGGAGTCAAGTACTTACAAGTTGTATACATCTATGAATACCTAAGCTGCAACTATGGTAAATGCTCAAGGCACTGAAAATATCACTCAAATTGTGGGAGAAAAGCTGGACTTTTTTTTTTGCTTTATGAAAGGATTTTTTGGTTTGCAGCGGTTATTAGGATTTATGTACAGGTGATGAGACTGAACCTGAAATACATTAAAGAAATCCGACAAATGATCAAAAAAGAGCTCATAAGCTATGGACTAATAGAGCATGCAAGGTGTTACATTGGTTTTCCTTATGTATATCAGATGCTATGGTTATACAGATTACTGGATGCAGTTCCCCAAAGGATGCATGGAACATACTCATAAAGAATTATGGAAATGTAACACATGCAAGAAAGATTCAGCTAAAGCAATAGTTCATTAACATGTCTAGGAATGGCAGAAGCATTCAAGCCTACACTACAAAGATCAAGAACATAGCTGATCAACTTGCCACAATTGGATCTTCAGTGTCTGAGGATGATATGATTGTTGTGACATTGAATGGACTTGGCAAAGAGTATAAAGCATTTCATACGTCTATTTCTATGAGAGCTGAATCCCCTGATTGGGATGAGTTGATTACTTTGTTGATATATGAGGAAGTTAAGCTTGGGCTGAATACAGGTTCTAGTACGTCTCAAAGGAGAGACATTGTTCTTTACTTTAGCCAGCGTGGTAGAGGCGACAGAGGCTGCGGATCTTTTCGAGGTCGAGGAGACACGCGAAATGCTTATGGGCAGCATCAGTAGAATGCCTGGCATGGAACAACTACATAGAGCCAGCATGGATCTGGCCGCTTTAGAGGCAAGGGGAGATCACCCCATGGTAGAGGTGGTAGATCTAGTTCATGGCAGTCAAATGATCAGTCAAATAGAGATAAGGACTCTCATTACTGCAACAAATATGGACACATTGCAAAGGATTGTTACAAGAAGCAGGGAGATATGAAGGCTAAGGGCAAACAACATGGGCACTATGCATCTTCTAGAAGTGCTTATGATGAGCAGGTTGAAAGATTGTTTACCATGTAGTATGTGTCTAAGAATGCATCTAGGCAGAACAGAGATGAGAGATGGTACATTGATTCAGGGGCTTCAAATCATATGACACCCCATGGAGAAAGGTTTGATGAGATGGTTGCAGGTTCATATTGTTATGTGTGTACTGGGGATGACACCCAACATGACATTTAGCACACAGGAATTGTTCCATTGTCGATGCTTAATGGCAAGAAAAAGAGCATATATGATGTACTACATGTACCTACAATAACTAAGAATATTTTGTGAGTTGGACAGATGGCAGAACAGAATCTCCAAGTGAGATTTAATAGAGATGGATGCTTTGTTGAAGAATATGGTAATGGCTGCAAATTGATTACTAGAGGCCGAAGAGATGGCAAAATGTTTACTCTTGATGTGTCAATTTCAAAATTGAAATTAGCCATGTTTCCACATGAGGATGCTGCAATATGAGATGTTGAGATATGGCATAAGTGGATTGGCCATGTGAATGTACAAAAGCTGAAATCTATGCAGTAGAAGGAGATTGTGCTTGGACTGCCTAAGTTCAAGTATCATGACTTTGGACATGTATGTGATGCATGTCAATTTGGAAAGCAGACAAGGTTTCCATTTATGAGACATGTACAAAATAGCTCACAACCTTTGCAGTTGGTACATTCAGATGTATGGGATCCATCTCATAATGCTTCGTTTGGTGGTGCTCGTTACTATGTATCCTACATTGATGATTTGAGCAGGTATACTTGGCTTTACATACTTAAACATAAGGATGATATGTTTGATGCATTTAAGGACTTCAAGAAGCATATTGAAAATGAGTTGAGCTATAAAATTTCATGTCTTAGATCAGATGGAGGTGGAGAATATTTCTCTAATTACTTTGGCAGGTACCTTGTTAAACATGGGATCAAAAGACAGTTAACTTGCTGCTATGCACCACAGCAAAATGGTGTAGCAAAAAGGAAAAATAGGGTATTGATGGAATCAGCAAGAGCTATGCTGAATGAGAAGAGTTTTCCAAATGGTTATTGGGCTGAAGTAATAGAGACTTCTCTCTATGTGTTGAATAGAACCCCTACAGCAGGGATTCATGATGTAACTCCATATGAGAGGTTGTATGGTCATAAGCCTGACATTTCACACTTGAAGGTAATTGGCAACATTGCATATGCGCATGTTTTTGATGAAAAGAGGAAGAAATTGGATCCTAAAGCTATCAAGAGTGTGTTCCTTGGTTACGCACAAGATTGGAAAGCTTACAAGTGTTATGTATAATCTACACATGAGACCTTGATTAGCAGAGATGTTGTTTTTGATGAGCTGGCAAAGTGGTATGGTAATCTTGTTGCAGTGATTACTGATGGATCAACTAGCACTAGTAATGCTAAAAATACACCTACAGTGAGTACATCTATAAGTGGTTCTATAGGTGATGGGTCACCTATAGTAAGTCCTTGGTCAGGATGCTTTTGGAGTCATACTCCTACGTCCACTGACACGGATATGTCAGTGAGGGGGAGATTGGATAAGGGAAAAGAAAAGATGCTTGAGGATATGACATATTCACTTACAACAGGTTATGAGTCATCCATCAGTGACAATTTGGATAGTGAGTTGGGCATTCCATCTATTATGACGCCTAGAGCAAGACAGAGTCATTATGTACCGCCAAATGAGGAAAAAACTCAGAGTGACCCACAGTTACGAAGATTTGAGAGAGTCATAAAACCAATTGATAGGTTTATATACACTGGTTATTCAGTCGGTTATTATGCATATATGGCTAGTGTGACAGGTTACAAAGTACCTACATAGTTGATGATGCAGTTACAAATGATAATTGGTGTGCTACCATGGATGAGGAGTAGGCAGCCCTGGCTGAAAATGACACATGGGAATCGGTTGAGCAAAGTCCCCATTAGCTGCAAATGGGTGTACAAGGTTAAGTGCAAGTCAAATGGTTCATTAGAACGCTATAAGGCTAGGCTGGTTGCAAAAGGGTATGCGCAGCAGTATGGCCTTGACTATGATGAGACTTTTAGTACGATGGCTAAAATGGCAATAGTCAGAACTGCCATCGCTTTGGCAGCATGCAAAGGCTAGAAATTATGGCCTGAAGGCTAGGTTCACCCAGAATTTTCTACACATGTATATAAGCTGAAAAAGGCTTTATATGGACTGAAACAAGCACCTAGAGCATGGAATGCTCGAATCAGCAGTTATTTACAGCAACATGAATTTAGATTGGGTGATGTAGATCGTAGTCTATTCACGAAGAAGATTGATATCATGGATATGTGTTTCTAGTGGTTTATGTAGATGATCTTATCATCACTAGAGATGATAAAGAGGGCATTGCTGAAATTAAATCATGTTTATAGGCTGAATTCAGATTCAAAGACCTTGGTGAACTAAAGTATTTTCTTGGGATTGAGGTAGTCTCTACACCTCAAGGTATATAGCTGCTTTAGAAGTAGTATGCTCATGTCATATTACAGAAGTATGGCATGGCTGAATGCAAGCCTATGGAGACACCTCTTGATTAGAATGTCAAGCTACATATTGATGTTGGGAATGACATAGAGAATGTGACCATGTATCGACAGATAGTGGGCAGCTTGATATACTTGACTATTACCCGTTGACTATTACCCGTCATGACTTATGTTATGCAGTGGGGCTGATTAGTCAGTTCATGCAAAAGCCTCACAAACCACATTTAGATGCAGTCAAGAGGATCATGAGATATGTAAAGGCTACTACAGATTATGGGTTTTTTTATGCATATGGAAAATCTCTTGACTTGATAGGGTTTACTGATGCTGATTGGGCTAGTTGTGCCTATGACAAGAGGTCAACTAGTGGTTATGCATTTAGATTGAGCAGGAGTATGATCACCAGGAGTATGATCAATTGTTTTGGAAGAGTAAGAAACAGTCTACTATTGCATTGTCTATTACAGAAGATGAGTACAGTGAAGCTACCTTAATGGCTTGTGAAGAAATTTGGTTAATGAAACTACTGAAAGACTTGGGAATACAATTGGAAAGCAAAGTGAGATTGCATTGTGATAACCTCAGCAGTGTTATGTTGGCTAGCAATGCTTTCTACCATGCTAGGTCCAAACATATTGAGGCTCACTACCATTTCATTAGAGAAATGGTTCTTACAGGGCAAATTGACTTGATTCATGTGAAGACTGAAGACCAGGTAGCATATATATTTACCAAGTCTCTTGGTAAAGAAAAGTTCATATACTTCAGATAGCTACTTGGAGTTTATGACATGGTTTGAGCTTGAGGGAGAGTTTTAGAATATCAAGTTTCCGTTACTCTTTAATTAGTCTATCTTTATGTGTGTGACTGACATTAGCTGGATACATCTGTACACATGTGTGACATTCAATAAGTCATTGTAGTCCATGACTTCACCACAGTTAGTCTTGGTTAGTCATACCTATGTGTGTAAGTCTCTTTCAATTAGTATTATGGAAGAATAATGGAAGAAGAACAACAATGAGCCGAGACTCATCTTCTGCTCCACTCTATCTCTCTCCCTCTCTTTTAACAAAAGTAAAAGGCCAATCAAAGCCTATAAAAGTACATAGTTAGATTGATTGAGAAAAGAATTTTCAAAAAGTTGAAGGGTTTGATTTTGACAAATCATTTGCTCCAACTTTTAGAATACTTATAGTGCTTTGTCACAAGAAGATATAGGTTTACCAAATGCATGTCAAATCAATATTTTTGAATGATAAACTCAAAGAGGAGGTGTATATGGCTTAGCCATCCACATTTGAGGCCCCCCATTCTAAGAACAAAGTTTATAAGGTGAAAAAGGCATTGTATGGAAAGACACCCCTAGAATATGGTATCAATCAATAAATAAGTTATTTTTAAGTGTAAACTTCAATAGATGTGCCTTAGATTCTAACTTGTATGCTTATAGGGATAGTGAAAAGTCTATAGTGTTTTTTCTATATGTGGAAAGTCTTCTCACTATAGGTGACTATGAAGACATGATCCATTAGACTCAAAGGATTTAAGACTTGAGTTTGAAATGGTAGAATTCTACTTGATGCACTATTGTTTGGGGATTGATGTGTAAAAAGAGCTAGGAAAGTTTTTTATCTCTAGGAAGAAGTATGGATAGGAGATTCGGAAAGAATTTTTCATGACTAAGTGCAAGGAGATAGTTACACCTATGGAGGTCAATACGAAGTTATCCATTGAGGATACATCAGCATTAGTAGACATTGGGAGGTACCAGAGATTGGTTGGTACTCTCATCTACTTGTGAAACACCATGTTACATATCAATTTTATGATTGGTGTTTTGAGTAGGTCCTCAAATAAGCCATGTCAAAGTCACACCAAAACTAGAATGCAAGTTTTCAAATACTTGAAGGAAACCCTTCACTATGATATCATATACAATTTCAAAAGTTTTGTTATAAGGAACTCTGACTCACATTGGACATGTGATATCGATTCGAAGGAGCTAGTTTTTGAATTTTATTTCTCTTTTGGTTTAGAAATCTTCTCTTAGATCTGTAATAAAAAGGAACTAAAAATGGCATTGGCTTCTACACCTAAACAAAGTATAAGGTGACTTGTTTTTACTATAGTTGAAGTAGTATGGTTAAATTTGAGGATTTCATTGTATATGGAAGTTTAAGATGAAGATCTAATAGTGCTAAAATCTAACAATCAAAGTTACATCACCATTACAAGAAATCTAGTTGTCTATGCACACACTAAAATATTGAAATCCAATATCACTATATGTGTGATTTGATTGAGAATGCTATAGGTGAGCTTGTTTTGTATCCAACATAGAATAATAAAGTAAATATCTCCATCAAAGCTTTTACAAGGGATTTACTTTAATTTCATATTTAGAGACTCAATGACAATATAGTTCACCTATGGATGCACATTAAGGGGGTTTAGCAAATATGTAACCTATTTTTATTTGATCAAATGGCAAAAAGGTGAGGATTGTGGATGTAGCTTTTAGGTTAGATAGAGTAATTAAGCTCATAGAGCAACTTGAGGTACATTGTATTGAGTTGCAAGGTGTGGGAGTTATGATAGCACCCAATTTTTGGGTCCAATGTCCACAGAGATTGCTCATTGGCTAGGTGTGGGAGTTATGATAGCGCCCAATTTTTGGGTCCAATGTCCACAGAGGTTGCTCATTGGCTAGGGGGGTCTCAAAAAGTCAAATAGACCCCTTGATGGGGGTTTAGGGGTAGCACCCTAAGCTTAATGGTAAAGTCAATATTCCCTAAAATATTTCCTAGCCAACTAGGAAAGGCTTAGAATATGGAAGATAAGATAGGTTGACTTGACCACCTTCCTAGATTATAAAAAGGTGACCCCTTCAAGACTAATATTAATCTATATTTCACCTTGTTAGACTTCTTTTAGCTAGTCTTAAGCTATAGAGTATCCACAACATTTTTTTAAAGTTTAAGGAATCTATGTTGTAATCGTGTATGGGCCTATTTTCTTGTAGTGCAAGTTTTGCTCTACCCAATGTACTCTCTAAGTTCAATTCAAATGTTCTTAAAAAAGTGGCTAGTGTCATATTTTGCCTTCTTATTATGCCAAATTCAGATTGAGAAGGTGTTATCATGATTGATTAGGGAAAGGGTCTCCTTGTGAAGATACCTTTGATGTTCATGTCTCCTTACCTATGTGTACATTGTTTCTACTTTACGAAAGCAAAATCCCAAATCACAATCAATATAAATTTGATTCACACTGCCTTTAAAACAACGTATATACATTGTCTACATTAAAACATGTACAATGGTGGGTAAAAGGGCATCAAATATTTTCTCTTATTTGTGTGTCAAAAATGTTATCTTATATGCTAGTTGACTTGCAGGTAAAGATGCATCCATTAATCGATTCTATGCTTCCATTTTCTTATAGCACATGCTTAGATTCAGTTTTGCCATAATTGGAGCCACCGCTAGGAAAACTAACAAAAGTTACACTTAAAAATACATTAAGGTTTTAAATATTAATGGATTAATATTGAAGGCCTTAACAAAAGGCTTAGCCCCAATTCACATGGCTATCCCATTTATGATATGTAAATCCTTATTGACACAATTTTCAAGCTCAACTTTCGGAAAAGCCATCATCATTTTCTAACCTCATCCTCCTAGCCCAATTTGATAACTTAAAGTTGTAGGGATAACACCTTGACCCACGTAGCCATTACCATAGCTCTTGGTTGACCATGAAATCTCATATGACTTCATATTTCATGCTTGTACTATCAAAACTCACCTCATGATGATCTTTTCTCCAAACTCATGATATTGAAGCTCCAAGTCATGCATCAACCACAATCCTCTATCAAGACAAAACCTTAAGATAGATGCTTGCGGTTCGCAGAAAACCTTGTTAACCATGGGAGAAAACCTTGAACACTCTCTTGGAAAAGCACAAAAAAACTCACTAGAACTATAAGAAATCATTCACGGCAAGAGGCACTAAATCAATTTTATCGCTCCTCATTATAGCTTGTCCATGTATTCCTCTCCTATCTATAGTTGTACTCATCATTTAGATCCTATAAGTCATTTTGGGCTTTATAGTTATTTATCTCTCACCATTTTGGTCTTATGAGTAATTTTGGGCCCTAGTAGGTAATTTATCTCTCAACAACATCGGACTAGTTCTACTTATCATTCTAGTCCCATAGGTCGGTGTTATAGTGGAAATATAAAGCAATCAAAGATACACATCTTGTGTGATTGATGCTTAGTTAAAAGATGCATGCCTCCATGTCTAGTGTAAATACAACATAACTGCCCTTTCAATTTTGCATACTAGTTCATGTCATGATTCCAACACAACCAAGGGGCATGTTCAACTCAATCGTCTTCAATGTAAACATTAGGATGTGAGGGATTAAGTAATGGGTGAAAAACTACGTATGAATAGTAAGAGTTATAATGATAGCTGCATTATTATCATATTATTGAGTGTTGTGCTATAAACCCATTAGTTAGCAATGGCATGGCATCAATTGATAAACTATATGCATGTGCCTACCCCTTGCCATGTTCCAACCACAGAGTCTATATAATCAATGCTCACAAAAAAAGCATTTTAACTAAATCAGTTGGAGGTATTTTTGAATCAAATTAGAGGCATTTTCACTAGACCAAAGATATTGTAAAGTTCCGAGTTTGAAACCTTCTTGTTTAAATTTTAACGGCTTCAGTGCCATACACGAATTGGAAAGGGGTCTGTCCTATAGCAGCCTTGTAAGAGGTTCTGTATGCCTAGAGGGCCTATGTAATTTAGTCATCCCAATCGCGACAATGTGTGGCAATCGTCCTTGTCAGGATCGAGCAAAGGATGCAATTGGTGACTTCAACTTGGCTGTTGGCTTCTGGGGTAATAGGGGATGGACTTGCGATGGCAGATCTTCTACAGTTCTGTCAATTCTTCCATAATCTTGTTAAGGAAGTATGTACCTCTGTCACTTATGAGATCTAGGGGATTGCCAAAACAGGTGATGATGTTTTTATACATGAATAGAGCTACGCCGTTTCCATTGTCCCACATCAAAGCTTTAGCTTCACACCAATTGATGACATAATCCATACATACTAGGGTGTATCTATTTTGCTTCCGTCTAGTGGGCGGATCAATGGGACCCACGAAATCAATCCCCCACTTCTTGAACAGCTTTAGGGAAAGGACAAGTTGCAGTGGCATGGCACTGGATTTGGTAGGCTTCCCCATTTTCTGACAAGTATCACATCTCTTGTAGTAGTCATAGGCATCCTTGTGGAGGGTCGGCCATTAGTATCCGAGGAGGAGAGCCTTTCTGGCTGTCACTTCTCCTGCAAAGTGTCCACCACATGGCTCATCATGGCATGCTTTCTAGGGTTTCATGGTCCACGTAGAATTTGAAATGCATTGACAACAGATAATGTCAGAACTTCTCCAATGCAAACACCATTGCTAGACACTCAAGCTCTGTCTGTATAGTTCCATTCTCTATCAGTGACCTTTTAGCTTGCATAATATATTGTTTGATCTAACTTGGAAGAACCCTTCTGGCATAAGACAGTGGGGCTAGCCCTTCAACTTGAACACTCTCTTGGAAAATCACAAAAAAACTCACTAGAACTATAAGAAATCATTCACGGCAAGAGGCACTAAATCAATTTTATCACTCCTCATTATAGCTTTTCCATGTATTCCTCTCCTATCTATAGTTGTACTCATCATTTAGATCCTATAAGTCATTTTGGGCTTTATAGTTATTTATCTCTCACCATTTTGGTCTTATGAGTAATTTCAGGCTCTAGTAGGTAGTTTATCTCTCAACAACATCGGACTAGTTCTACTTATCATTCTAGTCCCATAGGTCGGTTTTAGAGTGGAAATAGAAAGCTATCAAAGGTACTCATCTTGTGTGATTGATGCTTAGTTAAAAGATGCATGCCTCCACGTCTAGTGTAAATACAACATAATTGCCCTTTCAATTTTGCATACTAGTTCATGTCATGATTCCAACACAACCAAGGGGCATGTTCAACTCAATCGTCTTAAATGTAAACATTAGGATGTGAGGGATTAAGTAATGGGTGAAAAACTACGTATGAATAGTAAGAGTTATAATGATAGCTACATTATTATCATATTATTGAGTGTTGTGCTATAAACCCATTAGTTAGCAATGGCATGGCATCAATCGATAAACTATATACATGTGCCTACCCCTTGTCGTGTTCCAACCACAGAGTCTATATAATCGGTACTCACAAAAAAGCATTTTAACTAAATCAGTTGGAGGTATTTTTGAATCAAATTAGAGGCATTTTCAAATTTCTAGACCAAAGATATTGTAAAGTTCCGAGTTTGAAACCTTCTTGTTTAAATTTCTAGACCAAAGATATTGTAAAGTTTCGAGTTGGAAGCCGGGTTGTTGGCTATTGAGGGCGACGATGGCGTGAGCTGGACCGAAGCCGATGTTGAGCTTGATGATGCGAGAATTTTCCTTAGTAAATAAATTAGCCAAAAGAAAGAGAAATATTTTAAATTTAAAATCTAACTTTTCTTTCTCACTTTTTGTTTCTTGCAATGATTGAAAATTGATCTATGAAAAAATCATGTCTTTGAAGCTTGCAATTCCTTGTTCTGGTAAAGAAAAAGAATAGTGAATTTTGCATACACTTCCTCTTCTAAAAGGATGGAGGTGGAAAAATATATCTTTCATTAGAGGGAAACTTTTTTCTCAACAATCACTTGCACAATTAATTTATTTGACTTATTTCATCAAAGAAACATTTTTTACAACAAAAGTGTAACTCCTTGCAAATCATTTGATTGAGTTAAAGGTTTTATCTTTTTAAAGGATTTTCATGTGAACATATTGGGAATTAAAGTTTACCCTAGTGTGAACTAGGACAAAAAATGTAGTGATGTGATTCATACTTCATTTCAACATCTACTCTTGCTTTTTCTTTGTTTTGCTCCACCTAAATCTTATTATGTTATGGAATCTACGATCTCTTATTTCATCTATATATGTTTTCTTAATTGACATCTTTTATAATTATCCAGAACTTGATATATGCTAAGGATAACAATATTTGACTTGCAAAGTATATGAGGGTTAGGATTTTCATTTATTTTTATTTCGTACAAGAGGCCTCTTATTTTTTACTCAATGAGAATGTCATCTTTTCACAACAATAGTGTAGCTTAGAGACATATTTTGTAGTCTCCAATGGTATAGATCCATTTTAATCTTTTGATGTTTCATCTTAATCTACTTTTGCATTCTCTTAAACCCAGTTGTATTATGCATATAGTCATGAACAATAGCAATTTTATATTCTATTTTGGCATATGTAACTAAAAGGGGTTGCTATATATCACAATCAAACAACTTCTTATAATAACATTGAAGTTTGACAAATGCTTGGCATATCATACTTGTAGGGGCGAAGGCCTTGCTTATGTTACATCTTTTGGTACTACATTCTTGCTTTTGCTACATGCTCCCACACTAGAGATATTGCTTACGTTAGATACTCAAATGTCACTTATAATCTATTTCTAATCATTCACTAGCAATGTACATTGATGTTTGTCATTGGATTGATCCTTACATTAACTTCTTGTAAAATGAACCTTTCATGCTATACGTCATATGTTTGGCAAGCTCTAATTGCTACATCGGCTTCTTTGGTGTTTTAGTATCCCTTGTGTCCCTATATCCATATGTGATTTCAATAACCCCACTACAAAATTAAATTTCATTTTTTGTATTCATGTGTTATTTTGCAAAGTCCAAAGTGAGCATGGACTACACACCACTAATATTAGAATATGATGCTTATAACTTTAAAAGAGTCTTCTAAGTTGCAAACAGAAATTCAGGGGTCTTTTTGCTTACAATTCACTACATGTTTAGGAAAATCATGGTTTGACTAACTTACAAATCCTAGCCTATCATTGCCCATGTAATTTGAATATTTTGATTGGAAAATAAATCCTACAAGATTCTACTAGTACATCTTTAATGAAAACTAGCAATTGTTCTTAATGTAATTGCAAAAAAATTGTGGAAACTTGTCAAATATGCCCTCAAACAATTGTTTTTTTTCTACGTAATTTTGAGAAAACCATGCAACTTTGAGTTTCATGTTTTTGAAAACTACATCAAAAACCTTCTTTTTTTATTGTTTTTGTTTCTAAATGCTTTTAAATTGTTGTTATCTATGTCCAGTACTATCATATTTGGAATAAGGAAAAATATATATGTTCACATTTAACCCCCTGTTTTTGGAACCTTTAAACATTACTAGGATGATGTATGAAAGGTTCAAAAGTTAATATATTTGAAAATACATCATGCAAATTGTATGGTGGTAAAGTTACAAAAGGCATCAAAATATTTTACACTTATAAGTTTCATCCCTATAAATGCTAAGTTCTTCTACCATTGAGCCGTTTAGTGTAACTAGATTTAATCCCACTAACACATATAGTAAATTAGGTATCACTGTTACCAATTAATCAATATGAGACTTCTTCTCTTAGAGACAATACACAAATTTCAAATATCTTTAATATTGATTGAAGTATGCATGTTGTAGCTAGGTTCATCATGAAACTCAATTATCTATATTTACCTAGTCCTTAGCCTCACATTTATAAGGATATTTAAATAAGTATTGTCCCATAGTAGAGAAAGTGGATTATCTTATAGTGTTATCTAAGGCTCTTGTTAATGTTCATAAACCACAAAACCTGTACTCTCATTAAGTGTTTCATGTATTTGCTAGCTTGACTAGAAATACTACTTTGGTTGGTAGCTATGAATTCCAACTATAAATAGATGTAGCAATTGAGCTAGTGGTCAAATTGGTTCACAATACAAAAAAATATTTCACCAAAAAGGAGTTTTTCATCATCTATTCCCTATCTTGCAGGAGTGAAAACAAGGAGTGATTAGAAATGTACTATATTAGCAAAGATTCCCTTAATGAGAATAAAACTATCTTTTCTCCTTTGCAAAGTGCTAACATCGACATCCAATTCAACATGTTTGAAGTGGGGAATTTCTGCTTCAAAGGTACAAGTAGCCTCGACCACTTGATCAACCATCATCAAGCACTCCAAGAGATGATTGCTAATTGTGAGAGCTAGCCACCCTCATCAAAGCATCCAAGCACCCTATTAATCTCACAACTTATAAAGATGTGATCTATGGTTACCAAACATAAGCAAAGGAATTCTCAATGTAGTTCCACTAGAAAGAATGGAGATCACTGGGAAAACTAGGAAAAGGTCATTGAATTTGTTGAGAATCAGCAATCACACTCACCTAACAGCCTCTTTGTATGGAGCTTCAGGGTCAAGGACATGCAGGTTAACCTATCCCATATGCACAATGGTGTCTACTGCAGTTTCCTACTTTCCTATAAAGCATTGTACTTGCTTCCTTTTCTTAATGCAATGATAGTACTCTTTTCATTTCAGTGAAGTGTCAATGTCATTGTCCACATACACAAGATTGTGTTTATGAGTCCAAGTCTCAATCTTGGAACCTAATTCACTTGTGTAACAAACAGTGTATTTATCTTCTTCATCATGAGTCCACACTTCTTCTTTCATCCACCATAACTCGCTGCCATGCTCTAGATCCCGCATTTCTCACATGGTATCAGAGCCCAATTGGGCATGGCATTGCTTCTCCAGCCTCTCTTGATTCCTCTCAATCTCAATCTAGCTCAATGTCAGCTCATGACTTCATCTCCCAACTCTACTCTCACTGAAGCTTCCATGGCAGCCATAGCCACCAGCACCCTGTCAGATTGAGCTGCTTATATCTCACTCCACAGGTCAAATCTCTTGGAGCTTCCTTCTGGAAAAGTATTCCCCAACTCACAAAGCTTCCCCGTATCACATCAATCCATGACATTTGGCTATCTGAAGCTCAGCATTGTGAAAATTCTCAATCTCTGCTCTGTGTTTGCCATAGCCAGACAGGACCTACCTCACTTGGAGCTTCAATAACTTCTCAACTAGGCCACTTCAGCTCTTGATTCCTTCTAGGGGATTGTTCTTCTACTCAAGGCGCTTCATCCTGGCACATAAATCCACCACATTGTTGCGCCCTGACCCTGGCATTACAGAAATCGCAAAAACCTGTCCTGAACTGTGCCGAATCTGATCGAGTGCCCTGCGTGCTTCATATAGTCCACGATCTAGACGATTTTCATAGGGCTTTGATAGCCCATGAAGTCAGCTTCCTAGGCATGTAAAAATTTTTGAAAATGATCAAGTATAGCTCCTGCAATCTAAGAAAAACCAGGCCCCTGTCTCAGAAACCCTAATTCCACCATAGCCAAAATTTCTCAAGCTTTTTTTTCCTCAGTTTTTCTCACTCCTGACATTAAACCAAGCTAAAGCCCACTCTAATCCATTAACCCAGCATCAAATCAAGGAGGGGAAGGGCCTGAGAAGATTGAAGAACGATCGAACGATCCCGAACAAGAAGAATCAAGCTCAACATCAACACTGACATAGTGTGTTTTCACACTGTCACTAACTGTGTCTCTTGACACACTGCATTCTGCTCTTCTACTGATAAAATCTCAGAATTTTGGTGTTGATTTTCTGCTGATCTTGCAACTTCAACATGGGAAAAGACTCTCCAAATGCCCGATTCAAAGGAGTCGGGTTTCACACCTGGCAAACCCGCATCAAGCTCATCTTGATGAAAAAGGGTCTCTGGGCCATCACAAATGGCAAAGACAAGAAACCTCAGGATGCGGACCTTGCAACTACTTGGCAAAAGAATGATGACAGAGCCCATGCCATTATCAAACTGGAGCTAGACGACAGTTATATCCACCATGTGGATAACTGTGAGACCTCACAGGATACATGGAAAAGACTTGACACCTTGTTCGGTGCACAATCTAAATCATCAAAGTATGGTCTCCTGATTGAGTTCTTCAGGCTTGAAATGAAGTCCAGCACATCACTTGCCACAAATCTCAATTACATGGAAGGACTCCTAACCCAACTTGCAGGAATCAACATTAAAATGGATGAAGATGTTTGCATCGGTGTTCTACTTAAGAGTTTGCCTCCTGAATATAATAATGTATCAACAACTTTAATCAACATGCCAAATCCTGAACTTGTTGATATCCAGGCATCACTGTTAGAAGAAGAAAAGAAGCTAAAAACTAAGGAAGAACCAAGTACCTCTAGAGATGAGCATGCATTATATGTTGGCAACAGGTACAAAGGCAAGAAGGATCAGCTCTTCTGTGACTTCTGCAAAAGGACCGGACACACCGAGAAGTTCTGCCACGCAAGAAAGAGATCCCAAAAGGCCTATCTAGTCGCAGTCAAAGAAGAAGAAGAAAATGGAGCAAAGGAAGAAGAAGATGAAGATGAAGACCACCAGGATCGGAAGGACAAGACTCATCAGTCCTACTCTCATAACTCTGATAGACTGTTTTAAAAGCCTTGTATTTCCTTGCCCTAATGCTTCCTGCCATAAGCTTTGTAAACTCCTTATGTAACTTGGCATTACAGTCCCTGTACACTTTGTGAGGCCCCTATTACAGCCTCTGGATGTCCATCATGTTTTGGTGCCCACACTTAGCCTTTTCTGCAACAGCCTCTGGTGTCTACCATGTTTGTGGTGTGCCCACACTTTGCAGGTGGTTCTCATTACAGCCTCTACACACTTTGTACCTTTTTAGTTGTGATTGAGGAGGGGTGTTGAGAATCAGCAATCACACTCACCTAACAGCCTCTTTGTATAGAGCTTCAGGGTCAAGGACATGCAGGCTAACCTATCCCATATGCACAATGGTGCCTACTGCAGTTTCCTACTTTCCTATAAAGCATTGTACTTGCTTCCTTTTCTTAATGCAATGATAGTACTCTTTTCATTTCAGTGAAGTGTCAATGTCATTGTCCACATACACAAGATTGTGTTTATGAGTCCAAGTCTCAATCTTGGAACCTAATTCACTTATGTAACAAACAGTGTCTTTATCTTCTTCATCATGAGTCCACACTTCTTCTTTCATCCACCATAACTCACTGCCATGCTCTAGTTTCCGCATTTCTCATAGAACTCACTCCTCAACCAATGGAACAAACATTGGGATTGAAAAAAAAAGGGAAGATACAACAAAATGAAAAAACCGGTAATGGTATCCCAGGCTTGGAAGGACCTAGAGGTTGTAACACTAAAGGGTGTGCTCTTTACAAAATTGGGAGATGCAAAATTGATGGTTACTGTTGCACAAGTCTTGCATAACCTCTTCACTTATAACAAGCCCACCTTAAGCGTACTAAGGATTCCAAAATGGCTCATGGAGGATATTATGATAGGAAATACAGTGAACCAGGATTTGAATGCACTATGATTAGAGTTTATTTTTGAGGCCTTGGTATGAGCTCATAAGGTTTTTGAGAAAGATACACCCTTCAAATTGAGTCACATAGAGGCCAAGAACATAATCGTCAACTCTGGATTGGTGCTTACTCACTTGCTAGCTACCCACCTTTTGGAGTCCCTTGAAAGCTTAACTAATGCTTGGATCCCTACCAACTGACCTTGCAAGGAAAGAACTAAAAAAATAGTAGTAATAGAAGAGGTCAAGAGAAGGCATGACTAATGAGGACGATTAAAGAGTGTTTGAGATGGTAGCTAGAATCTCTAGGTCAGAAAATCGACAAATTGAAAGTTGGTCGACAAATTGAAAGAGAGGGAGAGGGAGAGGGAGGGAGGGAGGGAGAGGAGGGAGAGGTTCTTGTTATTGTTGTTGTTGTTTTATTTCTTCTTTTCTTTTTTTATTGTTTGTTGTTGTTGTGGTAGTGGTAGTGGTAGTGGTAGTGGTAGTTGTTATTTAATTTCTTATTTTCTTGGTTTTTTGTTTTTGTGGTTGTCATGGTAGTGGTAGTGGTAGTGGTAGTGGTAGTGGTAGTGGTAGTGGTAGCGGTAGTGGTGGTTGTTGTTTAATTTCTTATTTTCTTATTTGTTGTTGTTGTGGGTCGTAGTAGTAGTAGTGGTAGTGGTAGTGATAGTAGTAGTTATTGTTTAATTTCTTCTTTTCTAGTTTGTTGTTGATATGGTAGTCGTAGTCGTTGTAGTCGTGATTGTAGTAGTAGTACTAGTAGTAGTAATAGTAGTTTTCTTGTTTGTTGTTGTAGTAGTAGTATTGGTTTTCTTTTCTTTTCTTGTTTATTGTTGTTTAGTTTTCTTGTTTATTGTTGTTGTTTTTTTTTTCTTCTTCTTTTCTTGTTTGCTGTTGTTGTTGTAGTAGTTTTTTCTTCTTTTCTTATTTGTTGTTATTGTAGTAGTAGTTGTTGTTGTTTTTTTTTTCTTCTTCTTCTTCTTCTTCTTCTTTTCTTGTTTATTGTAGTGGTAGTGGTTTGTTATTGTGGTAGTCGTAGTTGTCATAGGTGTAGTAGTAGTAGTAGTAATAGTAGTAGTAGTAGTAGTAGTAGTAGTAGTAGTAGTAGTAGTAGTAGTAGTAGTAGTAGTAGTAGTAGTAGTAGTTTCTTTTTTTTTCTTTTCTTTTTTATTGTTGTTTAGTTTTCTTGTTTTTTGTTATTGTTGTTGTTGTATTAGTAGTAGTAGTAGTTTTTTCTTCTTTTCTTCTTTATTGTTATTGTAGTAGTTGTTTTTTTTTTTCTTCTTTTCTTGTTTATTATAGTGGTAGTGGTAGTGGTAGTGGTAGTGGTAGTGATAGTGGTTTGTCGTTGTCATAGTCATCATAGTCGTGGTTGTAGTAGTAGCAATGGTTTTCTTGTTTTTTGTTGTTGTTGTTGTTGTTGTAATAATTTTTTTTGTTTTCTTTTTTATTATTGTTTAGTTTTCTTGTTTGTTGTTGTTGTTGTTGTTGTTTTTTCTTCTTTTCATGTTTGTTGTTATTGTAGTAGTAGTAGTTGTTGTTGTTGTTGTTGTTGTTTTTTCTTCTTTTCTTGTTTATTGTAGTGATAGTAGTTTGTTATTGTGGTAGTCATAGTTCTCGTAGTCGTGGTTGTAGTAGTAGTAGTAGTAGTAGTAGTAGTAGTAGTAGTAGTAGTAGTAGTAGTAGTAGTAGTAGTAGTAGTAGTAGTAGTTTTTCTTTTCTTTTTTATTGTTGTTTAGTTTTCTTATTTTTTGTAGTAGTAGTAGTAGTAGTTTTTTCTTCTTTTCTTCTTTATTGTTATTGTAGTAGTAGTTGTTGTTGTTTTCTTTTTCTTCTTCTTTTCTTGTTTATTATAGTGGTATTGGTAGTGGTAGTGGTAGTGGTTTGTCGTGGTTGTAGTCATCGTAGTCGTGGTTGTAGTAGTAGCAGTGGTTTTCTTGTTTGTTGTTGTTGTTGTAGTATTAATAGTTTTTTTTTTCTTATTTATTATTATTTAGTTTTCTTATTTGTTGTTGTTGTTGTTTCTTCTTCTTCTTCTTTAATTGTTTGTTGTTATTGTTATAGTTGTTGTTATTATTTTTTCTTATTTTCTTGTTTATTGTAGTGGTAGTGGTTTGTTGTATGGTAGTCGTAGTCATAGTCGTAGTCGTTATAGTGGTGGTTATAGTAGTAGTAGTAGTGGTGGTGGTTTTCTTGTTTGTTGTTGTAGTAGTAGTAGTAGTAGTAGTTTTTTCTATTCTTTTCTTGTTTATTGTTGTTTAGTTTTCTTATTTATTGTTGTTGTTTTTGTAGTAGTACTAGTAGTTGTTGTTGTTGATTTTTCTTCTATTCTTGTTTATTGTGGTGATGTAGTGGTAGTGGTAGAGAGAGAGAGTTGTTGTGATAGCCGTAGTCGTGGTCGTAGTCATCGCAGTCATGATTGTAGTAGTAGTACTAGTAGTAGTAATAGTAGTTTTCTTGTTTGTTGTTGTTGTAGTAGTAGTTTTTTTTTCTTCTTTATTGTTGTTTAGTTTTCTTGTTTGTTGTTGTTGTTGTTGTTGTTGTTGTTGTTGTTGTTGTTGTTGTTGTTTCTTCTTTTCTTCTTTGTTGTTATTATAGTGGTTGTTATTTTTATTGTTGCTTTTTCTCTTCTTCTTTTCTTGTTTTTTATAGTGGTAGTGGTAGTCATAGTGGTTTGTCGTAGTTGTGGTCATCGTAGTCGTGGTTGTAGCAGTAGTAGTGGTTTTCTTGTTTATTGTTATTGTTGTTATTGTTGTTGTTGTAGAAATAATAGTTTTTTTTGTTTTCTTATTTATTGTTGTTTAGTTTTCTTGTTATTGTTGTTGTTGTAGTAGTGGTAGTGGTAGTAGTTTTTTCTTCTTTTCTTGTTTCTAGTAGTAGTAGTAGCAGTAGTAGCAGTAGCAGCAGTAGCAGTAGTAGCAGTAGTAGCAGTAGTAGGAGTTGTTGTTGTTGTTGTTGTTGTTATTGTTGTTGTTGTTGTTGTTTTTGTTGTTGTTATTGTTGTTGTTTCTACTTTTCTTGTTTATTGTAGTGGTAGTGGTTGTTGTTGTTGCTGTTGTTGTTATTGTTGTTGTTTCTACTTTTCTTGTTTATTGTAGTGGTAGTTTATTGTAGTCGCAGTAGTAGCAGTAGTAGCAGTAGTAGGAGTAGTTGTTGTTGTTGTTGTTTTTGTTTTTGTTGTTGTTGCTGTTGTTGTTATTGTTGTTGTTTCTACTTTTCTTGTTTATTGTAGTGGTAGTGGTTGTTGTTGTTGCTGTTGTTGTTATTGTTGTTGTTTCTACTTTTCTTGTTTATTGTAGTGGTAGTTTATTGTAGTGGTGGTAGTAGTAGTAGTAGTAGTAGTAGTGGTAGTGGTAGTGGTAGTGGTAGTGGTAGTGGTAGTGGTAGTGGTAGTGGTAGTGGTAGTGGTAGTGGTAGTGGTAGTGGTAGTGGTAGTGGTAGTGGTAGTGGTAGTAGTAGTAGTAGTAGTAGTTGTTGTTGTTGTTGTTGTTGTTGTTGTTGTTGTTGTTTCTACTTTTCTTGTTTATTGTAGTGGTAGTGGTAGTGGTAGAGATATATATATATATATATGTTTTATTAAAGGAAATGAGAGAGAGGGAGGAAGAGAAAAAGGAAGAAGGAATGAGAGAGAGGGATTAAACATACAATATAATTAAAAAAGAGAAAAAGAGAGAGAGATGGAAGGAGAGGAGAGAATGAATGGATAAAAAACAAAGAGAGAGTGGTGGTGAGGTCCGGTGCAATACCACGAGACGAGAAACACTCCGACATACGTTAATTTGTGGGTGGGTGGAGACTTTACATACGTTAATTTTTGCTGAGTTACAAGAGAAGAAATCCCTTCTCAAACAATTTAAGAAAGAAAAAAAATAATGATAACAAAAACAAATTATTTGTCGTAATGTAGACAAAATGGAAAATGATGAAGATCGTGATGTTCAAGATCGCGAGGCGCATCTTAATCAGCGTGTCCCATGTCCTTGCTCAATGTAAGCTGGCAATTAAACGAAAATGTCGATTATCTATAGAACATGTACGAGCTTCGACGAGTTTAAATATGACATCATTGATCAGGCGATCTTAGATTTTGAGTAAACGGTGTCAAGCATTTTTTTCGAAAACTGAAAACCCCTAATCAAATTGTAGTTAGGTTTGATTTTTGCTAGCTTAATTGTTTCCGTGACAATTTGTTTTGTTATTTTATAGTTGGATTTCTTGTGTTTGTCTAGGTTAGGATTTGCTTCTGTCATTTTGTTTGATTTGTTGAGTGTAAAACTTGATAGCCTTGGTCAAGCTTGGTTTTTTTTCTGAACAGGATGAAGCTTGTGCTTGTCAATAACTATTGAACATTGAGCAGCTAGATATGTTTTCTTGTCGAGGCTTTTGCACATCACAGGGATAATGGGTTCACGAGCACTTCACGTTGCACTTGTTGATGCACTACACTCGGGGGTTGTCTCGTGTTCTTATCAAATACTTCCATGCCATGGGTTGGGATTATGCACGTTTTGCACTATCATTGAGTACTAGCACGGCATGAGGTCCGCTGCAACCATATGCAATAAATCTCAGATGCATGCGCACATGAGAGAGCACCTGTTATTGAGCACGTACATTTCTTGCATGCACCATTTGGGATGTTCATCACAAAGTTAGGAACCCCTGGTTGAGTGTGTAAGGAAGTTGGGTGAGTTTAGAGGGTCGTGAAGGACACCACCAATTGTGACATGGGTTGCTCTTATCTGGTCAATATCTTGAGGACCATCATTTTCTAGAGTGATTGTGAGATTTTGGATGGATGGAGTGGAGTATATTATATCTTTTTATGAGAGTTGAGAGATGAGGATAATGAATTTTAAATTAATCAAGAAATTTAGTTTGCATTTTTCATGACGCACGATCATATCTAAATAGGCTAGGCATAATTCTTCCAATGCATCCATATTTTTTTCGTGTGAGCATTAATTGATTGGTTGCATATCATGGATTCAACATTGCATATTTTTTCAAATCATGAATGATTGGGCACGAAGTTCATTTAAAAAACTATATTTCTGCTAGGACACACTACATAAAAAATAGGTTCATATCCAGAGAATATTTATTTTGAAGACTCAAGGATCAAAGGAAAAGATCATATGTTTTACATCGTCAGCGAGTATTTCTTGAAGGAAAAGAGGGCATGTGTGGTGAAAGTGTGTGCAATTACAAGAACAATAGGTCAAGGAAGAAAATAAGTCATCCAAGATAAAAGATGGAGAAAAATGATGCAATTTACGAATATCAATATTTTTACCCATTTTTTATAGCTTTTTATAATTCTGCCCGCGAGGGCTTGTCAACCAGATGTGTTCCAATTGTTTTGAGTACCTGAACAATTATATTTGGAGTTCAAATGACGAAGTTATGATCCAAACAAGTTGCAACCAGACATAGGATAGAAAAAACGAAAATAGTAAAAAGTTGTAGAAAAGCAAAAGCCAAAAGCTGAAAGCAAAAAGCCTAATGTGTGTGAGTGTGGATAGAAAACTATATAAGGAGAGGACATTGAAGAGTTAAGGGCCTTCCCCCTCTTGTACAATTGTATTTTGTGAGAGAGGAGAGAGGAGGGTCACATGCTAGAGTGAGCTCTTGTCATGCTAATTTGAAAGTCAGAGCCTTCGAATGTCAAAGCGCCGAGCGTCGGATCATGGTTGTTAAGGTACAAGAATATTTTTCACTTGGTTTTTTTTCAAATTGTTGGATTTTTTTTGTTGAGTTGTGGTTGTGTGATGCTCTACCCGAATTATGGTTTTAGTTGTTTGAGCTACAAGAGGCAATTCTTTATTGTTTTATTTTTCGTGGTGTATTGTCAAATATTTGAATTTTTCAAGTTCTGTTGTGCATCCAACAAAGTCAATTATCCCAACTGGCACTCCTTAACGTCTCATTATCGGGTTGTGAGTGAGGCTTGCTCTTGATCACCGCTCACGTAACAACAATAAGAAAAGTTTATATCGATCATGCATTGTATTCACAAGCTAATTGAATACCATATACAAAGAGATTGGGTGTGGCTGGAAAATTTTCTATCGAGAGAGGTGGCGTCTCATCCTAAGTAGGAGTACACCCTTTGCGGCCAGTTAGAAGAGTTTGTGGGCATGTGATGGATGGAGTGCCTGAGCCAATCCACTACTTGGAAGGTACTACCCAATCTATACTATCAATACCAAAGGAGACAGGCAGCCTTCGAGACTTACCTACAAAGAGGCAGTTCTTTATTGTTTTGTTTTTCGTGGTGTATTGTCAAATATTTGAATTTTTCAAGTTGTGTTGTGCATCCAACAAAGTCAATTATCCCAACCGGCACTCCTTAACGTCTCGTTATCGGGTTGTGAGTGAGGCTTGCTCTTGATCACCGCTCGTGTAACATCTCTTTTTTAGTGCCCCCATTGAGGAGTGCCGAAATTGACATTATTGTTATTTTGAATGTGAGTTTGTTTTGATTTCTTGTGATTGTTGAAAATGGTTGATAATTTTCCTGAGTTCCATGGTAATCATACCGAAGATCCCGAAAGAATTTTAGAAAAAATAGAGCTGTGTTGTTTGATAGAGAGAGTGACTAATCTTGAGGATAAACTCCAGATTTATAGATATCAATTGCAAGGAGAAGCATGAAATTGGTTGCTTGACCTTGAGAGAAGCTTGAAATTTAAGAGAAAAATTTTGGACTATGAGACCATTAAAAATGCTTTTCTATCTAGGTTTAAAAAAAGAGAAAGTCAAAGTGAGATTTGGGTGAAAATAGAAACTTGTGTTCAAAAAGATGATCAGTGTGTTGAGGATTTTTCTAGGGAGTTTGAAAGATTGTGGAATCAATGGAGTTTAACATTGTTAGAAGGTGAGATAGCCCCAGTTATGTTGAAGATAATGTATTTTGTAAATGGATTAAAATTAGAAGATTGGAGAGTGAAATTAGAGGTAAAAAACCCTAAGACTTTTGAGGAAGGGGTGAAGATAGCTCAATATCAAGAGAGGAAGACCAAAAGAAAAAAAGAGTTAGGTTTGATGAACCAAGGGAAAGGTTGAGTTCAAGGCGAGTTGAGAGAAAATTTTTCGAGGAGCAGAGAGTTAGATATGTCTATCCTGAGAGAGGTATACTATATTCTCTATTTAGGAGAGATGAGTTGACTTGTGAGAAATCAATTGAAGTCAGTGAGGAGAAACTCCCTAGGGTGGTTGAGGAGAAAAATACTTGTTTGACTGATTGGAGTGAAGAGTCTAGGAGTATGAATTCATACCCATTGACCACGGATACTTCTAGTTCAGTGATTAGTAATTTAACTAAAGAAGAGGGATCGACTGATGATACTTTGGAGCATGAGGACTATAGAGATGAGCTAGAGTTGGATCTGAGTTGTAAAGAAGAAAATGAGAGACCATATTGTTTTAAAGACCAAGAGTTTTCATGTTCTTTGGGAGAGGATGAGAGTCAAGAAAGTTTTGATATTTCTGATGAGGGAAGGTGTGAAGAAAATTCTGATAGTCATGACAGTGTTGAAGAGATTAAAGACAATTTAGAGAGTGAGTTTGTTTGCCTTGGTGATAGTATAGATGGATTTGATTGCTTGAAAGATGAAGAGAGAATAGAGGATGAATTTTTGAGTTTGTTAGAAGACCATGAGGGGGAGGGCTTAGAAACTGCTAGTTTTCAAGATGAAGTTAAGGGTTTGAATTTGTTACCTAATGAGTTTGTAGAGATTTGTTGTGAGTTTGGTTATGAGTTTGTTGATCAAGAGAGTATTGAGGTTTTAGGTTCTGACTCATGTTGTGATTTTGGTATTGGTGTTGTTGACTCAGTTGAGTCTTGTGAGTTGGTTGGTGATGTTTTGAGTAGCCTTGGAGAGGCTTTTGTTTGTGGTGCTGATGATGTGGTTTTGAGTAGACCTAATCTCTTACTCCTTGATAGTTGTGATGATGATTGTTTGGTTGTTTTAGGCAACAATGTTGAAGAGAAAACTTCATTTGATAGTCTTTTAGTTTCTTTGAGTTCTCTTAAAGGTTTTGATGTTGTTTGTGATGATTCTAATTGGGCTTTTGAGGATCTTGAGAGTGACATTGATGAGTGAGGATGTGAGAGAGAATTTGAGTAAGGCTTAAAAAAGGATTGAGAATTTAAGGGAAGAGCGGTTTAAAATCAAGAAAATAGAGTTGAAAGATATTTGTGAGGAGGTAGTAGGGGATTTGGTAGTTAAGGAGTCTTTGGTTGAGGTTTTAGACCCCAAAATTGTTGTATAGTGAAGATGTTATTTGTGATGATGAAGATGTAAAAGTTTCTTCAGTTTCTTATGAGGTTTCTTGTAAGGATACTATGGAAGATATTTACCACTCTTTGTGTGTGAAAGACTCAATGGAGTCTTATATTGTTGATGAGTTGAGTGATATGGCTGGGTATCCTAGAGTGACCCCATTTGTGGATGTTGTTGGTTTTTGTGATGTTATGAGTCCGAAGTTGACTCCTTTTGATGTTGTGTTTGATTTGGATATTGAGTTGGGAGATCCTTACAGAGTATCTTTAGGAGAAGTTCTAGATGAATCAGTGGATGAATTTGAGATTGGCAACAAAGAAAGGATCAAAAAATTATTTAGAGACTCTAAAAGTAACATGGTTTTTCCTAGGGAGGATGGGGGTGGGATATGAAGATTTTGGATTATGGTTGGGATTTGAAGAATTTGGAGGATGATGTATTTTCCTTAGATGGAGAGGATTATCTCAAGGATTTTGATGAGAATTTCATGGATGAGTTTTGTCTACCTGTAAAGGAGTTTTTTGAGAGAAATGTGCCATTTGTGTTTGTTGAGAAGATTGTGGATAGATCATTGGATTTGATTTTTGATTGGTTATAAATGTTGCATCGTTTTATGAAAGCAACTGCTACACATGAATGTTTGCTGACTAGGGGAAGGGCTAAATATGTCAAGCATTTTTTTCGAAAACTAAAAACCCCTAGTAAAATTGTAGTTAGGTTTGATTTTTGCTAGCTTAGTTGTTTGCGTGACAGTTTTTTTTATTATTTTGTAGTTGGATTTCTTGTGTTTGTCTAGCTTAGGATTTGCTTCTGTCTTTTTTTTTATTTGTTGAGTCTGAAACTTGATAGCATTGGTCGAGCTTGGTATTTTTTTTGGACAGGATGAAGCTTGTGTTTGTCAATAACTATTGAACATTGAGGAGCTAGGTATGTTTTCTTGTCGAGACTTTTGCACATCACAGGGATAATGGGTTCACGAGCACTTCACGTTGCACTTGTTGATGCACTACACTCGGGGGTCGTCTCCTGTTCTTATCAAATACTTCCATGCCATGGGTTGGGATTATGCACGTTTTGCACCATCATTGAGCACTAGCACAATATGAGGTCCACTGCAACTATATGCAATAAATCTTAAATGCATGTACACATGAGAGAGCACCTGTCATTGAGCATGTAAATTTCTTGCATGCACCATTTGGGATGTTCATCACAAAGTTAGGAATCCCTGGTTGAGTGTGTAAGGAAGTTGGGTGAGTTTAGAGGGTCGTGAAGGACGCCACCAATTGTGAGATGGGTTGCTTTTATCTGGTCAACATCTTAAGGACCATCATTTTCTAGAGTGATTGTGAGATTTTGGATGGGTGGAGCGGAGTATATCATATCTTTTTATGAGAGTTGAGAGATGAGGATAAGGAATTTTAAATTAATCAAGAAATTTTTTTTGCATTTTGCATGACGCACGATCACATCTAGATAGGCTAGGCACAATTCTTCTAGTGCATCCATATTTTTTTCGTGTGAGCATTAATTGATTGGTTGCATATCATGGATCCAACATTGCATATTTTTCTAAATCACAAATGATTGGGCACGAAGTTCATTTAAAAACCATATTTCTGCTAGGACACACTGCATAAAAAACAGGTTCATATCCAGAGAATATTTATTTTGAAGACTCAAGGATCAAAGGAAAAGATCATACGTTTTACATTGTCAGCGAGTATTTCTTGAAGGAAAAGAGGACATGTGTGGTGAAAGTGTGTGCAATTACAAGAACAATAGGTCAAGGAAGGAAATAAGTCATCCAAGATAAAAGATGGAAAAAAATGATGCAATTTATGATATATGGATATTTTTGCCTATTTTTTATAACTTTTCGTAATTCTTCCCGCGTGGCTTGTCGACCAGATGTGTTCCGATTGTTTTGAGTACCTGAATAATTATATTTGGAGTTCAAATGACGAATTTATGATCCAAACAAGTTGCAAACAGACATAAAATAGAAAAGACGAAAATAGTGAAAAGCAGTAGAAAAGAAAAAGCCAAAAGCTGAAAGCAAAAAGCCTAATGTGTGTGAGTGTGGATAGAAAACTATATAAGGAGAGGACATTGAAGAGTTAAGGGCCTTCTCCCTCTTGTACAATTGTATTTTGTGAGAGAGGAGAGGGGAGGGTCGCATGTTAGAGTGAGCTCTTGTCATGCTAATTTGAAAGTCAGAGCCTTCGAATGTCAAAGCGCCGAGCGTCGAATCATGGTTGTTAAGGTACGAGAATATTTTTCACTTGGTTTGTTTTCAAATTGTTGGATTTTTTTTGTTGAGTTGTGGTTGTGTGATGCTCTACCCGAATTATGGTTTTAGTTGTTTGAGCTACAAGAGGCAGTTCTTTATTGTTTTGTTTTTCGTGGTGTATTGTCAAATATTTAAATTTTTCAAGTTCTGTTGTGCATCCAACAAAGTCAATTATCCCAACCGGCACTCCTTAACGTCTCGTTATCGGGTTGTTAGTGAGGCTTACTCTTGATCACCGCTCACGTAACAACGTTAAGAAAAGTTTATATCAATCATGCATTGTATTCACAAGCTAATTGAATACCATATACAAAGAGATTGGGTGTGGCTGGAAAATTTTCTATCGAGAGAGGTGATGTCTCATCCTAAGGAGGAGTGCACCATTTGCGGCCAGTTAGAAGAGTTTGTGGGCGTGTGATGGATGAAGTGCCTGAGCCAATCCACTACTTGGAAGGTACTACCCAATCTATACTGTCAATACCAAAGGAGACAGGTAGCCTTCGAGACTTACCTATAATCTTGAATTCTAAAATGGAGGCAATGATCGATGCATTGATGCCCATGGATGTCGAGATTTCTGATCCGCTTAGAGAAGAAGCATCTATACCATTATATGATGGGTACCGAGTATCTCGCCTGAAGACACTGCTTGTGGAGCTTCAAGAGGAACACCAAGGAAAAGGGGATTCTACTATAAGAAAATCTATCTTGTAACATCAATAAGCTTTAATTTCATTCTTTCGATGACCAAAATAAAGAAAACAGCAATCTTCACGCAGCATCATAGTAGATATCTCCCACAGATTTAATAGAATCAACCATAATCATCAATATCTTCATAGAATCCATCAATAGAACAAGGAATATAAAATAATACACCATTTTTGAATGGAAATCAATCACATAGTATTCATCTTCAATGTATTCATAGTTTCCTCTCTTGATCTCTCATATACAGATACACTGTTTTGATAGAATTGGCTATCTCTGGCTCTCTCTCTATCAATAGTACATCATCTTCTTACTACAATACTCAATAATGACTCTCAATAATCCCTCTTAGGTCATGGATACACCTCCCAAGAGGTATATCTGTGTCGAAGAGGCACTAGAGCCACTACAGTGTCTCTTCATAGCTCACTACTGTCACTGTCTCTCCGGTCTTCTCTTCAGTCTTCAGCAGCTCCTTCTTCCACTTGTTGTAGATCTTTTGAACTTAGATTCATCCTTTCCAAAAGTTAGAAAACATTTCTAAAGCCACACATACATTCTACAGAACACTTACAGAAGATCTACAGAACAAAACAAAACAAGAACAGAGCAGATACAGAACAGAGACAGAGCAGAGATAGAGGCCCTACAGAAGGTTTACAGAGGATTAGAGAAGGTCATCAGAGAATAGTAAATCCTCATAACTCATACTAAAACCATTCCAAACTATCAAAACTATTCAATAAACATTCAAAAGATTTCAACCTTCATCAATCATCAATCTATGCTTCATACAGAAGAAAATCAGAACAAAATAGAGGCTATACATAAGGTATCAGAACCAAACAGAACCTCAGCAGAACCTATCAAAACATCAGAGAGGTTCATATTTTCACTAAGAATCATCATAAATTTTTAAAAAATAATCAATATTATCCAAAATAGTCTCAAACACTTCCATTAACAACCATACATCACTCTAAATTCATCAAAAATGAGTCAAAAATTCAGTCTTTTTCCACTCTCAACATATTCCCATACTTAGAAAGGAAGCATCCTTACAACCCAAGGAAAAGAAGAATATAAGTTCAGTAAAGAGCTCAATTTAATCTTCTTTAGTATCTTCAACAATCACTCCAAACCACGACCCCAACATATCACCTATATATCTAAAAAAGAATACTACTAAAGGAAAACTTCATTATTTATTAACACATCTGATAAAAAATAGAAAGTCATAACAAATTTGTAAAGGATATAAGAGATTCTTCAACTCTCCATCGTAGGCTTTCCATCCACCATCACCATCAATAGTTGAAAAGAGAGCTCTCAAAAAAATTATTCAACCAGCACAAACTCATCACATACAAATTATTACAACACACACATACACAAACACAACCATCTAAATGGCACCTCCAAAAGATGTCTCATTAAGAAGCACAAAAGATACATTCAGGGGTATCAATGAAGATGATCCCTCTTAAATGCTTGATGATTAGGAAAGCAATCCAGGGATAAAGACTCGTCTACAAAAGATTTTGGAATATTCTGAAAGAATTGAAGATAGCACATCCTTTCTAACAAAACAAGTTATCTGCTAGGTAGATAAATGGCATGAAAATACAAGACATTCAAATGTTGGGAATCAATGTTCACATTGACATTCATACAAAGTTTTGGAATGACCTTTTAATCATTCTGGGAATGCCTATGCATATATGCTAAGGACCAAGCAAAATGGGTTGTCAATCTCACTGAAGGATCTAGAGATTATGAATATTGTTGAGAAAAATGGAGGTAATCTTGGTATGCTTGACTAGCAATTGTCCGGTCCCCTGGAATTAATGGCCAATTAATCTTTGGTCCCATGAGAGAATTAGTTTAGCTCCATCCTCTTCTTCTCGGAATCTGCTGATCAAATCCTTCGTACCCACTAACCAACTGAGGGGGTTGAGAAATAGAAGTGGCAGAAGATGGAAATGGAATAAGTAAAAGGGGATGAAGAGATGGATAGGCAAAATCATAAAATGATGAATAAGCTAAAGAAGGAGTGGCTGAAAATTTAAGCCAATCAGTTAGGAAAGGTGTCAATTGATAAGTAGGAAAAGTAGAAGGTATATGGATAGATGGAGAAAGGCATGGTGGAGAAGGGAAAAAGACTCAATCTTCAATGAAAAAAAAAAGGATAAAGATTGGAATTTGAGGAAACCTTGAGGTTGAAAAAGGAGAGGTAAGATAGCTGCTAAATTGGATTGATAAAGGGAAAAATAAGTATCATAGCGTTGGGCCATTTGTTGATAGTACAATAAGCTAGGAACAGAGGGACCTAAAATAGATCATCGATGGTAGGCATCAAAGAAGGATGAATCAAATCGATGGTTCTTGGAAAGATAACCTGGGAGATCCACCCTCAATTGGTTAGTGCTCTGTACATAAGTAGAAGCTGTATTCTAGTGTTGGTTCAAGACTACAGAATCAATCATTGAATGCCATGAAGTATCAGGACAAGAATAGCACTGGAACATGTTATCTATCCTCAACTCCAAATAGTTGACATATAAGGCAGCTTGTAAGACCACATCCCCCATATACCAAGCCAGATCTACATCATCTAAAATTAACAGATCACCTCGTAGATACATATAAGACAAAAACGTGGTATCCGTCATCACAGAATCTTCAAAGACCATATGGAAAACTTCTGTCAGCAATTCAGAAGAGCAAGCCCTACTCCAACCATCCTCTCGAAGAGAGAGATCCATCGTTGAGAGCTTAATATAGAAGGCCAACTTTTGCAACAACTGATAGTGGACAAAAAAGGAATGGTCCAGAGGAACATACTCCTGAAAGTGCTCAACATAATAAATCCATCCTGGAATGCAACCTTTCCACTTTATCTTGAAACAACAGACATAATGTGGCTTGTCTCTGGAGAACTTCCAAGTCCTGCTGAGACATAAAAGGAATCATAGGAACATTGGGGCTTGGAGGAATGGACCGTGACTGTGCCAATTGGTCCTGCAACTGCTTAATCTAGGAAGCTTGGGATTCCAATGTATTGTGAGTAGTCTACAAAGCTGACAGTTTCGTATCTAAAAGAGTCTTAAACTCTTGAGCTTCTTTGGACATTTTCTCTTTCTCTTCCGAAACTCTAGTGACCTCTGAGACTAAGCTTCTGCTAATTGAATTTTCAAAGAAGATATTTTTTTTCTCTGGGTCTCAATCATTTGTGTCTGCTACTCCATCTGCTTAAACAGATCGGCAAGAGTTTCTTTAGCAAAGGCTAACTCTGTGGTTGCCTTATGCAACTGGTTTTTGGATTGCATCAATTCTTCATAAAAAGAAACATATAACTGTTGAACACAAGCTGCTCACTGAGATTTCAAGAGAACTCTGGATGTCGTTACAAAGGAAAGGAATGGCCATCTCCTGACACTAAACTATTCAGCAAAGGAACTGATATTTCCAAAGAACCCTCTCGATGGGCCTTGAATAAATTGTTACATGTGAGGTAGGTAGGAAGGTCACTTCCAGAGGTAGCAGGAACTGCTACTGAAGGAATGACTGGGGGAATTTTCTCTGCTACACGCTTCAAGCGCTTATGCTAAATGACCAATGAAGGAGGGGAATCAAGATCCTTTATATCAATGGGTTCTAAATCCTCTAAAGGTGGAGAGGGAGGTACTCGATAAAATGGAGAAGGAGGAAGCTCACCCTTCTTAAGGCCTGAGTATGTCAATAAAGCATATAAATATGAACCATAGGTTACATCGGTAACATTTCCTCTTGTCACTTTGACAAAATATTGGTCCATCTTCGTAAGAAGATAAGTACTCCAATCAATGGCAACCCCTTTTAACACCATCCTAGAAGCTGTGAAGAGCTCCTTGGACAAATAGTGGGATGGTGTCTTGGCAGGCATAAACCTATCTTGGAGAAATTGACAGACTAGCTTTCAGAGAGGATCAGTGATCATTGAAAAAGACACTCCTGAAGTGTTAATCACCTTCTTGACATCGAGGACCTCTTTGGTCTGCTTTTGTAACAGCTTAAGAATCTCGTCATTTGAGAATAACTGCTTGGCTGTAACAAAGAGTTCTCCTTTGTAGGGAAAAGACAAAGCCTTCCCTAACCCTCTGGGTGTCAAAACCATGAAAGTACCACGAACGAGGCCCGATTTCTTGCTGTATGATGCAAGAAACTCATCACATAGGGCTGGATTGTCTGGAATCAAAGGGAGTGAAGCACCCACAAAAGTTGCGAGGCCAACTTTCGCGATTCAATGTACATACTAAATAGGAGGAGGAGCTTGAGACGCCATTCAGATGGAATATACATACACCACAAACATAGACAATCAAAGTGAATGCCTACAAAAACAACAAAATAGTTATAAAAAAGAAATCAATCAAAATAAGCACACACAGACATAACTAACCAATTGACCACCCCAAACAACCCACATCCTAGAAAAAGTTCGGCATGCCCCTATATATATGTGACCGAAAGCTTCATGCTATGCAACAAGTAAGCACCCAAGACCCCGTATCAGGTAAAAAAAAAAAGAAAACTACAAACCGCACCCGTAATTGTATCACACAATTAAACCATAATACTTCAAAAACCTAATCAGGACATAACTAGAACTTTGATAAACAATATTAGCTTAAAGGACTGTACGTGCCCATCCCACGAAGGGTATTTATTAAACATGAAAAAAATTGCAGTGAGGGGAATGATTTTAGTGAAGGGTTCATTTTAAGAAATTATTAACAATGGTTGGAATTTTATTAGGTTGTAAACCTTAATAAGAAAATTGTAGTTCATTTTTAAATTGTCAGTGACAATTTATTAATGTGAAATAGTGGTTTTAATGAAACAGAACTGTGATCCCTAGACTCAGGTCTCTAAATGGATATTCATTGATTAAAAATTTAATGTGTGAAGCGCTCTTCTTTTTTAGCGTCTGTATTTTTTTGTGACGACTCATTCATTTTTATTAAAAATTAAAGTACCTCTGAAGTGCACGTAGCGCGTGCAAAGTGAACGGCAGGTTGATTTTAAGTTATTAAAAAAATGTGTGTTTAGCATAAGTGCGTGTGAAAAAGCAGGTGAATAAAGTTTATTTTAACAATTAACTGTGGTTAAGAGATGATAATAAATAAATAAAGCATAAAAAATAGATACCTGGTAGGGGTGTATATGTAAGAGATTGAGGGCACACTAGGTAGTCCCAAATGCAAGGAATCCAACAAAAAAGCAAAAAACACTGACTGAAAAATATAAAGCACCTTAGTTAGTTAGTTATTTTTTTTAAAAACAAAATAAATATCAAAGCAATATTAGGGGGATCACATTTGGTATAGGAAATGTTCATTAAGGAATCCAACAAAAAAGCAAAAAACACTAATTGAAAAATATAAAGCACCTTAGTTAGTTAGTTAGTTTTTTTAAAAAACAAAATAAATATCAAAGCAATATTAGGGGGATCACATTTGGTATAGGCAATGTTCACTAGTGTGTCGGTGAAATTGTTATTAGTATTTTTTTAATTGTTGTAATTTAGGTGTATTTTGATTTTGTATTTTGTGAGTTTTTTGTTTTTTTTTTGTAAAATTTTTATTTTAAAATAGTCCAAATCCAGTCAAATGCATTAGTGGAATTTTTTGTGATTTTTTTGAATTTAATTCTGATTTTTAGGGATTTTTAATGAATTTTTCTTAATTTTTAGTGAATTTTAAAAGGATTTTAAATATTATTTTTTGCAATTAATTAATTATATTATAATCAACAAGATCAACCAAAAATTTATGTAATTTTTTTAAAATTGAATTTTTATGAAATTTTTAATGTTTTTAAGTGTTTTTAGGTATTTATTAGGTATTTTTCTCGGGTTTGTGGAAAATCAAAAGAGATACACGGGCTGCATGTGAATAGCTGTGTGCGCTCGTGGACGGCACACACCACCGCACGAAGAAGACCAAACGCGCGTCCTCGCGCGTGAACACCCACTGGCCACTCCCGTACGTGCAGGCACACCTAGACACCCGTGCTACGTGTGGAGAGTGGGGGTAGTGTTGGATAGGGGCAGGAAAGGGGGCTAAACAGGGGTTAGTTAAGGTTAATTAATTAGGTGATCTAAGTGAGGTTAGGTTAGGTTAAGTAACTTAGGTTAGTTAAGTGAACTAAGGTAAAGAAGTGAATTAGGTGAGGTAAGTAAATTAGGTTAATTAAGTTAAGTAGGCTAGTTAGGAAATTAGGTTAATGAAGTTAGTTAGGTTAGTGAGGTTGATTAAGTGAGCTAGTTAAGTTAGGTTAGTTAATAAAGTTAATTAAGTTAGGTTAAGTAATGAACCTAACCAAGAGGAGGAGGGGTGGAGATGGCGGGCCGTGGCTGAAGGGAGGAGGAGATTTTCAGCTGCGAGAAAGTCATCTTCTTCCTCCTCATCCATCATCCCATCTTCATTCTCATAACGTGCCTGAGATAACATGTCTGCCACACTAGGTTATCTCTTCCTCTAATATGTTGAAATTCAGGGTTCAAAGATTTGATGTATGCAATCCACTGGAGCATAGCAATGTCCGGAGTAGTACAACTAGTAATCATACCCAATATCGGTAAATAACCGGTCTCAATGACTACATGAGCACCCATAAAATACTCCTTATCACATTTAAGAGCTGTCACAATTCCTTATAATTCTATTTTAACATGTGGATATCCTCTGTCGTTCAGTCTCAGTACTTTAGCACCAAAGCGTATTGCATATCTTTGCCCTTCCTCATCATCTTGCCCAATTGCCCATCCAATCCTGATTGGGCTTGTATCAACAGTAATAATGATAGGCTTTCCATGTGAATAGTCAGTCTTTCTCAATGTAGGAGCAGATTTTAAGAGTTGCTTCAATTTCTTCATTGCTTTCTGATGCTTCCTTTCCCAATGAAATTTATGACCTTTCCTCAGAAGTTGATATAGAGCATCGACTACATGTGCAAAGTGAGAAATCTATATCAAATATAACACACATACTCCCAAGAATCTACGCATCTCTGATACGTTCGTGCATACATCTTGCATTCTATCAATCCCATATATTTTTGCTGGTGATAGTCTTTGCCCATAGGGCCCACATATATGCCCAACAATCAAAACCTCTTTAACTCCAAAGACAGACTTTTGTCTAGAAAGAGTTAAATGCACCTCCTCTAGACGTGTCAAAATCGTCTCACAATCCACAATATGGTTTGCAACAAAGTGTCGGTATCCATGAGCTTCCACCTCTTCATTCTTTTCATCCACTGCACACCCTTTGATTGGAACATCATCGAAGGGCATTGTCAATTGTGGTATAAAATCCATGAGTACCCTATTCATAGCATTTGTCATGTGTGCCATTGAGTTTATTGCACCCTATGGGAGAGTACACCTCCGTACTAACCCCAAGGGAGTCTTCATGGTTGTGATATCGTTGCTTTCAATTGCAAGCTGAAACTGATCATAACCCGAGTAAAGATCACCCAAATAATAGATCGCTCTGATTGCAAAAGCCTCTGCAAATTCATCAACCACAGGACCTAAGCCCACATTTCTTATGGTCACTTTATTGACCAGTTGCATGTTTTGAATAAATCTCAAAGCCCCATTCTTTTTGGGCACAATAAACCAACGATTTGAGTACGGGACTGAAGAAGGCTCCAAGATCTTCATGCGAATCTTTTCATTTAGCAAATCCATAAGCTTTGGCAAGTAAGCTTTAGGCATTGGAATAGGCCTCAAGTTCCATGGTACGTGTGGCACAGTTAATATGACCCTAGGAGAGACAAAATTTGGATCCACACAACCTATTTCACTTGGCTAAAATGCAAATGTCTTTCCATGCCTAGCCAACATCCGCATAAAACAGTCTTTCTCAGCAAGAAAAAGAAACCCTTATGCACCAACTTTCAATTCCTATAATGTTTCAGATGTAAACTGATGACCTATATCTTTATGATTCCGTAAGCTTGGCTACCTTGACACTTTTTCATACATACCCTCACTCTCTGGTGGAAGTGGAAAAGCAATTGGTTTCACCTTTTTATCAACTGTCTTATACTTTGTCTCCACAAGTGCTTCAGGCCATTGTAATCCTTCCTGGAGCAAACAATGCTATAACATCATACATATCCAAAGAACATACTGACAACATTCTATTTTCTACCTCATTTTCTGTATGTATAGTTGCTAAAATTTGAGCCATAGTGTCATTAATATTCAGCCCATAAAAGATGCCTGAAATGCCATCGTTTTCAGCTAACAACCCCAATGCTCTCAGCTCCTTAGTAGCCCGTTTCATAGATATGCATTCAGCCTTGCACATAGCTTCCATAGGCTTAAACTAGCATGAACCGTTTGCTGTAAATTGAGAATAACCAATAGGAAATACATGCTTCATTTCATCAAGAGGAGAGTACACCATCTGAACAGCACTACTGTAGCCCCTCATTACATCAGTGCTTAATGAAAATCTAGGTCTTTGAATTCCCTTGCATTTGGAGCCAAAGGAGTCTCTCGAAGCGTATCCCGATTTCTAGGATGATTAATACAAATAGTAAGAAATTGGACTGCTTTCCTCCCATCCTTGCTTCTAACTCTTGCATAAGCAGGACCATCATCAAGAACATTTGTTTCCATACACACTCCTATAATATAGGGATGTCCCAAAATCATAGCATATGAGAAATTATCTTGCACAAAGAAGTGTTGCTCTTCTTGTACATCACCAATTGTCACTTTTACATTAGGACATGCAGCATAAAGCTCTCCTAAAGAATTATTTACTACCCTCATACACCAACCATGATCAGTATCTACAAGCCATGCACCATTTTCATACAATCCATGCTCAATGACATTTATCTCAGACCCATGGTCAAGTAAAGTAATACAAGGAGTTTCACGCTCCCCTATTTTCACTACCGTTTCAGTGGTAGCTCTAGCCCAATGATTTCTTGTGTAGTGACTTCGAGAAATAAATCCTAGAGTCTGTTCCCCATATTGTTGCATCTGTCTTACTGCACCATGCATATTGCTAGAAGACAATGTATTTTTAGTCACTTTTTTCTCTTTTCCACATGCTATCCACTGATTAGTAGCATCTTGCATAGACAATCTTGTACTTACTTCATGCTCATATTCAGCCCGAATACCCAACAAACAAGTTTCCTCTTCAAATTGTAGCAATGCACTAGTGGTATCACCAAGAAACTCACACTTCCTCTTAATTATGTCAATGATCCCATCATGAAATTCTCGCTTGGCAATGCCAAGCACCTCTCCCAAGGTGAATTCCACCTGACTGTTTAGGATCTGTTCTTTAAGAATCTTCTTAAGATTTGTGGATGTCTCAATGTCAGACTGCAACTTATATCCTGCCTGCTTGCCCTTCTTTTTGCCGTCTTGTTTGTTATCCTATTTTTGCTACCTCTTTTATAACATGCTCGGGAGGTGGCTGATTTGTAGCTTTAGGCTGATCCACACTTCTTCTTGTCCTTCTTTTAGATGTCCCTACAATATCTTTATCTCTTTTTTGTTTTTCTTCCACAAGTACATCCGTGTTTTGTACCTTTGCTAAATATGCATCTATCGGTGATTCCCAACCACTTATGCCACGAATGTCTTGCCCTGCATGAGACATTTCACTATCAGTGACCTTTCTCTCGTTAGCTGCATGTAAAGCATGTGTCCATATTTCAGCCTTTGGACCAACCATCACTTGGCCATGCATTCTATCCAACTGTAGACCAGAAGTAGAAGCAAGTACCCCCACATAAGCATTTCAGACAACCAAGTCTTCCAACAACTTCTGCATACTTTCCTTTCCAAAATTCAAAGCTAGAGGAAATTCCATTTCTTGTGCATGGATCTTGGCATCTTTCTAAAAGATGAACTGTCGTGCCAAGGCCTCTTGATAGGCAGCACAATCCTTTCTCTCATGCTGCAAACTATTACACCACATACATCTTTTTCTTCGCTTGAGGATAGGGGACTGCTGCACGTCCCCTATCCTGTTGTTCTTTTTCATCCAAATTTGCAACCTTCAAGTGAATATCCCGCATGCCTTTGACCAATTCATCTAAGACATCTTCCCTAACACAAGGAACCATAGCAGGTACAGCCATAGGGTTAGCCACAGAAGTAGGTGGCTTATTGGATACATCAACTGTCTTGTGCGTAACAGTGGGCAAGCTAGAGACATACAATCTTTCTCTTATTCTATGCTTCTTCACAAGTGCAGTAATAGCTTTCTTGGCATGTCTCCACTCTGTTTTCAAACCTGTCTCTGTAGTCTGATCCTCTAGCAAATCATCAAGCTTCTCTTGAAGCTCGGGATCAACTACCTGTAGAAACTATTCAGTTTTCTGACTTGCAAGAGCTTGCTGTTCTACAAGATCCGACTGCTCAAATCGACTTTCAAATTCTCTTAGCAATTCTGTAGCCATAAGACCCTTATTGGGTTATAAAACCCAATCCTAAAAAGTATTGTGCGTAATCAAACCGGTGTCCTCAATGTAAAATTCTTCTCTAAGTGTCTTCTTGAAGGCTACCCAGTCACCATCCTACAAGTATAATTCAGTAATCCGTGCTTTTAGTTCATGAACAGTAACATGTACAAAATACCAGCTCCATGCAGATTGAGCTATCCCAAAGAATTCCATATTCTGAGCATAGGTATGTACATATGCAGATACATTCCCGCCATTAAATAACTTCACCTCAATTTCTTGCAAAGCATTCATCACAACACTTTCTGTTTGAGCAGAAGCTTGCATCACCTATTGTTGTTGTATCTACATAAGTATATTTATATTTTGCACCAACTGTTGCAAAACATCATTGAAAATTCTATTCAAAGATTCTCCCATCCAGTCTTTTCTTCTTCAAACGACCTTTCACGTCAGGTTCACCAACGTCGCAGGGATTTTTGTCGAAAGGTCGAATTCATTGGGGATCAGAGGAAGAAGGAAGTAGAGATAGGAGATGGAAGAGAAGATAGAGAATAGACAAGCAATAAACATAACAAAGGCAAATCACAATGAGCTGAATCAATATGTATTGAAATAACCTAGAATCTTTGCTCTACTCAGAAGCAATCTCCAGGCATTAGATCTCTCGGAGATTCTTCATAGAACAAAATAAGCATCAAAATTACAGCTCCTTCTTTGTTGCTTGGAACCCAAATCTGATGGCTCTGTTGGCTCCGAAAGGAGGGTAAAACCGCAGTACACCTGTTGATGAATCTCCCAGATAAGTCCTTTTAGTTCAAAGTGTAGTTTTCAGCCTGTTTACAGCAATCCTGACATGCGCAATTTTGTCCATCTGTCTTTTTTATGAAAATCGCATGACTGGCTAAAAAGGAAACTTGCTTTTTGCGTGCCATCCTAATCTAGAAGCTTTTCTAACTTTTTTAGAATTTTACAATAAATAATATAAAAAATAGGCTAAAATTATCCAAAAATATAGTATTTTTGGATAATCCATGTAACTCACACTACTACTAATGACTCAGATCACATTGACTCTCTTGATTAATAAGAAAGTTGCATGATGATGCATTCCATGCTTTTTCACACTATGTTCGCATAGCATCATGACAACACACACTGTGTAAAAAAATCTAGAGTGTGGCTTCCTTTTAGATTTAGAGAGCCAATGCCACTTTAGGCATTATTGTTAGTGTCCATGGTTCAAAATATTGGATTTTTTTGACAAGTTTTTAGCCAATCTTTGATATTCTAGATATTATCTCTTGTAAAAATCCATAAAACTATAGACAACTTCTAGATTAGGATGACATGTAAAAGAAAGCATATAGCTTTCAGCCAATTTGAGAGGATTTTATGTAAAAAGAGAGATTGACAAAATTGCGCAACGTGCGATCGTTGTTTTCAGGCAGTGAACAGCACTCTGAAGTGGGAGATGAAGAAGGAGTGATCTGGTTGAATTTTGGCCACGTGTCCTAGTATTTAACTCCCCTTTCAGAGCTAATGGAGACATCAGATTGGTGATCTGAGGAGCATAGATATTATTTTGTACACGTTTTTGTCTATTGAAGTTATATTTTCTCATAATGCTGAAAGAAACTGACAGGCTTCATCTCTATTAGTATTCTTCTTCATTTTATATTTCCTTTTGGGAGTATTCTTCTATGTCTTCAATTTCTTCGAACCCCTTCTCTTCCATCTACTCCTGTTCCTGAATCTATACCCTGCTATGTCTTATCTTCAAGAACTTGGCTTGAAACCTTCAACCCTTCTCTTATCTCTGCCATCTCCGGAGTAAAAGCTCTTGAATCCCCATACATTCTTCTATTGCCAAACCCCTGTGGTGACCTTTAGTCCTACATGTTGTGATACCATTGGGGAAATTTACTTTGTCGGATACACAACACAAGAAAAAAAAATTAAATATTCTGACAATCACCACACACGAAAACAAAACAACACATACTGCCTCTCGTAGCTCAAAACAATTAAAAACCCAAATACGAGTAGAGCATCACTTCAACACAAATTTCAGAAACACCAACAATTCGATGACAAAACTAAGTGAATTATATTCTCGTACTACCTTGATAGTCTTGAGGTGACACTTAGCACCACAAAGTCCAAATTCTTCATCTTCCAAATTAGCACGTCAAGAGTATCCTCTCACATGTGACCCTCCTCTCACAAGACATCAAATTCTCATTCAAGGGGGAGGCCCCTAACTCTCCATTCTCCTCTCCTTATATAGTTTTCTTGGCATCCGTATGGCTCTTATGCTTTTGATATTTGGCTTTTCACTTTTCTAAAAGCCTTAGGCTTTTTAAGCCTTTAGCTTTTCTCACTGGCCTTAAAAAAACTAATCGCTCCTTTTATCAAAACTTAAAAGCCTTAAGGCTTTGAAAATATTTTTGGACTTTTGATTCTCCTTAGTCGTCATCCTCACGCCCTCAAAGCTGCTTTCAGGTTAGCTTCAGAATCTTGCTTTAGTGAATATTACCAACTCCTATCAAGTGTGATGCTACTGCAATGGTCTAATCTGCACTTGATAAACTTCACCAGCTCTGTACTTCAACTGACCATCCCAAAATCGTTGAATATATCAGTATGCTTCATTTTTTCATATGAATCGAATCTCCAAAAAACGGCTAATAAGACATGGCCTCCTTCAGCACTAGGTCAACCCTACATCTTCCTCCTTCAAACACATCGTCAATGTAGCTTCCTCGACCATAGTTGCCTCCTAAGTAGTTCATACTAATACCCAGCTTTTTGAAAACCATGGTAATAGCAGAAACTCCCTTCAGCTCATCATATTCATGACAATCTTCTTACCACTATGACCATGTCCAATCAACTACGTCTCATAAATAGCACCGTCATGAACCTCATACTATAGATATTAGAATCCCACTATCCATCATTGAGCATCTAGGTGCTTTCGCGATCTTAGGTCTACCCCAAATAGCTCGGTAGATCTTCAAATAACCATAACTATCCCCTCCTTGATCTCCTTGCTTGTGATCTTCTTCCAAGCCTCAGCCATCTCTTCAAATAGCCTCGCATCCTTCAAGACAGCATCCACATGAACCTTAATGCTAGTAAGACTTATTAGCTTATCTCGAGGGATCCGCCCCTAAAATTGAAAGACTCATGCACGAAACTTCTAGCCACCATGATGAACTTCAATGCTGCAATACGTCATTGCCCCTTGAAAGTGATTGTTGCCACCCTGGATGCTAAGTAAATCTGATGAGTGATCAATTTTTTATTGCAAAGAATTCCTCTAACGAACCTTACCAGCAAATAAATCTTCATTCGCATATAATTTGGTGTAGTCCAGACCACAAATATTCAATTTCTTCCAAAATCTATATTTGGAAATTACACAGCTAGCTTCATTTGAGAAGACCCATACTCATATAGATTTGCATCCATGCTGTATGCCTGACTCATACTTGTCCACCAAGACATCCTTTCTTACAAACATTATGAGCACTTTGCCGCTCTAAAACTTGTTAAGTGTGAAACCTTCAACATTGATAGTCTCAACATGTACCGACCTTGATAGTCTTAACATGTACCAGCCTTGTCTACCTTTGATAAATAAGTGAGAACACATGAAGAATTTGTCTTGGAATTCTACCTTTGAAGCTTTAGAAAAAACTTAATAATCATCTTAATGTCCTTCATAACACCTACCAATACTCTTTTGATAATTGTCGTCCCACTATCAATTTCATACAAAGTGACCTAACAGAAATATGCTCTCTAAAATGAACTACATGTCCAATCATCCACATGATTTAATAAATATCCACTTCAATGTGCCTCTCGCTTACGACATGCCCTAACAAAGTTACATTGCTTTCGCCAATGCGACACTTCTCATGGTTTAGCTGCCTTCAAATTAATGCAAGGCGATTGAAACGTTCATCCACCTTTTCTAGATGTAGAACCTTAGAACTATAAATACAAAAATCATCAATAAAGACCCTGATGGACTTACAAAAATATGGCTGGAAGACATAATTCATGAATCGCTGGAAGATAGCTGATGCATTTGTTAATCCAAATGGCATTACCTTGTAAGAAAAACACCCTGAAGGCGTGATGAAGGTGGTTTTCTATTGATCCTCCTTAGCTATTCGGATCTAGAAATAACTTGAATACCCATCACAAATAGTGTATCTCTCATGCCGGACCACCTCGTTGAGTATTTCATCCTGAAAGGGAAGAGGGAAGTGATCTCTCTTTGTTGCAGCATTTAGCGGCTTGTAGTCCACACAAATCCCCCATTTTTCGTTCTTCTTGGGTGTCACCACTACAAGTAAAACCCACTCTCAGTCCCCTACTAGATAGATGAAGCATGCCTTCAAATGTCATTGCACCTTAGTGAGTATAGCATTTTGTTGAACTACTCCCAACCGTTGTAGTGGCTGCACCACTGGCTTTGCTTTATCTTTTAGATTAATGTGATGTTGTACTATCGTCACACCTATGATGTGTTCATAATCAAAAATAAAAAGTGCAGAGTATTTTATTACCATTCCCATGTAGGCTGCCTTCTCCTCAGCTAATAGATCCTTAGCCAACATTTTTTCTAACCCCTCCTTCTCGACCTTTGGAAGCTGCTGCGAAATTTCACTACTAGAAAGCCCAGTCTAACTGTGGCCCGCACAATGGACATGCATGATAACCTGAGGTAACCAGACTTGTTCCAACACCACAACCCAGTGAATACTTGCTTGAACGAGATAAAATATAGATATTACCAACGAGAACAGAGGCCTATTCACCTGAGCACTCTCCGAATCCTGGAAAGTCATGCATTGTCCACATGAGAATGGCTCGAATATTGGCTGACCGCCAACCATCTCACCTCCTCATATCTTGCACGGTGACCCCCTCCCAAAAAATCTTAAGTGCATTGACTAATGGACGAGGATACATGTCCATATTTTTGACTTTGTAGCGGCCGGGGACGAGTAAGCTAAGGATGAGATGTCATTTCTTCGTAGAAAGCCATGAAGGGATATTGTAGTTGACAAGGACTATAGGCCACACACTGTGAGAAGTTGAGTGTAGACCGAATGGGTTCACGCCATCCATTGCAAGACCAAGCCGAAGATTCCCTGGCTCTCAGGAAAAGCCTGGGAAGGTAGAGTCAATGTGGCTCCATGCACTTGAATCTGCTGATATTCGTTGAACTCCAGTCGTGGACCTATTCTACGCATGCCACATTGTCAAGCTCACCATGCCGGGCGTATGAAACATGTGGTTTATGTGGGGAATAAGCGGAAAGTGTCTGAGAACTTTTTGAGGGATGGTTTGCCCTTGCAAGTCTTGTCGATACTTGTGAGCACCACACTTTGAACATGTCTCCATAGTCTCGTATTCTCCTCGAAACAACATGCAATCGTTGATACATGCATGGATGTTATTGTAGTCTATGCCAAGCTTTCATAAAACATGTCATGCATCATCACGACACTCAAGCATGGTATTTGCAGGTGGTAATATATGATATTTTAATAACCTGAAAAAATCATAAACACCTTGAAAAAGCACAAATGTTTTTAATAATAGTGCCAAAAAAAAAAATCAATGAAGCGTATGCACAAGGTACCTAAACAACTCAGTCATACTCATATCACTCCACTCGTATTTTGCTTGCACACTTAAGAGTGCAAGCATTGTCTTCAGGTGAGATACTCGGCACCCATCATATAATGGTATGGATGCTTCCTCTCTAAGTGGATCAGAAGTCTCGACATCCATGGGAATCAATGCATCGATCATTGCCTCCATCTCAGGCTCCAAGATTGTAGGTAGGTTTGGAAGGTTGCATATCTCCTCTGGCATTGACGGTATAGGTTGGCCTTGCAAGTGGTGGATTGGTTCATACACTCCATCCATCGTACGCCCACGAACTCTTCTAAATGGCCGCAAAGGATGCACTCCTCCTTGGGACAAGACATCACCTCCTTGGATAGAAAATATGCCAGCGAGACCCAATCTTATTGTATATGGTATTCAATTATCTTGCGAGTACAATGCATGATTGATATTAACTTTTCCTACTGTTTGCTGAAAATCTGCAATCTCCTGATCAATGATCTTAGATTGAAACTTGCCAAATCGTCATATGTATTATATAGATAATTGACATTTTTATCTAATTGTCAGCTTGCATTGAGAGCAAGGACATGGAACACGCTGATTAAGATACGCCTCGCGATCTTGAACAACAGGACCTTCATCGTTTTCCATTTTGTCTACGTTACAACAAACAATTTGTTTTTGTTATCATTCTTTTTTTTCTTAGATTGTTATCCTCTCCTTCCATCTCTCTCTTTTTCTACGACCACGACTACGACTACAACCACGACCACAACCACCACCACCACCACCACCACCACTATGACTACGACGATGACTACGACCATGAATATGACTACGACTACGATCACGGCCACGACCACAACCAGGACTACGACTACGACGACCACAACCATGACCCATGACCACGACCACGACTACGACGACCACGACCACGACTACGACGACCACGACCATGACTATGACCATGACCATGACCACGACCATGACCATCACGACCACGACTACGAATAAGAATATGACTATGACCACGACCACGACTATGACCATGACGACGACTACGACTACAACTACGACGACCACAACCATGACTACGACCATGACTACGACTATGACCACGACCACGACCACGACGACCATGACTATGGGTAGGTTGCACTCACTAAGAATAGGATTGGCGATTCACCTCATCTTCTCTCCATCATCAATAGAATTCTCATTTACCATTTGCAACTCACCCATCTTCTCTCCACACTATTGCACACTACAATCTCTATAGGGGCATGAGATTGGGATCTCCACAAATACCAAAGCATGATCTCTAGCTTGATGGTTGCATATATACTACTACTACTCATGGAATAAACCTTAAAATAGTTATTATGCTCAAATATATGACGGTTAGAGCATAAATTTGTTCCTAAGACTATTTTAAGGAAGAAAGAGGGTTAATGATAAAAGAGTGTCCTTCCTTGCAAGTGATTTTATATTATATTTATTAATTAAAATTGATAGTTGAAGATGAGTTTCCTAAGAGATGTTGTGGTGATGCTGTTTTAGTTTTGCGAAGCATATATATGAATGATGCTTTTTTAGTTTTCTGTATTTGTCTTTTTAAGAAGAGATTGATTTTTATGGAATATCCAAAGTTATTTTTGGGATTACGTTATGAAAAATGAATGTTTTTCATACTGATAGGCTGATTGCCTTCGTTGTATATTTGCGTGGTAGAGGCTATGACAAGCCCCATGTATGAGAGGTCTATTTGCAAGAAGAACATTATGCTAAGAGGCACAAGTATGCTAGGGCTCTCTAGCCATATATCCCTTAGGTATCGGCCTAACCCCTATAAGCCTAGGATGAGCTTATTGTAAGGTCCTATTTACTTTTCTCTCTTTCTCTCCCTCTCTCATTTCCTCTCCCTCTCTCATCCTCACCCTCTCTTTCTCTCTTTCTCTATTAGGTTTAATGTTTTTTCTCTTTTTCTCTCTCCTCTCCCTCTCTCATTTTTTCTCTCTCCTCTCCCTCTCTCATTTCCCTTTCTCTCTTTCTCCCCCTCTCTCATTTCCTCTCCCTCCCTCACCCTCACTCTGACCCTCTCTCTTTCCCTATTAGGTTTAATGATTTTTCTCTCTCCTCTCTCTCTCTCATTTCTTTTTCTCTCTCCTCTCGCTCTCTCATTTCCCTTTCTCTCTTTCTCTCCCTCTCTCATTTCCTCTCCCTCCCTCACCCTGACCTTCTCTTTCTCTCTTTCTCTATTAGATTTAATGATTTTTTTCCTTTTTCTCTCTCCTCTCCCTTTCTCATTTTTTCTCTCTCATCTCCCTCTCTCACTTCCCTTTCTTTCTTTCTCTCCCTCTCTCATTTCCTCTCCCTCCCCCTCTCTTTCTTCTCCCTCCCTCTTTCTTTCCCATTTCCTCCCCCTCTCCCTCTCCCTCTCTTTCTCTCTCTCTTCCTCCCTCTCCCTCTCTCATTTCCTCCCTCTTCCCCTCTTTAATTTCCCTCTCTTTCTATCTCTCTCTCCCTCCCTCTCCCTCTCTCATTTCCTCCCTCTCCCTCTCCCTCTCCCTCTCCCTCTCCTTCTCTCTCATTTCCTCTCCCTCTCTCATTATACACAAATTATACAAAAAATAAATAAAAAAGAGAGAGAATACACTCTCCCTCCCTCTCGTTCTCTCATTTCATCCCCCTCCCTCTTCCATTTCCTCCCTCTCCCTCTCCCTCTCCCTCTCCCTCTCTTTCTCTCTCTCTCCCTCCCTCCCTCTCCCTCTCTCATTTCCTCCCTCTCCCTCTCTTTCTCTCTTTCTCTCTCCCTCCCCCTCCCTCTCCCATTTCCTCCCCCTCCCTCTCTCTCTCTTTCTCTCTCATTTCCTCTCCCTCTCTAAATATATATACACAAATTATATTTAAAAAATTAAAAGAGAGAGAGAATGCACTCTCCCTCCCTCTCCCTCTCTCATTTCCTCCCCCTCCCTCTCCCTCTCCCTCTCTTTCTCTTTCTCTCCCTCCCTCTCCCTCTCTCATTTCCTCCCCTTCCCTCTCCCTCTCCCTCTCCCTCTCTTTCTCTTTCTCTTTCTCTCCCCCTCTCTTTCTCTTTCTCTCCCTCCCTCTTTGTCTCCCTCTCTTTCTCTCTCATTTCCTCTCCCTCTCTCAATATACACAAATTAAACACTAAACAAGTAAAAGAGAGAGAGAGAATGGAATCACCGTAAAGATTTGGCGAGGGTTTGGTGGCTCTTCTTCGCGACGGCAGCTCCTCCTCTCTGTTGAGATATCGAGCTCCACTCGTGATATGCCAGGGTGACCGTTGTGCATTTATGTCACCGACGTGTTAGTTGCAGATGCGGTTGGTACACCGCCCATGAATAATAGCTACATGATAGATATCCTTATCTACTCTAGTTCGTGGCTCAGTTAGTATGCCACCTTAGTTAGTTGAGTTTGGTTTGAGACCCATATATAGGGTTCTTCTATTTCTTTGTATGAGAGTTCTTTTGGCTTACACAACTAAGAAGAGGAAAACTGTTTTCAGCCTCCACCCGTGTGTGTATTCCCCCATTGTGCAAGCAAGAAAGCTTCAAGTGAGACTCCTTCCTTCTCTCCCACAATCTTGACATGGTATCAGAACCTTGTTCGTGGTAAGGAGCTCAAGAAAGAAAGCCAAGCTCGCGGTGTTCTAGTAAGAGGAGCAGTGTTGCTTTCATTTTCTGTTTTGGGAGCAGATCTCTGCAGGTAGCACAGCCAGAAAGTACAGGAGTGCATTGTCTCAGGTTGACACGCCCTTCGCGGTGAAGCAAGAGGGCAGTATATGCTGCGGGCGAGGGGCCCTCGGCGACCTTGTTTTTTTGATTTGAGGCCATTTTGGGGCCTGTTTTGGAGGTGGAAGTTTTCTGCACGCACTCAGGAAAAGGCCCAGTTTTATGCTGTGCAGCCACTGTTCTACAGGTCGGTGAAAAGTTACTGTAGAAATTGCATTGTATGCTTGTGCGCAGAGACATTGGGAGTTACAGAATCATCCCTGTTGCCTGTTGATGCAAAATCATCACTAGGAAGTGACTGTGTGGTCAAATACCACTTTCATCAGTTTTGCAGATTTGCCTTTGTGAGGTTGAAACTGTGTTCTTTGCAGTGACAGAATTTTTTGCAGTGTTCTGTAATGGCGTCTGATTCTCTCTCTCAGATTGTCACTGAAAAGCTTGACAAGAACAACTTCCAAGCATGGAAGTTTAGAATGACGAATTTCCTTATGGGAAAAGGATATTGGGAATTTGTTGCAGGAAATGAAGACGAACCAGTTCTTCCTGATGTTCCCAATCAACAGCAAATGCAGGCATTTAAAGCATGGCATGAGAGAGCCAGGAAAGTTATGTACTGCCTGTCTATCAGCATTTCAGACTCTATGATTGTGCATATTCAAGATGCAAGTACGCCAAAGGAGGCATGGGATACTTTGTCAAAAATGTATAGCACAAATACGCAAGCCAGGAAAATGCAGCTCAAGCAAGAGTTGCATAATGTGCAGAGAGAAAATATGAGCATCAATGACTACCACATGAAGGTGAAGAAGATTGCAGATGCACTTGCTTCCATCGGGTCGCCAGTGGAAGATGATGATTTAGTTTCTGTGACCTTGAATGGTCTAGAAAAGGATTATGCACAGTTTCGGACATCCATTTCAGTTCGTGAAAGATTTCCTGATTTTGAGGAGCTGATTGCTCTTCTAATTTCTGAGGAGCAAAGAAATGGTGGTGCATCTTCTTTAGGAGGAACTTCAAAAGAAGCTGTCTTCTACTCAAATGCTGGAAGAGGTAGAGGCAGAGGTAGAGGAGGCCGATTTGGAGGCCGTGGTAGAAATCAGAATATGCAGCAAACTCAAGAAAACCAGTCCTATGGAGGAGGATGTGGTAACTCTAGAGGCAGGGGGAGCCAAAGAGGTCGTGGTGGATGGCAAAGAGGCCAAAATGCAAACAGTAATGTTAAATGCTACAACTATGGTAAAATGGGTCATATGGCTAAAGACTGCTATAAAAAGCAGAATGACATCATGAATGAAAAACTGCAACAAGGGAATTATGCATCTTCTAGTAGACAGGGTGATGACAGAAATAAGCATCTGTTTATGGTGCAGCACATGAACAGTTCTGTGACAAGTGCAGAAGAAAGCAACGATGTATGGTATGTTGACTCAGGTGCATCAAACCACATGACAGGTCATGCAGAATGGATGGAGGATGCAAGGAAAATGGAAAAACCAGGATTTGTGGAGACTGGTGATGATACTGCACATCCTATTGTGCAGATTGGAAAATTTCCTTTGTCTATGCAGGATGGGAAAACGAAATACATGTCCGATGTATTTCATGTCCCGGATATCACCAAGAATCTGGTTTATGTTGGTCAAATGGTTGAGCAGGGCTTGCAGATCAGATTTAATCCTCATGGATGCTTTGTTGAGGATATGAAAAATAAAGGTCGCTTGATAGCAAAAGGAAAGAAGAAGGGCAGAATGTTTACATTGGATGCAGACATGCCTGAATTGAGTGCAGCAATGTTTGCACATGGGATTGGTGTAGTTGCAGATATTGATATCTGGCATAAACGCATTGGTCATGTTAATGTACAGCGACTTAAATCAATGCACGCCCAAAATATTGTTGCAGGATTGCCCAAATTCAAGGTTGCAGAAATGCATAAGGTATGTGAAGCCTGTCAGTTTGGAAAACAGGCAAGAAAACCATTTCCTAGACATGTTCAAGAGAGTGAGAAGCCATTGGAATTAATCCACTCTGATGTGTGGACTACTAAAGCTGCATCTCTTGGAGGCTGTCATTATTTTGTCACTTTTATTGATGACTATAGCAGAAAAGTTTGGGTGTATTTTATGAAAAAGAAAAGTGAAGTTTTTGGGCACTTCAAAACTCTTAAAGCTATGGTTGAAAAAGAAACAGGGCTGCAAATAAAATGCCTAAGGTCAGATGGAGGGGGAGAGTACCTCTCAAATGAGTTTGCAAGGTTCTTGCAGGAGCATGGCATAAAGCAGCAATATTCATGCAGTCATAACCCACAACAAAATGGAATTGCAGAAAGGAAAAACAGGCATATTGGAGAGGTATCTCGTGCCATGCTCAATGAAAAAGATTTGCCAGATTTTTATTGGGCTGAAGTAGTTGCTACAGCAGTCTATATAATGAACAGGACTCCCACTGCAGCAATACATGGGATGACTCCAGAGGAGAGGTATACTGGTAGGAAACCAGATATTTCTCATTTGAAAATTTTTGGTTGCATTGCCTATGTACATGTGCCAGATGAGTTGAGATCCAAGTTTGATCCAAAAGCTGAGAAGTGCATCTTTATTGGTTACTCTCTGCAGCAAAAAGGGTATAGATGCTATAACCCTTCTACTCGTAAGTTTACAGTGAGCAGAGATGTTGTTTTTTATGAGATGAGTAGCTTGTATAAACTAGTAAATGTGATTGATGATGTAGATGCACAAAATGGTAATGCTGCACAGAATTCACAGCAGCAATCACAAAATATTAGTGGACCTGGAGCGTCCTCTAGCAGTGGTTCACATTCTTCGCCATGGACAGGCAGATTGAGATCAAGAGAATCTTCCCAAAGCAATGCAGATAGTGGTATGCAGGTATCATGAAAAGGAAAAGAGAAGGTTGATCAGCCCATGTTTGATGTGAATGCAGGTCACTCTTATGTGGATGGTGAATCCAGTGGCTCAGAACAGAGCATTGATGATGAGTTGGGTATTCCTTCTATTGTTACACCTGGAGTAAGGAAGACCAGGGATGTTTTGAGAGCACCTGGGAATGAACCTACTTTGCGCAGGTCTACGAGAGCTAGGTATCCTGTGGATAGGCTGAAATATGATGGATTTACAGCCATTCACTATGCATATATGGTCAAAGTGATACAGGAACCAGAACCCACTTCTTTTGAGCAAGCCATGGGAAAAGAAAAATGGGAGAAAGCCATGGATGAAGAAATGGATGCCTTGGAAGCAAATGCTACATGGGAATTGGTACCTTTGACTAAAGGTAAAAATGCAATTGGCTGTAAGTGGGTTTATAAGGTGAAGCACAATGCAGATGGTTCTGTGAACAGATACAAGGCAAGATTAGTAGTCAAGGGGTATGCACAAACATATGGCATTGACTACGAAGAAACATTCAGTCCGGTTGCAAGGATGGCAACCGTAAGAGCAGTCATTGCTATGGCTGCATCAAAGGGATGGTCTTTACATCAAATGGATGTAAAGAATGCCTTCTTGTATGGTGATTTGCAAGAAGAGGTCTATATGGAGCAGCCACCAGGTTATGTGCATGCTGTTCATCCTGAGTTTGTTTGCAGGTTGAAGAAAGCCTTGTATGGCTTGAAGCAAGCACCTAGAGCATGGTCTGACAAGATAGGACAATATCTTGTCACTATTGGCTTTCAGATTTCCAAGGCAGATTTCTCACTTTATGTGAGAAAAACAGAGAAAGGTATTATGTTGCTTGTCATTTATGTTGATGATTTGATTATGACAGGTGACAGTGATGACGATATCCTTCATGTGAAAATGCTATTGAAGCAGAAGTTTGAGATGAAGGATTTGGGAGAGCTGCGTTATTTCTTGGGCATTGAGGTGATTAGATCACCAAGTGGGATACAGCTCTTGCAGAGGCAGTATGGATTGGACATGCTGTCCAAATATGGGATGACAGGCTGTAAGCCTATTTCAGTTCCTTTGGAGCAGAATGTGAAGCTGAGCGCAGATGCAGGTGAGCTTCTGGAAGACCCTACTATGTACAGACGCATAGTAGGAAGCTTGATTTATATGACCATTACCAGGCCAGATTTGAGCTATGCTGTTGGATTGGTAAGTAAGTTTATGCAGGCTCCAAGGAAACCGCATTTGGATGCGGCTAGACGCATACTCAGGTATGTGAAGTCCACATTGCAGTATGGACTATTTTATGAGACTTGGTTCAGATACAGTTGCATGGATACACTGATGCTGATTGGGCAGGTAGCATTTCTAATAGACGTTCTACCAGTGGATATGTGTTCTCTTTTGGGAGTGCTGCAGTCACTTGGAGCAGCAAGAAACAGCCTACAGTTGCCTTGTCGAGCATAGAGGCTGAGTACAGGGATGCAGCAATGGCTGCATGTGAGGTAGCTTGGTTGCATAAGCTACTTTATGATATGCATCAGCCTCCTACAGATGGACCAGTTGTCATTTATTGTGACAACATGAGTAGTATACACTTGGCAAATAACCCAGTCTATCATGCTAGAACAAAGCACATTGAGGTGCATTATCACTATGTGCGGGAGAGGGTTTTACTAGGTCTTATTGATCTAGTTTATGTCAGCACAGAGGATCAGGTAGCTAACATATTTACGAAGGCATTGGGCGCAGAGAAGCTGCGCAAGTTCAGAGACCTGCTTGGTGTGCAGGAATTGGTATTGAGCTCGAGGGGGAGTGTTGAGATATCGAGCTCCACTCGTGATATGCCAGGGTGACCGTTGTGCATTTATGTTACCGACGTGTTAGTTGCAGATGCGGTTGGTACACCGCCCATGAATAATAGCTACATGATAGATATCCTTATCTACTCTAGTTCGTGGCTCAGTTAGTATGCCACCTTAGTTAGTTGAGTTTGGTTTGAGACCCATATATAGGGTTCTTCTATTTCTTTGTATGAGAGTTCTTTTGGCTTACACAACTAAGAAGAGGAAAACTGTTTTCAGCCTCCACCCGTGTGTGTATTCCCCCATTGTGCAAGCAAGAAAGCTTCAAGTGAGACTCCTTCCTTCTCTCCCACAATCTTGACACTCTCCTTCACAAATGGCAGCGGTGCGGCGGTGGTGGCGGCGGCAAGCCTTCTTCCTCTCCCTCTCTCACCCTCTATGCAAAATGGTCGCTCTCTCTCTCGCTCTCCCTCTCAAAATGTCTCACAAATGCGTGAAATGAAATGCGCTTGGGTTTCGGCCCTCTTTTTTTTCCCTATGGGACGCCGCTATTTGCATCGCAAATGCAACTCTAATAGCGACGCAAATAGTGACGTCACTATTCATGCATCACTACTCGCCGTCACTATACATGCGTTTCCTTGTAGTGGAAGGCTTTTCTTAGGTATGCACCACACCTTATACCACACACCTCACACCATGTATATCCCTTACACCTTGCACCATAACCAGGTTGGACCCTATCACTCTGCTAATGGCATCATGATTCATTCAAGTAAGGATGTAGTCCCAGTCAAACCTAAGGGTTGAGGACCCCATATAGTTGGAGCCATCACATATACCATTACACTTTACACCCTACAGGATTTGCTAATAACATTGCATTACCCTTACATCATACATTGCACCCTCATAGCTTTAGACCAAACCTTCAAAAATCATACTTTTACTACTCCCTTATGTTTCTAAAGCTTTATAGTACAATTTCCAAATGTTAATGTTGCGCAATTATTTAGACCTTCCACTTATATAGTTACTTCAGAAAAGAATAATATAGTAAGGTTTTTCTTCGGTATGCACCACACTTTATACCACACAGATATACCATTACACTTTACACCCTATAGCATTTGTTAACATCATTACCCTTGGACCATAGCCTGCACCCTCATAGCTTTAGACCACACCTTCCAAAAGCATACCTTTACCACTCCCTTACATCCCTAAAGCTTTACACTACCATTTCCAAATGATAATATTACACAAATCTTTAGACCTTCCACCTATATAGTTACCTTATACCACAAATATTTGGTATGCACCACACCTTATATACCACACCCTAGCATGTATATCCCTAAACCTTGCACCATAGCCAGGTTGGGCCCCTATCATTCTAATGATGGCATCACGATTCATTGGCACTCCAGTTTCTGGTGAGGATGTAGTCCAATCAAGTCTATGTGTTGAGGGGCCCATCCCCAGGTAGGTGATGGAGCTTGGGATATAGCTGGAGCCATCACTTATACCATTACACTTTACACCCTATAACACTTGCTAACAACATTGTATAAACCTAGCCTTACACCTTGATACTTGAAAAGCCTCTACACCATTCCTTACATGTGCATACACCATAATGTATACCCTACACCACTCTACATCACCTTACCAAACCCCCTTATAGAATTACATAACTTTACACCACTCTACATCACCTTACCAAACCCCCTTATAGAATTACATAACTAAAAATTTCCTTCGGAGAGAGACTAACAAGATCAATAGCAATTCATTATTTTTAAAAAATATCCTTAAGGAGTATTACGGGTATATGTTTGGACTCTTGTATCATCCCCTTCAATTAAAGACTATGTTAGCATTTAATTGAATAAAGAAATATATTGATAAGTGTGAGTTTTACATACCTATTTGAGCATGTATTTGCATTTATAATGTATCCAAATCTTGCACAAAATGAGCATGTGCTTCATTTGTGGTAGTTGCTTGGTCAATATCAATCACACTATTATCCTCTACAATATGTAGATTCAATGAGTCGACATGCGACCCAAGCTTCTTTGAGGGTGGCACTTGTCATGCATTCATGAAAATTAATAACTTAGAACATATATATTAGAAAAGCACTAGATAACTTCTAAATAAGGTATGGCATTGACATATTGAATACGTACTTTGGTGCTCATAAAATTGTGCACCATATAGCTAAATGGGACTTCCTACAATGGTCTCCATTCTTATCACATTGAACATAAGAACCTCAATTTGATGCTTACATATATTCCCTCTTTATGACCAATCACAAGTACAATATGCCCAACTACAATCAGCATTTCAAACATAGTATCAATAGCCATCTATTATGCAACTTTGTATTGAAGCATGACCAATCCTGTCATCGAAATAAGCTTCACATGAGAATTAGGAATTTGTTTTGCTCTTTGAATAGAGTTTTGCACAGCCTTAAGAACATTAAAATTCTTCTTGAAACCAGCATCTTTTAGCACATCTTGATACCAATAGTACACATGACCAGAGCACGCCAACTTCTCAATCAACCAATCAATGCATTGACCATGTAAGTTACGTCACTCACTAAGAAAGCAACTCTGCAAAACCTAGTGGTAAGACTCAATGGTACCATTTTTTTCTTAGTTTTGTGGTTTGCATGAGGGATACCCAATATCAAAGGGTTATCTCCATCACCATAAAGTTAATAGAAGATGGTACTACTAGGATTCACTAAAGCCCAATTATGGACACTTATGGCATCATCTGAAAGCAGTTTTGATAGATAACACATTTAGCTTCTTGGCAATATTTAATATGTCAAGAAGGTGTCTCTTCTAGCTTGGAATGTACCTACAATAACACTTTTTTAACCTGATGTCATATGAAAGTAAATTTTCTTATGCGTTTAGCTCCCTAAAGCTATCGTGTTTTGGTTTCTTCAACGATCCTTCATTGTGTTTTTCTGTCCACTAAACACGAATGTTTGTGGGGGCATCGAATCTCTTATTTTTTTCCTTGATATAATTAGCAATGCAATGCATGGGAATGTAAGATATTCTCATGGTCTCATATTTTGAAGAGGTATCCACTAACTTCTCCCATTGTAAGAATGAAGCACAGATGGGCACTTGTGGCCTTACTGAACTTTCATGCATGCCTATGTTTAAAAGAAAAGATATTGGCATTTTGAAATATAATTTCATAGTAGTTTTTCAACCAAAGGATGCAAAAACCTAGCTCTTGTTGAATAATTTTAGTATTTCTAGATTGAATTGCTAAAATTAACATTTTTTTGTGCAAAGTTACACTTAAGTACACCTTGTATAGATTGCGTTAGAATAATTATTAAAATAATAAAAAATTCAAAATGAGTAATGATGCGTAGCTCACCTTGGTTCTCAAAGTATAGACATAATGAAAATTTGCATATATTTTCACAAAAGGTTTTACATTTTCATAGATGGGATAATATAAGAGCCATGCTCAATGATATTTTGGCTATGGACCAATGACTTCCTTGATAATAAATCTTCAAAGGCACTTTTCTTTACACGTAACACATCACCAAGGCAAATCCAACAAGAGATACAAAAAGAGAGGGATGTCCACGTTGAGCTAAATGAGCACAATCTTAAAGAACTTTACAATAAATATGGGAGCATCAAATATGTTGACTGAGTGCACCCTGCAAAAACACAAGAGCACAATTAGGCTAGTGTAGTAAAAGATTAATACAAAGCGTCAGGCTAGTGTTGACATACCTATCACTCAATACAACACTATCAGCAATATCAAACCACAATGTAGAAATAGTTTTAACAACATTAGTTGGGCATATAAGAATGTTATTTGTGTCTTATGGAATACCAAAGGTATTGCCAATAATAACTATAAGCAAACTTGAAATATAGCCCACAGGATTCGGTTGAGAGAGAGAGGTACCTTCATGCTTCCATATAAATCAATGCAACCTATGCTGCCATCTTTGACATTTCACAGACACTAAGACTCTTGATCTGTGGCCTATGAATGAGTAGTGTTGCTCCGTGTCATTTTCTGATGTTATAATTGATGGCCACCTCCTCTAGTTAACCTTTCAATTCATTCATCTCTTTGATTACGGAATGGGGGAAAAAAAATCAAGGAGAAGCCTGTTATGTAGACCCAGGTTGTAGTAGAATATTTAAAGAGGGCACCGAGGGTCTCATCATGTAGCAATGCATTCTAGGAGCAGAGGAATCATAGGCGGAACCCCACTGAGATCAAGGGGGAGCTTTGTATTTTGAGCCCTCCTTCGACTAAGTTTGTGAAGGGTAAGATCAGGAGTGCAATATTAGAGAGAAGATTAGCTCTAGTACAAGAGTCTTTGACTACATTCAGCGTGCCAAAAATTTGTGAGCTCCGGTGGGCTGCTGGGTCAATCACAATACAAAAACTCTGCCCACCTATGAAAAACTTTCAAGTTGCACTCTCCCTCTTCTCTACAATAGTATCTCCTTTCTCTCCTACCTGAAAAAACTCTAGGATTAAGACCACAGGGGGAGAGAGAGGGGGGAGGGAGCTTGCTTGAAATATAGCATTGCATCCTCATGCCAGGTCCATTCCAGCTCACAAATCTACTGCTTCTCCTTTTCTAGAAATAAATAGGAGTTGGCCTGCTACAGTTGCTTGGGGGGTTCGGCTGAGAGAGAGAGAGAGAGAGAGAGAGAGAGAGGAGGGATGAGGTTGGAAAGTGGAGGAGATTCGGTTATCTCTGGTCTCGCATTGAATGCTGCCCCACACCACGATGGTGGCTAGGCTCTCCAGCGACATCCCTGACATGTCGCGAGTAGTTGGAGGGCCCCATCGCCACATAGCACAAGGAACTTTCAATCAATCCTCCCCATATAGGAAAAAAAGAGAATTCCCCATGGAATTCCCTAGTTGAAAATACATATAAGTGGGGAAAGTAAAAACTAGGGAAAATGGGACATTTCCTAGTGACAATAAGTAGGGAATCACATAAGACCTTTCCTATGTAGGAAATATTTCCTACATAGGAAAATACAAAATTTTCTATGTAGGGAATAATTCCTATATAGGAAATATTTCATATATAGGAAAAATTTTCTAGAGGTGATTCCCTGGTACTCTCACTAGAAAATCTCTCATTTTTCATATTTTTTACATTCCTTACTTATATGTACTTTCAACTAGGGAATTCCGTGGAAATTCTCTTTTTTCCTTATCACTTTATCTACTTTGCCCTTCCTCGAGGCGATGGGGCTTGAAATATAGCCCGAGCCCAAGCAAAGAAGGTGACGGAGGAGGACTTCTTGTTCCACGGCATAGCCCAAGCTGCAGTCAATGTGAGCGAGAGCCCGGTGCTGGCAGTCATCTTTGTGCTATCTGGCAACCTCTACTGCGCCTTCATGGACACCTCTAACAAGCTCTTTGCCAAGGTCCTCGGCCCGGGCGACGTCATGCAGATCTTCCCACGCGGCCTCCTACAGTTCTAGCTCAACGTCGACTCTGGCCCAGGCCACGCCATCGTCGCCCTCAACAACCAACAGCCCGGCTTCCAATTGGTAGCCAACTCCCTCTTCATGCCCAACATCCCCAACGCCGTCCTGCGCAAGACCTTCTTCCTCGACGACGCCACGCTCGACTCCATTAGGGCCACCTTCCAGGGCATGTAAGCAGCTTGCAGAAGCCATAACCGACTATATTCTAGTGTAGTGATTGCATATTTATTGCAGTAATATATTAGTCCTAGCAACCCCCTCTGCTATCCTGCACACGCAGCTCTAACCCGCTTGCGTGAATAAAACATGAACCTGTGTCTAATTATTTCTCTTGAATAAATTGGAAGTCTCCCCTTCAATATCCTACTATTATTATGCACCGTATTCAAGGAAAACCGTTAAAATTTAAACAAGAAGGTTTCAAACTCGGAACTTTACAATAACTTTGGTCTAAAAATTTGTAAATGCCTCTAATTTGATTCAAAAATACCTCCAATTGTTTTAGTTAAAATGCTTTTTGTGAGCATTCATTATATAGACTCTGTGGTTGGAACATGGCAAGGGGTAGGCACATGCATATAGTTTATCGATTGATGCCATGCCATTGCTCACTAATGGGTTTATATTACAACACTCAACAATATGATAATAGTGTAGCTATCATTATAACTCTTACCATTCATGCGTAGTTTTTCACCCATTACTTAATCCCTCACATCCTAATGTTTACATTGAAGTAGATTAAGTTGAACATGCCCCTTCGTTGTGTTGAAATCATGACATGAACTAGTATGCAAACTTGAAAGGGCACTTATGTTGTATTTACACTAAATGTAGAGGCATGCATCTTTTAACTAAGCAGCAATCACACAAGATGAGTATCTTTGATTGCTTTCTATTTCTACTATAACACCCTAGACAATGATTTTAATGGCACCATAGAATGAAGCTAGCTCATAGAAAGTAGTGTTGTATTTGCATTTCAAATATTTGAAAGCATTTAAACATGTGTGCGTGTGTGCGTGTGTGCGCGTGTGCGCGCGCGCGCGCGCGCGCGCGTGCGCGCGCGCGCGCGCGCGCGTGTGTGTGTGTGTGTGTGTGTGTGTGTGTGTGTGTGTGTGTGTGTGTGTGTGTGTGTGTGTGTGTGTGTGTGTGTGTGTGTGTGTGTGTGTGTGTGTGTGTGTGTGTGTGTGTGTGTGTGTGTGTGTGTGTGTGTGTGTGTGTGTGTGTGTGTGTGTGTGTGTGTGTGTGTGTGTGTGTGTGTGTGTGTGTGTGTGTGTGTGTGTGTGTGTGTGTGTGTGTGTGTGTGTGTGTGAGAGATGATGGGCAAGTAACTATGCCATGTTAACTATGGGACTAGAATTATGAGTAGAACTAGTTCGATGTTGGTGAGAGATAAATTACCTACTAGAGCCCAAAATTTCTCATAAGACCAAAATGGTTTGAGATAAATAACTATAAAGCCCAAAATGACTTATAGCATCTAAATGATGAGTACAACTATGGATAGGAGAGGAATTATACATGGAGAAGCTATAATGAGCAGTGATAGAAATGATTTGGTGCCTCTTGGCCTAAATGATTTTTTATAGTTCTAGTGAGTTTTCTTGTGCTTTTCCAAGAGAGTGTTCAACGTTTTCTCGCATGGTTAACAAGGTTTTTCTATGAACCACAAGCATCTATCTTAAGGTTTTGTCTTGATAGAGGATTGTGGTTGATGCATGACTTGGAGCTTCAATATCATGAGTTTGGAGAAAAGATCATCATGAGGTGAGTTTTGATAGCACAAGGATGAAATATGAAGTCATATGAGATTTCATAGTCAACTAAGAGCTCAGTAGTGGCTACTTGGATCAAGGTGTTATCCCTATGACTTCAAGTTATCAAATTGGGCTGGGAGGATGAGGTTTGAGAATGATGATGGCCTTTCTGAAAGTTGAGCTTGAGAATCGTGTGAATAAGGATTTACATATCATAAATGGGATAGCCATGTGAACTGGGGCTAAGCCTTTTGTTAAGGCCTTCAATATTGATCCCTTAATATTTAAAACCTTAATGTCTTTTTAAGTGTAACTTTTGTTAGTTTTCCCAGTGGTGGCTCCAATTATGGCAAAACTGAATCTAAGCATGTGCTATAAAAAAGAAGAAGCATAGAATCGATTAATGGATGCATCTTTACCTGCAAGTCAACTAGCATATAAGATAACATTTTTGACACACAAATAAGAGAAAATATTTGATGCCCTTTTACCAACCGTTGTACATGTTTTAATGTAGACAATGTATATATGTTGTTTTAAAGGTAGTGTGGGACAAATTTATATTGATTGTGATTTGGGATTTTATTTCATAAAGTAGAAACAATGTACACATAGTAAGGAGACATGAACATCAAAGGTTTCTTCACAAGGAGACCCTTTCTTATAGAAATCCCTATCCTAACCCTAATCAAACATGCTAAACACCTTCTCAATCTGAATTTGGCATAATTAGAAGGCAAAAAAAGACACTAGCCACTTCTTAAGAACATTTGAATTAAACTTAGAGAGTACATTGGGTAGAGTAAAACTTGCACTACAAGAAAATAGACCCATACACGATTGCATTCACACATTTCTTAAACTTTAAAAAAATGTTATGGATACTCTAGAGCTTAAGACTAGCTAAAATAAGTCTAACAAGGTGAAAGATAGATTAATTTTAGCCTTGAAGAGGTCACCTTTTTATAATATAGGAAGGTGGTCAAGTCAAACTATCTTACCTACCATATTCTAATCCTTTCCTAGTTGGCTATGAGATATTTTAGGGAATATTCACTTTACCATTAAGCTTAGAGTGCTACTCCCAAAACCCCATCAAGGGGTATGTTTGACTTTCTCAGACCCCCCTAGCCAACGAGCAACCTCTGTAGACATTGGACCCACAAATTGGGTGCTCTCATAACTCCCATACCTTGCAACTTGATACCATGTACCTCAAGTTGCTCTATGAGCTTAATTACTCTATCTAACTTAAAGGCTAGATCCACAATCCTCACCTTTTTGCCATTTGATCACATAGAAATAGGTCGCATTTTTGTTAAACCCCCTTAAGGTGCACCCATAGGTTAACTATATCATCACTGAGTCTCTAAATATGAAATTGAAGTAAATCCCTTGTAAAAGCTTTGGTGGAGATATTCGCTTCATTCTTTTGTGTTGGATAGGAATCAGGCTCACCTATGGCATTCTCAATCAAATCATATAATGATACTGGATCTAAATATCTTTAGTGTGTGTACCACTAGAATTCTTGTAATGGTGATGTAACTCTAATTGTCACATCTTAGAACTATTAGATCTTCATCTTAAACTTCCATATACCATAAGATCCTGCTTAACCATACTACTTCAACTATAGTAAAAACAATTTGCCTCATACTTTATTCAGGTGTAGAAGCCAATCCCATTTTTAGTTCCTTTTTATTACAAATCTAAGAGATGTCCAATGTGAGTCAAAGTTCCTTATAATAAAACTTTTGAAATTGTATATGATACCATAGTGAAGGGTTTCCTTCAAGTATTTCAGAACTTGCATTCTAGTTTTTGTGTGACTTTGACATGGCTTATTTGAGGACCTACTCAAAACACCAATCATAAAATTGATATGTAACATGGTGCTGCACAAGTAGATGAGAGTACCAACCAATCTCTGGTACCTCCCAATGTCTACTAATGCTGATGTATCGTCAATGGATAACTTCGCATTGACCTCCATAGGTGTAACTATCTCCTTCCACTTAGTCATGAAAAATGCTTTCCAAATCTCCTATCCATACTTCTTCTTAGAGATTAAAAAATTCCTAGCACTTTTCACACATAAATCCCCAAACAATGGTGCATGAAGTAGAATTCTACCATTTCAAACTCAAGGCTTAAATCCTTTTGAGTCTAATGGATCATGTCTTCATAGTCACCTATAGTTAGAAGATCTTCCACATATAGAAAAAACACTATAGACTTTTCACCTATCGTGAAGGGTTTCCTTCAAGTATTTGACAACTGGCATTCTAGTTTTCATGTGACTTTGACATGGCTTATTTGAGGACCTACTCAAAACACCAATCATAAAATTGATATGTAACATGGTGCTGCACAAGTAGATGAGAGTACCAAACAATCTCTGGTACCTCCCGATATCTACTAATGTTGATGTATCCCCAATGGATAACTTCGCATTGACCTCGATAGGTGTAACTATCTCCTTGCACTTAGTCATGAAAAATGCTTTCCAAATCTCCTATCCATACTTCTTCTTAGAGATAAAAAATTTTCCTAGCTCTTTTCACACATGAATCCCCAAACAATAGTGCATCAAGTAGAATTCAACCATTTCAAACTCAAGGCTTAAATCCTTTTGAGTCTAATGGATCATGTCTTCATAGTTACCTATAGTGAGAAGATATTCCACATATAGAAAAGACACAATAGACTTTTCACCATCCGTGTAACCATACAAGTTAGCATCTAAGGCACATCTATTGAAGTTTACACTTAAAAAGAACTTATTTATTGATTGATACCATAATCTAGGGGTGTCTTTCCTTACAATGCCTTTTTCAACTTATAAACTTTGTTCTTAGAATGGGGGGCCTCAAACATGGATGGCTAAGCCATGTACACCTCCTCTTTGAGTTTATCATTCAAAAATCTTGATTTGAGATCCATTTGGTAAAGTTACACCTTCTTGTGAGAAAGCACTATAAGTATTCTAGAAGTTGGAGCAAATGATTTTTCAAAACTTCAAACCCTTCAACTTTTGAAAATTCTTTTCTCAATCAATCTAACTATGTACTTTTATAGGCTTTGGTTGGCCTTTACCTTCCAAACCCACTTTGTACCAATAATGTTATTCTTTTTTTATACTAATCCACTAGCTCACAAGTGTCATTCTTTAATGTACTATTATATTCAGCCTACATAGTTTCTTACCCTACTAGATTTACAAATGCTTCTTGCATGTCAATAGACTCATTTACTTCTCTCATAATCTCAGCCATCAAGGCCATATTAACAATGAGACAATAAGCATTTCTTTTCTCCTCTATTCTTGGCTACCTTTTTGGTCCATCTATCTTTCATAGTTGTTGGTACAGGATGATTTCGATCATAGACTTGGTTCACCCATTGTGGCAATGACTTTTTCGTTGGCATGATTATAAGTTGTGAGTTCTCTCTCATCATCCAAAGATGATATTTCCTCCCCCTTAAGCATATGGATAGCTCTTAGGATAGCTTTATAGTGTACTACTTCACTATATGTGGTGTTAGAGCTATATATAGCTCACCTTGTCTAGACTAAGTCTCACATATATATATATATGAAGATTGTGATCAATATGATATAGTCTTTGGGAGTGTACATGATCTCTCTCTCTCTCTCTCTCTCTCTCTCTCTCTCTCTCTCTCTCTCTCTCTCTCTCTCTCTCTCTCTCTCTCTCTCTCTCTCTCTCTCTCTCTCGTGTCTCTACATATCTCTTCCCTTTATATCTCAACATGGTATCAAAGCTATCATGATTGACTACAACTAGTTTCAAATTCCTAACTTTACAAACTGGGCAATTGTATCAAGTAGTTCAGGGTAGCCTTACGAGAATGTGTATTTGTGAACATGAGATGCATGATATCCCAAAGTACATGGGAGAATTGTGAGAAGACACTTTGACAAAGACACGAAAGCAAGGAAAGTCCTTTGATCTCAATGGTGGTGGCCAACCTTGTTTCATAATGCAACTTGTTTTATGAAACATCACTCCCCTCTATCTCACAACCTAACCAAATGGCCTCATGTAAATTTTCCTCCACCTGTCCTGACTCTGTTTCAGTGAACTCTAGCAATAATAAACATAGGTTATCCAAGATTGATACTGGTAATGCTAGCCCTCTCCCTTGTGGTAACGGTTTCAAGGTTAAAGGGGAAAGCACCAAAAGTAGCAAGAAATAATGATTAATAAGATCAATATTTTAAATGACAATTGCAAGGGTCTCATTGACCCCAATAGGGCTAGAATAATCAGGAACTAGCTAACCCAAGAGGCTATTAGGCTAGATATAATCTATCTTCAAGAACTCAGAGTTGCAAGTCAACAACGTGTTGAGAATCTTGACAACATCTCAAATAAGTTTGATGGTTTTGTACAAAACACAATAGAGGAAGTGGTGGTTCAGTGATAGGGCTCAACAAATATATCACCTATCTCTTCAAGAGAGTAATAATAGACCCAAGTAATAATTGGGTTGCAGCTATTTTACGAGATCAAGGAAAATAGGCTATTACTTTAGTATATGCTCCTTGCACAGCCTTGGCTAGGGCCAACACCTAGAGGTTATTGAAAACAATTCAATGTCTAGTGTTTTTAGTAGGAGACTTCAATATGTTTGAAAATATATTAGATAAATTCAAGTCTAGAGGGGCCATCCTAGGAGGGGCAGAAAGGAGAGAATGGGATAGCTTGTTAGGATTCCATTAACTAGTTGACACACGCTTGCAATACTCTTTCACATGGACCAATAACCAAAATCCGCCTTACATCAAGAAATCCAGATTAGACAAATTCTATGTGTTTGCATAGCTCTTACCATCCTTCATTAACTGCTAGAAAAATGTTTTGCACACTCTAGTCATGTCGAATCAAAAACCGGTGTTGACTGCATTTACAGAAGATACCCCCTCTACATTTAGGTCTGGATGGTTCCATGTTGATCCAGAACTATTCAAGTTTTAGTATGTTCAATAGGGAATAAAGACCATTTGGAAGAGTCACCTCCCCCCCAAGGATAGTCTATGGCCAACCCAATCAAGGAGAGCCAATTTTTTCTTAGTAAGGCAAAATAGACCCTCACAAAAGTAAGACAAGAATGAAGGGCTAATATTTATCAAGAAATTACATACATAGATGGTATAGTTGATACACAAAAAAGGGGCAAAAGACCTATTGTGTAGCTGGAGACCAATCACTTACTTAAACTCAGCTTATAAAGTCTATCTAGCATCTAGTTCCAAAATAAACCACTCAAAAATAAGCATTATGGCCCTTATTCAGGACCCATCTCAAAGGATCCTTGAAACTGGCTACCAATTTATCCCATAGGGGAAAGTGTTCTGGCTACTCACTATCCCAATGGGGTTTGGGGTGGCCCTCAAATAGAGATGGCAATGGGTGATTGAGAAAGTCCAAAGAAAACTTGAAAGATGGAGGGGATTCCATCAAGGCAGTGTGTCTAGATGTGTGGTGCTAAAGCACATCCTCATCCCTACATGCATATACTTCCTTGCATGCTAGAGGCCCCCCAAAGGTGCCCTCAAGAAATTGGAAGATCTATTTAGAAATTTCCTAGGCAGGGGAGGATCCTAACAAGTTCAAGTGTCTCAAAGTTTCATGGTCCACATGTACAGTTCCTAAAGATAAAGAATATTTGGGGTTCATCGATCTTAGCTCAATGGCTGACAAGTTGATAGCTAGATAGATTATTAGGTGTTGACTAAACACGAGGAGGATTGGCGCACACTGATCCTTAATCAGATCAAGACATTCAAAGTTGAAGGCCATGCATGATTTAAAGTTATTCCCATATATACAATAATTCTCTCAATAGTAAAGTTTAAACCAATAGATGCTTCGCCAATTGTGAGGTGAATATGGGAGGAATAGACAATATAGAAAAACCTCATCTCTCTACAACAATCTAAGAGAGCTCTAGTTTGGATAAGCAAGGACTTAACTTGGCTGAGCAATTATCTTTTCCCCATTAATGAGATTCAATATGTGGTAGCGATTAAACTCAACCAAAAGGAAATACGAGTTTGGGTTGACACGTGGGACAAGACCAACAAGAAATGGCTAGGATAGGAAGATCTGAAAACCAAATTTAGGCTCAATCAAGGTGATCTAAGGTCTATCCAGGAAAGAAAATATATTTGGACTAACACTAACCCTCATGATTCAGTGTGATTATCAAGTCAAGTGGTCAAATTTTGGACGGGAGTCTAAACCCTCCCTGACCCCATTGCCCAATCTCCCAAGAGACAACTCAAGAGTTATATTTAATCTAAACTAAAGATGGATATAATAAATTGGAACCATCAGCAATGGGAATATTGGTTGTAGTAGATCTAGGCCAACTTTATCCCCCTCCCCCCCAAAAATATCAATCTTATTGTGGTTGATCCTACACAAGGTTGTCTGGACCCAAGAAAGAGCAGAATTTGTTGGAATTGGCAATGGTGTATGCACTAGATGCCAAAAGGACAAGGAAACCATTGCACGTCTATTCATCAACTTCCCCTTGAATCGTAACTACCTCAACTAGCTACAAATATTTATCCTTCCCAGCCACCCTTACAAAGTGATATGGAAGGAGCTCATGTTAGGCAAGGCCAATGGTCTCCCCCCATCACTCTAGACACTCCTTTGAGGCCTCTATCTCTAGACTTGGAGTTGCCATAATGAGGAGGTATTTACAAAAAAGCATGTTGATTTTCTTTACCAACTAAAATATGATTGTTTTCTGTAGATGGCAAGAAGATCCTGAACTCTCACCATGCAGGAAGCTCAAGCCATCATTAATAAAAGTGAAAAAAGAGTATCAAAAGAAGAAAAAGAAGAGATGATAAAGAAGTGCATTGTAGAATTTCTCCAATCAATTATCTCTATAGTCGTTTCTGCACAAGTGGCAAGAAGATCCAGACTCTCACCATGCAAACCTCAAGAAGCCACCATTAACAAAAGTAGGAAAAGAGTAGTGAAAGAAGAAAAAGAAGAGATGATAAAGAAGTACATTGTAGAACTATTCCAATCAATTATCTCTATAGTCATTTTTCAGGACTTCACTATCCATGTTTTGGTTGCTATGATCACTCCCAAGGAGACACATGCCGGTAGTAGAGCAGGCAAATCTGAGCAAGCTCTCCTACTATAGTCAAGGCCAAGCAATGATACCCAAAACTCTAGCAATGATCCAAATTCTCATGCCATGAGATGGACTAAGCGATAAGAAGTTTGGAAGATGATATGGAAGGAGGACCCTCCATAGCAAGAAAACATCCTCTGCCCTAGCTCTACCATTCCCCATCATTAGTGATGAGACCCTCACTCCAACCTAGCCCCACCAAAATAATTACCACTTAGAATATATAAATATTCTCAAACCCAATGTTAGGAAGACCAATAATCCTTTTGGTTTACCTTCTAATAACTTAGCAAAGACTTGGATAATGGGCTGAGTCCCCTCCACTATAAAAATTTTCCTTACTTTTTGCAATACACTTAATGTTTCCATGTTATAAGGGGGTACCTTTTCGCATATTTTTATTAAAGTGTGGGATGTCACCCACAACCCGAAAGTGGGGGATTTCATACTATAGGATAGCACATCATAGAGCTGCTCAAATATGGGAATTGAACTCAAGAAAATTTAGAATGCACACACCCACCCCAACTATTTGAGCTGTCACTTATTGATGTTGTGATAGCCTTAGGGACCCACATTTGGAAGTTCTACATATCTAGAGAAGGCAAACACTCTTTGTAACAATAGCAAGAGGTAGAAGAAGAATTAGACAATTGGTTTAAGCCTAATTACACACCTAATGGGCAAAGACTCTTGCTAGCCTTCAAAACAACTCACAATTTTATTTACATACTGTGTGCGGACATTGTCTTGAAAAAGCATGTTTAGCCCACTAATTAAAACTTTTGACTCTCTTTGGATTGTTCTAGGGTTCAAATCCAATCACACGCTTGATACTTTTATTAATAGTGGCAATTGTATTCTTCCCACTTGTGGCTTTGACCCTTGGGTAGGGGATCTCCCCCCATCCACATGTGTTCATCACATCCATTTTGCAATTTCAATCATTTTTTGACACATCAACTCAATACCCCTACATTTTACATGCTCATTTTTTCATATATGCCTATGTGTAACCAACGTAAGTCTAAGAATAGATGGTCAAATATACTCCATCCATTGAGAGCTTCATGTTTGCTAGTATATATGTGACCTCATGTTTCTTTTTACCTAGTAGTCTCTTCACATTCCTCTTGCCTTAACTAGACTTTGTTCTTGAGGATAGCCATCTTAACTTCTTCCTTAGCTATGGCATCTCCTTGCCTCAAAACCTATACCAAAATAAAATTTTAATGTTGTAATTGGACTTTGGGATTTATTAGAAAATACAATTGCATTTCTATCTATCCATACATTCCAAAGTTTAAAAAATCCCCTTACACAAATCCATAGTGCTGATAAGAGACCATTAAATTCCCCAAGTGATACCTCTTTCTATGTGAGCTCGTAGGGATGGAATGGGAAATGACTTCATAGAGCCATTGGAGCTTCACTAGATTAGTGGGACAATTGATAAATAGGTGGGGTGTTATGGTTTTAACATATGCCTTGCAATGTGGGTATGTTCCATTTCAAACCCCAATGTTTAAAGCCCTTGTAGTATCATCTAGAGTAGACATGATACTTTAGGGTGAATAATTGAGATCCAAATTTTGTTGAAAAATGCATTCCCACACTACTATTTATTTCATTGGATAAGTCATATTTTGTTGAGATTGGGGTTTTGGTAGAGAGAATAGTGTGCTTCTTGTTTTCCTACCAAAATCGTTTATTCTAATTTACAAATTCATCTGGATAACAGATTAGTATCCATCCACACTTCTCTCGTTTTCTTAACCAATTCCAAATTCTCTCCATTAACTCTAAATTTATCTTTAATTTCTCTATCTTGTAGCCATTTCTTTTCCCCCGCACATCCTAATGCCTTTTTCATTTACCTTAGATGCCATGGTATAATCATCTTCATCCACTACCTTCACTATCAAATTGAGCCACATATGATCTTCCATAGCCCAAGTTAATGCCTTCTTCATTCTTCTCACACATTGAGTATCTCTAAAAGTGGACAATATATAGAATAGATGTTCAATTTGAAAAAAGAAAGAAAAAGAGAATATGTGCATGGTGTGTTCATTCAATTGAGAGAGAGAGAGAGAGAGAGAGAGATGACAGAAAATAATTATAACCCCTACTCACCCTTGAAGTAGTATGGACATGGACATTGCAAATGCATGATAAAAAATGATTAGTCTGCATGTGCAAAATTCTATCACCTAACTTCAACACCATGCATATTGTGAATTGTTTGCTAAATGAAGCAATATTCCATTTGTTGTCACAATCTTGTCAGTGCACAAGGTTGGTATGTAAGTAATGTTCTAGTGAGATTTAGCACAAGCATAATGCATTGTGAGTGCATTAGGGTGGAGATAGATAAGGGAATTAGTATTTTCTTATGAGTGGGTGCACTACTCCGTGCACGTATTAGTCTCTGTGCACTATCCATTGTGCATTGTGTGCTAGTGCATAGTGTAATGCACTGAAGTAAATGAATAGGTGTAATGCAATAGTGGCCTTGTGTATTAGGTTATGCACGAGGAGATGCAATGTTCAATTTACAGTGAATTATGTGCAATGCATTAAGTGTAGTGCATTGGGGCAGAGTGATGTATGCTAGGGTGCACCAATACACTAGTTCAATGCGCAAAGCATGTGGGCGTGTAGAGGTATAGTCCCCTAGGCATATATGCATTATGGTGGGGTTATTCCGCACAAGGTATGTGTGATGAGGTCCTTGTATGATGCATCCCAAGTGCAAAGTTCTATATATGGAATGGTAGGGTGGTGCATAGGACACCATAATGTGCCTCGTTCCTTCTTCCTACTAGCATTGACCCCCCTTGTGGACATAGCAAGTGTTAATGGAAAGAAAGAACAAAGAGACACAAACCAATGCATGAGTGTATATCTCTCTATGCGCAATGGGATACATGCACTAAGAAGTATGTATACATTCATGTGTGTGAAGATAGGTTAGTGTATTTTAGTAAACACTAGTGCAAGGTCCTTTGGATGCTCATACTGATGATTCTTCTTCCATGAAGGATCATATTAACAGGTTGGAGGATATGAGGGATGAGCTTGCATCCCTTGGTAGGATGATCATATTAACAGGTTGGAGGATTCTTCTTCCATGAAGGATCATATTAACAGGTTGGAGGATATGAGGGATGAGCTTGCATTCCTTGGTAGGATGATCTCTTCAAGGGATACGAGAGTGATTTTTTTAACTCAATTACCATCTCCCCAGTTTGATGTCTTCTACACTAGCCTTTATACATCAAGGACCCATGAGAAGCTTCTATGGGAGGATCTCGCCTCGCTTATTTTGGAACATTAGGAGTGTGTCAAAGAGGTTGCCACTAGATCTACCCCTAGCATAGCTTTTGTTGTAGGTTTGGGAGGGGGAAGAAGAAGAAAGTGAAGTCAAAGGAGGCTAAACGACACGAGAGTTTTTCAGGATTTTACTCCAATTTGGAGAAGCCTAAATGGCATATTGTGGGAAGGGGGCACATCCAAAGGAGAAGTGTTGGAGGAAGTACCCTCATCTTTATTCAAGAGTGAAGAGTGGAGCTAAAATATCCAAGCATTCTACCTCTACTCAAGGGATTACCCACGAGTCACTAATCTTTCATATTGTTGAGTTGGAGAAGCCTTCTTCTATGGTTCCCTCATCTTTAGAGAGGCCTTCACTATAAGGATATGAGAGTATAGTGATGGCCATTTGTGACAAGAAATAGTGGTGCTGCTATTTGTGTTGCTAAAATAGCAACAATACCCAGACAAAAAAAACGTGGGCCGAAACTCGAGCGCGTCATTTTGCGCACATTCACGAAAGAGAGAGTGAAAGAGAGAGCAAACAACTTGCATTTGAGAGGGAGAGAAGGAGAGACAGAGGGAGAAAGAAGGCTTCTCATCACCGCCGCCGCCGCCGGCATTCTCGCAAAGAAAAGGAGGAGGTGTACGAAGGGCAAAGAGCAGCCGCCGCCATGGTGAAGAAGAGCCGCCAAAACCTTCTTCGAGCCTTTAGGGTGAGTTCATTGTCCATTCTTGTTTTTCTTTTGTGTTTTCTCTCTCTCTTTTACTTGTTTTTGGTATAATTCGTGTGTATTGAGAGAGGGAGAGGAAATGAGAGAGAAAGAGAGGGAGAGGGAGAGGGAGAGGGAGAGGAAGAGGAAGAGGGAGGAAATGGGAGAGGGAGAGAGAGAGGAAGAGGGAGGGAGAGGGAGGGAGAGAGAAAAAGAGAGAGAAAGAGAGGGAGAGGGGGAAAGATTAAACATAATAGGGAAAGATAGAAAGAGAGGAAGAGGGAGAGGGAGAGGGAGGGAGAGAGAACGAGAGGGGGAGGGAGAGAAAATGAGAGAGGGAGAGGGAGAGGGAGACATTAAACATAATAGGGAAATGAGAGAGGGAGAGGAAATGAGAGAGGGAGAGGGAGAGGGAGGGAGAGGGAAACATTAAACATAATAGGGAAATGAGAGAGGGAGAGGGAGGGACACATTAAACATAATAGGGAAATGAGAGAGGGAGAGGGAGAGGGAGGGAGAGGGAAACATTAAACATAATAGGGAAAGAGAGAAAGAGAGGGAGAGGGAGAGGGAGAGGGAGAGGGAGAGGGAGAGAAAGAGAGGGGGAGGGAGAGGATTTGAGAGAGGGAGAGGAAGAGGAAGAGAGAAAAAACATTAAACATAATAGGGAGAGGGGGAGGGAGAGGGAGAGAAAATGAGAGAGGGAGAGGAAAGAGAGGGAAACATTCAACATAATAGGGAAAGAGAGAGGGAGAAGAAGAGAGAAAAAACATTAAATATACTAGCGAAAGAGAGAAAGAGAGGGAGAGGGAGAGGGAGGGGAGGAAGATAGAAAAGGAAATGAGAGAGGGAGAGGAGAGACAAAAAACATTAAACATAATAGGGAAAGAGAGAAAGAGAGGGTGAGGGTGAGGGAGGGAGAAGAAATGAGGGAGGGAGAGGAAATGAGAGAGGGAGAGTAGAGAGAAAAAGAAATGAGATAGGAGGAGAGAAAAAAGAGAGAAAAAACTTTCAACATAATAGGGAAAGAGAGAAAGAGAGGGAGAGGAAATTAGAGAGGAAGAGGAAGAGAGAAAAGGAAATGAGAGAGGGAGAGGAGAGAGAAAAAACATTAAACATAATAGGGAAAGAGAGAAAGAGAGGTTGAGGGTGAGTGAGACATAATAGGGAAAGAGAGAAAGAGAGGGTGAGGGTGAGGGAGGGAGAGGAAGAGAGCAAAAGGAAATGAGAGAATGAGAGGAGAGAAAAAGAGAGAAAAAAACATTAAACATAATAGAGAAAGAGAGAAAGAGAGGGAGAGGGTGAAGGAGGGAGAGGAAATGAGAGAGGGAGAGGAAGAGAGAGTGAGAAAAAGAGAGAAAAAACATTAAACCTGATAGGAAAAGAGAGAAAGAGAGGGCAAGGGTGAGGGAGGGAGAGGAAACGAGAGAGGGAGAGAAAGAGAGAAAAGAAAATGAGAGAGGGAGAGGAGAGAGAAAAAGATAGAAAAAACATTAAACCTAATAGGGAAAGAGAGAAAGAGAGGGTGAGGGTGAGGAAGGGAGAAGAAATGAGAGAGGGAGAGGAAGAGATATAAGGAAATTAATTGTTTTTGTTTGTTGTAGTAGTAGTTGTTGTTGTTGTTTTTTTTCTTTTCTTGTTTATTGTTGTTTAGTTTTTTTGTTTTTTTGTAGTAGTAGTAGTTTTTTCTTATTTTCTTGTTTATTGTTGTTGTAGTAGTAGTTGTTGTTGTTTTTTCTTCTTTTCTTATTTATTATAGTGGTCGAAGTCGTGGTAGTGGTAGTGGTAGATGTGGTGGTCATAGTCGCGATAGTGGTAGTGGTAGTGGTAGTGGTAGTGGTAGTGGTAGTGGTAGTGGTAGTGGTAGTGGTAGAGTGGTGGTCGTGGTCGTGGTCGTGGTCGTGGTCATGGTCATGGTCATCGTAGAGATAGCCATAGTCGTAGTCCTAGTCGTGGTCATGGTCATGGTCATGGTCGTGGTCGTGGTTGTAGTCATAGTCGTAGTCGTGGTCTTCGTCGTAGTCATAGTCGTGATCGTTAAAGAAAATGAGAGAGGGGGAGAAAGAGAAAAAATAAGAAAGAACGAGAGAGAGGGAATAAACATACATCATAATAAAGAAAGAGAAAAAGAGAGAGAGATGGAAGGAGAGGAGATAATGAATGGATAAAAAACAAAGAGAGAGTGGTGGCGAGGTCCGGTGCAACACCACTAGACGGGAAACACTCACATATATATGTTAATCTGTGGGTAGGTGGGTAGAGACTTTACATACGTTAATTTTTGCTGAGTTACAAAAGAAGAAATCCCTTCTCAAACAATTTAAGAAAGAAAAAAAGAATGATAACAAAAATAAATTGTTTGTCGTAACATAGACAAAATGGAAAATGATGAAGGTCTTATTGTTGAAGATCGCGAGGCGTATCTTAATCAGCGTGTCCCATGTCCTTGCTCTCAATGCAAGCTAGCAATTAGACAAAAACGTAGATTGTCTATAGAACACGTACGACGCTTAATCTGAGATCATTGATGAGGCAATCTTGGATTTTTAGCAAATGGTAAGAAAAGTTAATATCAATCATGCATTGTACTCGCAAGATAATTGAATACCATATATAAAAAGATTGGGTATGGATGGAAAATTTTCTATCCAGGGAGGTGACGTCTTGTCCCAAGGAGGAGTGCACCCTTTGCGGCCAATTACAAGAGTTCTTGGGCGTGCAATGGATGGAGTGACTGAGCCAATCCACCACTTGGAAGGTACTACACAATCTATACTATCAATACCAGAGGAGATAAACAGGCTTCCGGACCTACCTACAATCTTGGAGCCTGAGATGGAGAAAATGATCGATACATTGATTTCCATGGATGTCAAGACTTCTAATCCGCTTAGAGAGGAAGCATCCATACCATTATATGATGGGTGCCGAGTATCTCACCTAAAGACACTACTTGCACTCCTAAGTGTGCAAGTAAAATACGGGTGGAGCGACGCGAGTGTGACCGAGTTGTTCAGGTAACTTGTACGTACGCTTCATTGATTTCTTTTCGGCACTATCACTAAAAATATTTGTGCTTTTTGAAGGTGTTTTATGATTTTTTTCAGGTTACTAAAATATTATATATTACCACCTCCAAATACCATGCCTGAGTCTCATGATGATGCACGACATGTTTTACGAAAGCTTGGCATGGACTACAATAGCATCCATGCATGTATCAACGATTGCATACTATTTCGAGGAGAGTACCAGACTATGGAGACATGTCCAAAGTGTGGTGTTCACAGGTATCGACAGGACTTTCAAGGGCTAACCATCCCGCAAAAAGTTGTTAGACACTTTTCGCTTATCCCCCGTATAAACCACATGTTTCGTACGTCCGGTATGGTGAGCTTGACAATGTGGCATATCTAGAATAGCCACTACCATAGCTCTTGGTTTTGGCTATGAAATCTCATATGACTTCGTATTTCATCCTTGTGCTATCAAAACTCACCTCATGATGATCTTTTCTCCAAATTCATGATATTGAAGCTCCAAGTCGTGCATCAACCACAATCCTCTATCAAGACAAAACCTCAAGATAGATGCTTGCAGTTTGCAAAAAAACCTTGTTAACCATGGGAGAAAACCTTTGAACGCTCTCTTGGAAAAGCACAAGGAAATTGGCTAGAACTATAAAAATTTATTCATGCCAAGAGGCACCAAATAATTTCTATCAATGTTCATTATATCTTGTCCATGACCTAAGACATAGATTGACATTGATTTCAATATTTAAAATGTCGATCAATCTCAAGACAATGTAATGTATCTTGGCACATGGAATGTGGTCATTTTGCTTGCTTATGACATAGTTTATCAAGCTTTTCTTGCATGTTGACTTTCTTCTTCTTCTCAGGTTTAGGAAAAGATTCCAATACCCTTGCACGTGCCTTAGTCCGCTTTTGTGACTTTGAAAGAGTTTTCTCCACAAATGGATTTGCATGAATTAGTGAGTTTCCAAATCCATCTTTAATACACTGCAATTGCGAACATGGATGTGATCCCATGTCCATTTTAGAGGCCTTTAATTACTACAAGGAAGCTACCATTTGAAGCCCCAATCGTTGTGCATACAAGAAAATATCTATATCTACACCTACTCAAGGGAAAACATTTCATATTCAAGGGTTTAAAATTTTTCAAAAGCATGATTTGAAAGTTACGTATACTAACCACAAATATCCTTGACTTTGTTCAGCACATGCTCCAATTGTTTTTTGGCCCTATCAACATCATCAACATCTTGGATAGTCTTTTGTGAGAGCCCTTGCAAAGTAGACACGGATTCAGCACATGCTCCAATTGTTTTTTGGCCCTATCAACATCATCAACATCTTGGATAGTCTTTTGTGAGAGCCCTTGCAAAGTAGACACGGATTTTATTCTCAAGTGTTTTATATACATGCCACAATTCATATTTGAGGCACATGTAAAAGTACTTTAGAAAAAATTTAAAAACTAATCCAACCTATTGTCACGGTCTCATTGGGAATGGTTGTTGTTGAAGTAGTCACTTGTGTGGATGCTTTGTCTCTTGACATGTATATGATTGCATGGCCTGCAAAATCATTTTAGGCTCAAGGATATAATGCATGTTACAAAGCAACTTTACATATATTTAAGGAATACTTACATGACACATCTTTGTAATCATCATTGTATAAGTTCATAGACTTGGCAACCACCATGGATGTTTGTAGACCATTTGCAATCATAGCCTTCAATTGATGCTTTCATATATTCCCTTTCGTGGCCCAATCACATGAGCAACAAGCCCGTTCACAATCTACATTTTGAATAGTATACCAATACTCATTTTGGCTTTGGCTCCTTACTCTTGCAATCTTCTTTTCCTCATCCAAAAATTGAATATGGTCATCTGGAATTGCTTTTGCACGCTCCAATGAACTTAAGACAACCTCAAGAACATTAAAGTTCTTCTTGAAATGTGCCTCCTTTAACATGTCATGATACCAATAATACGAGTGGCAAGTAATAAAACCGAAGTGAAGGGAGTCCGTGAGGTAAATCAGATGAGAAGTCGGGAGCTCAATGTCTTCTTCTCCTCCATTATTCTTCTCTATTTCTCCAACAGTCCACACCCACAAAATGGTATCCTGAAAAGATAGATATCCCAAACTTAAGGAAACTTTACATACTCTTCTACTTTACATACATACAACCATAGGATATGAATTAGGATATGTCATATTTATCAACACTCCCCGTCAAGCTTAGAATGAGCTTGCACACATAAGAATCCAAGTGCACTCCTGAAGAACTCAAACTTATCTTTACCTAATGCTTTAGTAAAGATATCAGCAACTTGGTCATTTTTTTTCACGTGGACCATGTCAATCTCTCCATCAATGACTTTTTCTCTAATGAAATGATAGTGCACTTCTATGTGTTTTGTCCTTGCATGGTAGACTGGGTTCTTTGCCAACATAATGCTGCTAACATTGTCACAATACATAATGACTCCACCATCAATCTCTATGCCCATGTCATATAAGATCAATCTCAGCCATGTCTGCTCACATGCTACCAATGCAATGCCTCTATACTCTGCTTCAGTGCTTGATAGAGCAACTGTAGGTTGCTTCTTATTGCTCCAACTTACCATGGCTGATCCAAATGAGAATGCATAGCCACTAATAGATCTTCTATCCATAGAGCTACCTGCCTAGTCTGCATTTGAGTATCCAAACAATGTAGGCTTGATTCCTTTTTCATAAAACAAGCCAAATCTAGTTGTCTTCTTCACATATCTAAGAACTTTTCTCACTACGTCCAAATGTGATTTGCATGGATTTCTGTATAAACTAACTTATCAATCCAATAGCATAACTCAAGTTTGGTCTTGTAATGGTCAAGTAGATAAGACTACCAACCATCTTTCTAAACATAGTGACATCCTCAATGATCCATCATCCATCAACTTAACATTTTGGTCCAATGGTGTATCAACTGGTTTGCATCCTATCATGCCATATTTTTCCAACATCTCCAATGCATATTGCCTTTGTATCAGTCATATACCATGAGGTGTGTCAATAACCTCAATACCCAAGAAGTATCTCGACAAACCAAGGTCCTTTATATCAAACTCTTTATGTAACCCATGCTTGACTTCAGTAATGTCCTTCTCAAGTGTACTTGTAATAATGAGATCATCAACATAGATGACCACACCAACCATACCATCTTCTGTATGCCTCACATAAAGTGAATAGTCAGCTTTACTCTACTGAAATCCCATACTCCATAAGAATTTGCTGATTCTATTACACCATGCTCTTGGTGCTTGCTTCAGTCCATATAAAGCCTTCTTCAACCTGCATGCATAACGTGGGTATTTTGGATCCACATAGCCCTCTGGTTGATCCATGTACACTTCCTCTTCTAAGTTGCCATTCAAAAATGCATTTTTCACATCTATTTGATAAAGCTTCCAACCATAGATAGAAGCCAAAGAAATTACCGATCTCACTCTCGTCATTTTAGGTATTGGACTGAATGTTTCTCTTCATAGTCCAAACCATAAGTTTGTGCATATCCTTTTGCAACCAACCTTGCTTTATGCCTCTGAAGAGAACCATCCGACTTACATTTGACCTTATAAACCCATTTACATCCAATGGATTTCTTGCCATGAGGTAGTTTCACCAAATCCCAAGTCTTGTTTTTCCTTAGTGCATCCATACTCATCATCTACAGATTCATCTTCTAAACTTTCAGCCATAGGTCTCTTTCCTTTTGCAACTTCTGCACTCATTTGTGCATTTCTCAATCTACCACTCCATGGATTGTAACTGCCACTGCTTTCCACATTCTCTTGAGGTCCTGAAGCATCTTCCACATGCTGATTTTCAGCCTTGTTGTTTGCTGAAATTTTTCTTCCATAGCCATCATCATCATTGCTTTCATAGGAATCAACATCCACTGCAATTTTGGGCTTGTACCATGATTCATATTCACCGAATCTGACATCCCTGCTTATGTATACTTCCTTACTCACTAGATCATAGCATTTGTATACCTTCTTCTCATCAGGATATCCAAGGAAAATGCATTTTGCAGCCTTAGGTTCCATCTTCTTTCTCAAATCATCCGGAACATGAACATAATAAGCACATCCAAAGACTCTAAGGTATGCAACAGTGGGTGTCCTGCCATACATTCTCTCATATGGTGACATATTATGAGTCAAGGCTGTAGGTGTTATATTCATAATGTGAACTACAGTATGCACTGCTTCTGCCCAATATGACAATGGCATGTTCATTTGGTTCATCATTGCCCTTGCAACCTCTACAATAATCTAATTCTTCCTTTCAGCCACACCATTTTGATGAGGTGTGTACTTGCATGTCAATTGCCTTTTGATACCATGATCTCTCAAGACGTCACAAAACTCATATGACATGTACTCTCCACCATTATCTGACCTCAAACATTTTATGTAGCATCCAAACTGCTTTTCACCGTAGATTTAAATTCCAATAACTTTTCAAATGCTTCACTTCTATGCTGCATAAAGTACACCCAAGTCATTCTGCTAAAATCATCAATGAAAGTGATATAGAATCTACATCTTCCGCTCATGGAAACATTCTGACATGGGCCCCAAATATTTGAGTGTATTATTTCCAAAGGATAGTTGCTTATTCTCCCCCTCTTTGGAAATGGCAATCTAGACTGCTTGCCAAATTGACAAGCCTCACATACATTATCAAAATTCACATATCCAAAATGCGGTAGACCACGGACTATCTGTTTCAATTGCATTTGCTTCAATCTTTGCAAATTAATGTGAGCAATCCTTCCTATGCCATAATTCCACATCCTTATCTTTCCCATGTCCTCTCTCAACATACATAGAGTTTTGAATCACTGGAGTACCTGCATCCAAAGCAAACAATCTCCCTTTCTTTCTACCATGAGCAGTCACTCTACCAGTTCTCCCATTATGGAACTCTTCAATGAAACATCCAAACTTATTGAATTTCACCTGCAATCCTTGATCTGTCATTTGACCGACCGATGCTAAGTTCTTAGTTATTGTGGGCACATAAAGTACATCACCAAGCTTGTTCTCAATCCCATCTTTAGTAACAAGTGGCACACTACCAATATGAGTAATTTTGTGTAAAGTATCATCACCAGTGGCAACATATTCATCATTCTGCATTTGCTCCTTGCTATCAAACCACTCAGCATGATGAATCATGTGGTTTGTAGCTCCTGAATCCAAAAACCAGTCATTCTCACGAAGAGGATGAGTCATGCTCCCAAGCACATGCTCCATAGCAAATAGGTGACCTCTAGGTGATCCACCTCTAGGTCCATAATCTGTACTACCATAAGTGCCTACATAGTGGCCATATTGGGTCCTTCCATGACCCCTAGACATGGCATTCTGTTTCTGATAACAATCCCTCTCAAAGTGACCAAACTGTCCACAATAATGACAAGTGTCATTTCTTTGTGAAGAAGGACTAGACCATCCTCTACCTCTAGGGAAAGATCTCCCCCTGCCTTTATGCATAAAGTCACCATTGTAAAAAATTACACGGCATAGCGAACAGAATCTAAGAAAGAGATAGAGAGTACACAACAGATAAGAGGAGAATCAGTAAATTCTTTAGCTCCAAACAACTGATACAAAGATGGCTCTATCCACCCGTGCGCTTCCACTATGTGAAGCTTAGATGGTGATCTAGACAGAAGATAGGTGAAGAGCTTAAGGCTAGCTAGAACAACAACTCTGACTGGGTGAAAGATGAATGATGGATGGCTGTGAAGGGGTTTAGCTTTTATAGCTCATGAAGGCCGTTAGGTCGGCCTGACCGACCTACCATATAAGCCTCCACTAGTCGGCCCGGGAATATTCCCTTTACCATCGGCTACTAGCTTAACCACTCCGTCTAACCCAAAGATTAGACCCACAACGATCACCTTTTTGCCATCTAGTCACATAGACCTCATCTGATATACAAGTCAGGACTCAACCAATGTCCGAGCTCACATTTGGCTTCTCCTCATAATGGAGGCCTTACAACTTTGAGCACCATGGATCATTGGTGGCACCTAATGAGGGTGGGGAATTGATCATATTTAACACCCCCCCTCAATGTCCACCCATAGGTGAACTATCTCCTCAGTCCAATGCCGAGTCTCTAAAGATGAACCCGAAGTAGATCCTTCGTAAGTGCTTTGGTAAAGATATCTGCTCCATTCTCCTCTGTTGGACAGTAGACCAATTCCACTGTCCCATCCTCCATCAAATCACGCACATAGTGATACTGGATCTCTATATGTTTGGTGCATGCATGAAACACTGGATTTTTGGCAATGACAATGCAACTCTGATTGTCACATCTCAGCACAGTTGGTTCTTCATCCTGCACTCCCATATGCCATAGAATCCTTCTCAACCATACTGCTTTACATGCAGCAAAACAAGCTGCCTTGTACTTTGCTTCGGTAGAAGACAATGCCACTGTTGGCTACTTCTTTCTAATCCAAGAGAAAATTCCTGAACCCAAAGAGAAACAATAACCAGAAAACTGACTTCCTAGAATCACTGTCTCTTGCCCAATCTGAGTCACAGTTCCCCACAAGAGAAGTTTCGAAACTATATGTGATACCATAGTCAAGAGTTTCCTTCAAATATCTGAGCACCCGCATCCCAGTCTTCCAATGACTCTCATGAGGTTTATTTGAGAACCTGCTCAAAACACCAACAGCAAAACTAATATCTAGTCTGGTGTTACACAAGTAGATCAGACTGCCGACCAACCTCCTATACCTCCCAATGTCTGCTAGTGCTGATGTATCCTCAATGGATAACTTTGCATTCACCTCCATAGGTGTAGCTATCTCCTTGCACTCGGTCATGCCAAATGCCTTCAAGATCTCCCATGCATACTTCTTCTGAGAGATGAAGATCTTTCCTGGCTCTTGCCAGACTTCAATCCCCAAACAATAGTGCAGCAAGCCCAAGTTTGTCATTTCAAAATCAGAACTCAAAGCCTTTCAAGTTTGGTTGATCATATCTTCATAGTCACCTGTAATAAGAAGGTCATCCACATATAGGACAATCACTATAGACTTTTTACCATCCCTGTAAACATACAAGTTAGCATCTAAGGCACATCTTTTGAAGTTTAGGTTTAACAATAACTTATCTATCCACTGGTACCATGCTCTGGGGCTTATTTTAGCACATACAATGCCATCTTCAACTTGCACACTTTGTTTTCAGAATGGGGGGCCTCAAACCCTGGTGGCTGAGCCATGTACACCTCCTCCTTGAGGTCACCGTTTAAGAATGCTGACTTAACATCCATTTGGTACACTAGCCACTTCTTGTGGGCAGCCATTGCAAGTACCGTGTGAATAGTGGTCATTCTAGCAGTTGGGGCAAATGACTCTTGGAAATCAAACCCTTCAACTTGTGAAAATGCTTGGGCAACCAGTCTAGCTTTGTACTTTTCTAAGGTACCATCAGCCTTGTATCCACTTGGTGCCAATAACCTTCCACTTTGTTGGTCGATACACTAGCTCCCAAGTGTCATTCTTCATTATGCTGTCATACTCCGCTTCCATAGCAGCCTTCCATGATGGATCTGAAAGTGCTTCTTCTAAGTCAGTTGGCTCCTTTACTTCTCTCATAATCTCAACCATCAAGGCCATATTGACTATGTGAGCAGAAGCCCTCCTTTGCTCCTCTAGTCTCTAAGACCTCCTTGGTCCATCTGCCTTCTCCTCAATAGATGCAAGCATAGGATTATTGTGGTCATAGAGTTGCTTCACCCAGCGCGGCAATGGCTTTTCTAGTGGGGTGATGTCAGGTTGGTGAACTTTTTCCTCATCATCTGAAGATGATGCTTCCTCCGCCTTAAGGATAGGGACAGCTCTTGGGACAGGTTCATAGTGGACTACTTCTTCGCTTGATGATAAAGTGGAAGAACTTGCCTTCTCCTCCTCCACTGTATGCAGCTCCTCCTTGAACACCACATCACAGCTCGTGATGATCTTCTTTGTCTCTTGCTCATATAATTTGTAAGCCTTCTGCTCATCACTATAACCCAAGAAGATACATTTTCTGCTTTTTGGTTTTAACTTGTTTCTCTTCTCATCTAGAACATGTGCATAACATTCACATCCAAAAATTTTGAAATGTGAGACAGATGGTTTCTTACGAGTGTAAGACTCGTGAGGTATTTTTCCCTTGAGAGCCTTTGTGTAGCTCTGATTTAGAATGTAGACTGCAATATTAACAGCTTTAGCCCAAAAATGGTTAGGCAATCCCTTGCCCTTTAGCATGCATCTTGCCATCTCCACTATGGTGTGATTCTTGCTTTCCACAACACCGTTTTGTTGAGGTGTGTGAGGCGTCGTTAATTGATGCTTGATCCCTTTGCTCTTGCAAAAGTCTTCAAACTCCTTTGAGTTGAACTCACCACCACCATCTGTTCTAAATTTCTTCACACTTTTCCATGTTTCATTCTCAACAAGTTTTAGCCATTCTTTAAACTTACCAAAAGCTTGGGCCTTATCATGAAGGAAGTACACCCACATCTTCCTACTGTAGTCGTCAACAATCAACATAAAATAAGAAGATCCCCCCAAGGCATATGTAGGCATCTTAACACACAAGTTAGCATGCACCAACTCTAGAGGAGCCTGTGCTCTATTCTTGCTTTCTTGTGAAAATACATTTCTCTGTTGCTTTCCCATCATACAAGCTTCGCATGGTTCCTTCAATTCAGTTATTGTAGGTAGGTGAGCAACCATACCTTGCTTTTGCATCTCCTTCAACACTACAAATTCGATGTATCCAAACCTTTCATGCCAAAGCTTACTTGTGCCCACTCCAGCGGTGGCTGTAAGAGCACTTAGCTCATACAGGTTGTTCCTTCTTTCTCCTTTGCCAACAATTGTGCAAGCACTATCAAGAATTTCTACACCTGTCTTCTTGAACCTCACTTCATGACCAAGATCAGTTATGGCAGCAAAGTGATAACAGATTTCTCCTGATTTCAAGAACATACAACACATTTGAAAGCTTTTTGACTTCACCATTTGCAACAACAAAAGAAATAGTACATGTGCCTACAGCAGGGAATTTAGCATCATTTCCAACTGACATAGTGATGGATTCTTGTAGAGGCTGCATAGAACTGTATAGACCTTTCTTGTTGGTCATGTGATGGGAGGCCCCACTATCCAACACCCATGAGTCAGTGGTAGATTCTTCTTGTGCTGAGGAGCACACTTCCTCAATGGTCACCATGAATAATTCCAACTCTGCTTCAGCTGTATTGGCTGTCTCTTTCCCTTTACTTTTAAGGGTACCATTCTTTTCATCTGCCTTCTTGACATGACAATCTGCAAATTGCATGTCCTTTCTTCTTGGAGTAGAAGCACTCTCCTTGAAACTTCTTCTTGCTGCCCTTCTTCTTTTTGTCACCATCATTTTTGGTGGAGAAACCACCTTTGCCTTTTGCATTGGCAGAGAATCCAGCATCTCCATTGTTGCTTCATTCTCGAGCTTTCAGCCTCAACTCCTCCTCCATCAATAATGCACAAAACTCCTCAAAAGTCAAAGCTTGAGGTCTCACCTGAGTATTAAGGGCAGTTACTAGTCCATCAAACTTTTGTGGACAAATCCGAAGACACCTCCGAGCTAGCTCTTCGCTAGTCTTTTGTATCCCAGCGCCAGCCATCTGGTCGCGCAGATTTTTAATCCAAGTGATGAATGCTTCAACCGTCTCTCCTTCAGTAAACTTCTCCACTGCTAGTTGATTCTCCAAGTTTTGAATCCTTGTTTGGTTTCGTGTTTCATACTGACTCCTTAGTACATTCCAAGCCTCTGACGCTTTGGTTGTATGCTAAATCAAAGTCAGAACACTGTCAGAACAACTTGTAACTAAGGCACACAATGCATCTGCATTCCTTCGTTTCCAAGCTCGTAGAAGATCTACATTCGGAGGAATCATCACACTAGAATTTGATGGGTCAGGGGTAGGCTGTAGTTCTGTGTCAGTCCCCAGCACAATCTCCAGAAGCTCATAAGAATCAAGGATAGTTGTAATTTTGAACTTCCACAAGGTGTAGTTTATACCATCTAACTTGCCTTCGCTAAAGGTTGGTGGACGAATCCTCAGTGTTTGAATAGTCGGTACAACAGCACCACCTCCTGCACCGCTTCTTGATGCTCCAGAACTGCTTCCGAAAGTTGACATAGTTTCTCTTTGCTGTTGAAGCCTTTGCCTCTTGCATACTCTTCGATCTCTAGAGCCCCCTCGACTTTGATACCATGTAAAAAATTACACGGTGCAATGAACTGAATCTAAGAAAGAGATAGAGAGTACACAACAGATAAGAGGAGAATCAGTAAATTCTTCAGCTTCAAACGACTGATACAAAGATGGCTCTGTCCACCCGTGCACTTCCACTATGTGAAGCTAAGATAGTGATCTAGACAGAAGATAGGTGAAGAGCTTAAGGCTAGCTGGAATAACACCTCTGACTGAGTGAAAGATGAATGATGGATGGCTGTGAAGGGGTTTAGCTTTTATAGCCCACGAAGGCCGTTAGGTCGGCCTGATCGACCTACCATATAAGCCTCCACTAGTCGGCCAGGGAATATTCCAAGAAATATTCCCTTTACCATCGGGCTTCCACGGCCCCCGGACCCCAAAGTAGGGGCCCCTTTTAACTCCCTTAACCCGCAACTCGATGCATAGCGCCTCGAGTTGCTACCAGCTTAACCACTCCATCTAACCCAAAGATTAGACCCACAATGATCACCTTTTTGCCATCCGATCACATAGACCTCATCTGATATACAAGTCAGGACTCAACCAATGTCCGGGCTCACTTTTTGCTTCTCCTCATAATGGGGGCCTTACAACTTTGAGCACCATGGATCATTGGTGGGACCTAATGAGTGTGGGGCATTGATCATATCTAACATGTCACCATGACCAAAGTTACCTCTTCCACGAGAAAAACCATATTTACTACGACCAAGTGAAGAGCCTCTAGCTCTAGATGAGCTGCCACGACCTCTCTAGTGATCGAAAACACTGTCTCCACCTCCATTTTTGCCACTGCTAGATGCATTCAATCCCAACTTCATTTCTTTTGTAAGTAGCAATCCAATAAGCTCCTCAAAGTCAAGCATAGAGCCTCCTCTGCTGAAATAGAGGTATCCAAAGATTTGAAAGCTGGTCCAAGTCCATTTAGTGTCACTGACACTAAATCATCATCATCAACAGGTGTATTAATCGATGCAAGGTCTTCTGCAATTTGCTTGATTTCTGCAACTTAGTCACTGATACTGCGATTGCCTCTCCATGCACCATGTAATCTCTGCTTCAGTTGTATCTTGCGAGCCTCTATACATGTTCCATACATTTTTTCTATGATTTCCCATGCCTCCTTACAAGTACTTGCATTTTTTATATGAGGAATCAATGTTTCTGAAATACGTATGGAGATCCAATGCAAAACCTTCATGTTCTTCCCTATCCAATCCTTGTACGCTTTCTTTTTCTCTTCAGTTAGATGTTCAGGAACTTCTATGACATTCATCGTCACCTGTTGTAAGGTCCCATAGACCTCTACCCAATCAAAAAATTCTCCATCCTGTAAGACCAAACACTATAGTTGTCTTTGGTCAATTTGTCTCCCATGATCTGAGTGATCTGTGACCTGTCAAACATTATGACTGTTGTAAATTCAAAAGAAAACAACAATACAACCTGTCCATAAATGGTATTCAGCAGTATGCCCCAATGACTATAGTCTAAGAGACTAAATCCTGTGATGGAAGCGTGTCACACACTTCTCACACTTTTGCAAGCACAACACATGTAGTATATATGCTCACAAATGTAGCACCTAGCACAATATTATGGTTTCCATTACTCCCAACATGCAAACTATATTTTAGGAAAGGCCCTCATCTTGCATGAACCAAAACCAATTCAAAGCTTAATGACATGTGCATGGTCACCATATCCAACAATTAGCATGGTCCAAGAGACTAAACACAGTGCTAGAAGCTCCTTGAACACCTTTGCTTTCTCCAAGTGCACCACACTTAGCATAGACGCTCCGCATGCATTTCACAGCACAATACCATGATTCTCCATTACGTGTACCACGATACCACAATACATATCTCTTTGCCTTCGAACACCACAATCTCCCACAAAAGGAGCCTCTGATCGATCCTCCCTCAAGAACCCTTCAAGCATCCATACCTTTTAGACAGACAATCTCATGCAGCCTAGCAAAGCGAGCCTCCTCTCACCTGATCGCCTGATTATTGTTCACATGACGACTGTCCAAGAGAGACAGCTCTTTTCTTTTATCGCAGATGATGGCGAACCTGCTCTATGGGTCTCATCGGTGCTTCTTGGCATTCTTGGCTGTAAAACGATTTATAATTCTAGGAAGGCAAGGGAGTGTTCTCCTTTGAATCACAGCAACAACATTTCAAAGCTCCATCACCATGTTCATCCTTAGTCTAACCTGTAATCAAGATACTCCAAGAGACAATATTCAATAGTGGAAGCTTATTAAGCACTTCTTTCCCTTTTTCCACACTTCCATGAGTGTACGAGAACAGCAGTACTATATTGTGTAGTCCAGAAGTCTCCAAGAATTGAGGCTTCCATGTTTGCTTGTGCTTGAAGGCGGGGAAAGTTGGGCTACTATGTATTTAATGTTGAAAATGCACACGAATTGTTTGCTGAAATCGTATGACAAGCGTAGGAGTTTACCTTGCAGATCTGATTATCCCAGATTGGGAGATGTTGCTGCAAACCATTTTCAAGCCCTTGCATTGCAGACATGACCACCATCCCCAGCTCTATCAGCAAGTCCCCGTACGACGTTCGAGCGACAACGATATAGATTTTCCCTACGTATCTTAGTGACGATTTCATTCAAACAAACTTTTCATTTTGGGTTTACAGGGCCCCTCTTCATTCACAAAAGCTTGCATACCATCCTCTTAAATGCAGGGCTCTCGATTCACATGATCATCAATCCAATAGAGACTTAGGCTCTGATACCATAATAAAATCAAAGTGGAGGGAGTCCATGAGGTAAATCAGATGAGAAGTCAGGAGCTCAATGTCTTCTTCTCCTCCATTATTCTTCTCTATTTCTCCAACAGTCCACACCCACAAAATGGTATCCTCAAAAGATAGATACCCCAAACCCAAGGACACTTTACATATGCTGGTACTTTGGATACATACAACCATAGGATATGACTTAGGATATGTCATATTTATCAATAGCAAGGACCTAGCAATTTCTAGATCAACCAATCTAGTCGACCTCCATGGATTGTCTTCTTTCCAATCAAGAACTAAGACTTTAAAATGTCATGATATGATTCTACGCTCCCATTTGTCTCTTGATTTGCAGGAGGCAATATCCTTGTTGTACGTACACACATGTATAAACAATTTTCTCACATTAGTCTAGATTCTAATCTTAATTTCAAGAGTACTAAAAAACAATGTAAAGTATTTCAACTTTGTACCTATTCTCCCCAACTACTGGTTCTTGAAGTACTCTATAAAGGAAGTTTGTGTTTTGTATGTGTCTAGAAACTTTTGCACTAGATCTTTTGCCTATTCTTCTTTATTTAGTACTCCATTGCATGTGTGCATAATCATGATATGCCCAAGTGCTCTAAACATTGTTGCACGAGTAATAGGATCATTGACCTTTTTTAATTAAATTCTTGATCCAACACCTTCGTACGTGCCATAGACATAAATAAATTGGTATACCAAATACTTCCCTACAATGACATGTTGAACTATTTAGTCCATAGAAGTAGAACATTTTTATATGACCTATGAGAACATTACATACTTGATAGCTTGAATCTCAACTTGGGCATCATCTACCATAAATGCATTTGCTTCCCATGATTTGTTGTGATCCAAAATGCAATTCCTTAGGGCAATCAACTAAAGTCTGGTGACTTTACTTATTGAGCAGGAGGTTACTATCCATGTAATTGGGAGACCATTGCGATGTGCATCAAATACTAACATAGTGTAAAGAGAAAACTGCACACAATTTATGATAAAAGTAAAGAGAACATCAAGATCACATAGTGAAATTAAATACTACAAATATCGAAAATATAACAATAAAATTTGCCTTATACTTATTTGTACCAAAGGTTGCATCCATTGCTAATAAACTATTGTTCCCATGTCTATTGAGCACCTTCCAATTGCCAGGAAGTTTGGATACCTAGTATAAATGGTTGATTTTTTGTCTCATCATATATTTGATAAATAAAAGCTTGGCTTTTATTTGACAGCACCCAATAATGGACACTAGGAGCATCATCTTGATGGGTTTGCAAAGTCAAAGCCTCATGTTTGCTAGCAACATTCAAAATATCTCGTAATGTAAGAAATGTATATGTTACAACATGCACTTTTCCATCATTTGCACCCATTTGAAGAAGATGTATATGTTGTTATAAGACCTGTTGAGGGGTAAAACCCTTATATAACTTATCGTAGACCCAAATTCTCATCTCTTGCGATAATCATGGTGCAAAGAATATTTTTGTAGAACTTTCCCCTGTGTAATGTGGTCCATGACACACATTGCCATGAGAATCAACATCGTGATATTAAACATAGCTTATATGAGCTATAGAAGGCCATAAATACAATTGTGTTGTCACAAAGTGACATTGGCGTCCAACATAGTGCATTTTGGAAGACACCCTTCTCTTTTTGAAATTTGCGGAATTCATGCTTTCACAGGCATCTTTAGGTCCAAAAGCGCACCAATATCTACAAAATTAAAGATGGATTAAATATAAAATTAGTCATTCTAACATGAGTTGTATAAGAAATAGAAAAATCTTAAGCAAAAGAAAACTTACGCCACACTAATTGTAGATAGCTATCTTCAATAGGATGGGTTAGGGACCCATGGAATCTTTTTTTAGTCCACTCCACACCCAAGTCATTCTACTAAAATCATCAATGAAAGTGATATAGAATCTACATCTTCCGCTCATGGAAACATTCTGACATGGGCCCCAAATATTTGAGTGTATTATTTCCAAAGGAGAGCTGCTTATTCTCCCCCTCTTTGGAAATGGCAATCTAGACTACTTGCCAAATTGACAAGCCTCACATACATTATCAAAATTCACATATCCAAAATGCGGTAGACCACGGACTATCTGTTTCAATTGCATTTGCTTCAATCTTTGCAAATTAATGTGAGCAATCCTTCCTATGCCATAATTCCACATCCTTATCTTTCCCATGTCCTCTCTCAACATACATAGAGTTTTGAATCACTGGAGTACCTGCATCCAAAGCAAACAATCTCCCTTTCTTTCTACCATGAGCAGTCACTCTACCAGTTCTCCCATTATGGAACTCTTCAATGAAACATCCAAACTTATTGAATTTCACCTGCAATCCTTGATCTGTCATTTGACCAACCGATGCTAAGTTCTTAGTTATTGTGGGCACATAAAGTACATCACCAAGCTTGTTCTCAATCCCATCTTTAGTAACAAGTGGCACACTACCAATATGAGTAATTTTGTGTAAAGTATCATCACCAGTGGCAACATATTCATCATTCTGCATTTGCTCCTTGCTATCAAACCACTCAGCATGATGAGTCATGTGGTTTGTAGCTCCTGAATCCAAAAACCAGTCATTCTCACGAAGAGGGTGACTCATGCTCCCGAGCACATGCTCCATAGAAAATAGGTGACCTCTAGGTGATCCACCTCTAGGTCCATAACCTATACTACCATTAGTGCCTGCATAGTGGCCATATTTGGTCCTTCCATGACCCCTATACATGGCATTCTGTTTCTGATAACAATCCCTCTCAAAGTGACCAAACTGCCCACAATAATGAAAAGTGCCATCTCTTTGTGAAGAAGGACTAGACCGTCCTCTATCTCTAGGGAAAGACCTCCCCCTGCCTCTATGCATGAAGTCACCATGACCAAAGTTACCTCTTCCATGAGCAAAACCATAGTTACTACGACCAAGTGAAGAGCCTCTAGCTCTAGATGAGCTGCCACGACCTCTCTAGTGATAGAAAACACTGTCTCCACCTGCATTTTTGCCACTGCTAGATGCATTCAATCCCAACTTGATTTCTTCTGTAAGTAGCAATCCAATAAGCTCCTCAAAGTCAAGCATAGAGCCTCCTCTGAGACTAAAATAGAGGTATCCAAAGATTTGAAAGCTGGTCCAAGTCCATTTAGTGTCACTGACACTAAATCATCATCATCAACAGGTGTATTAATCGATGCAAGGTCTTCTGCAATTTGCTTGATTTCTGCAACATAGTCACTGATACTGCGATTGCCTCTCCATGCACCATGTAATCTCTGCTTGAGTTGTATCTTACGAGCCTCTATACATGTTCCATACATTTTTTCTATGATTTCCCATGCCTCCTTACAAGTACTTGCATTTTTTATATGAGGAATCAATGTTTCTGAAATACATATGGAGATCCAATGCAAAACCTTCATGTTCTTCCCTATCCAATCCTTGTACGCTTTCTTTTTCTCTTCAGTTAGATGTTCAGGAGCTTCTGGACATTCATCGTCACCTGTTATAAGGTCCCATAGACCTCTACCCATCAAAAAAATTCTCCATCCTGTAAGACCAAACACTATAGTTGTCTTTGGTCAATTTGTCTCCCATGATCTGAGTGATCTGTGACCTGTCAGACATTATGACTGCTGTAAATTCAAAAGAAAACAACAATACAACCTGTCCATAAATGGTATTCAGCAGTATGCCCCAATGACTATAGTCTAAGAGACTAAATCCTGTGATGGAAGCGTGTCACACACTTCTCACACTTTTGCAAGCACAACACATGTAGTATATATGCTCACAAATGTAGCACCTAGCACAATATTATGGTTTCCATTACTCCCAACATGCAAACTATATTTTAGGAAAGGCCCTCATCTTGCATGAACCAAAACCAATTCAAAGCTTAATGACACGTGCATGGTCACCATATCCAACAATTAGCATGGTCCAAGAGACTAAACACAGTGCTAGAAGCTCCTTGAACACCTTTGCTTTCTCCAAGTGCACCACACTTAGCATAGACACTCTGCATGCATTTCACAGCACAATACCATGATTCTCCATTACGTGTACCACGATACCACAATACATATCTCTTTGCCTTCGAACACCACAATCTCCCACAAAAGGAGCCTCTGATCGATCCTCCCTCAAGAAGCCTTCAAGCATCCATACCTTCTAGACAGACAATCTCATGCAGCCTAGCAAAGCGAGCCTCCTCTCACCTAATCGCCTGATTATTGTTCACATGACGATTGTCCAAGAGAGACAGCTCTTTTCTTTTATCGCAGATGATGGCGAACCTGCTCTATGGGTCTCATCGGTGCTTCTTGGCATTCTTGGCTGTAAAACGATTTATAATTCTAGGAAGGCAAGGGAGTGTTCTCCTTTGAATCACAGCAACAACATTTCAAAGCTCCATCACCATGTTCATCCTTAGCCTAACCTGTAATCAAGATACTCCAAGAGACAATATTCAATAGTGGAAGCTTATTAAGCACTTCTTTCCCTTTTTCCACACTTCCATGAGTGTACGAGAACAGCAGTACTATATTGTGTAGTCCAGAAGTCTCCAAGAATTGAGGCTTCCATGTTTGCTTGTGCTTGAAGGTGGGGAAAGTTGGGCTACTCTGTATTTAATGTTGAAACTGCACATGAATTGTTTGCTGGAATCGTATGACAAGCGTAGGAGTTTACCTTGCAGATCTGATTATCCCGGATTGGGAGATGTCACTGCAAACCATTTTCAAGCCCTTGCATTGCAGACATGACCACCGTCCCCAGCTCCATCAGCAAGCCCCCGTACGACATTCAAGCAACAATGAGATAGATTTCCCCTACATATCTTAGTGACGATTTCATTCCAGCAAACTTTTCATTTTGGGTTCACAGGGCCCCTCTTCATTCACAAAAGCCTGCATACCATCCTCTTAAATGCAGGGCTCTTGATTCACATGATCATCAGTCCAACAAAGAGTTAGGCTCTAATACCATAATAAAATCGAAGTGGAGGGAGTCCATGAGGTAAATCAGATGAGAAGTCAGGAGCTCAATGTCTTCTTCTCCTCCATTATTCTTCTCTATTTCTCCAACCACACCCACAAAATGGTATCCTCAAAAGATAGATACCCCAAACCCAAGGACACTTTACATACACTTGTACTTTAGATACATACAACCATAGGATATGACTTAGGATATGTCATATTTATCAACAGCAAGGACCTAGCAATTTCTAGATCAACCAATCTAGTCGACGTCCATGGATTGTCTTCTTTCCAATCAAGAACTAAGACTTTAAAATGCCATGATATGATTCTATGCTCCCATTTGTCTATTGATTTGCAGGAGGCAATATCCTTGTTGCACATACCCACATGTCTAAACAATTTTCTCACATTAGTCTAGATTCTAATCTTAATTTCAAGAATACTAAAAAACAATGTAAAGTATTTCAACTTTGTACCTATTCTCCCCAACCACTGGTTCTTGAAGTACTCTATAAAGGAAGTTTGTGTTTTGTATGTGTCTAGAAACTTTTGCACTAGATCTTTTGCCTATTCTTCTTTGTTTAGTACTCCATTGCATGTGTGCATATTCATGATATGCCCAAGTGCTCTAAACATTGTTGCATGAGTAATAGGATCATTGACTTTTTTAATTAAATTCTTGAGCCAACACCTTCGTACGTGCCATAGACATAAATAAATTGGTATACCAAATACTTCCCTACAATGACATGTTGAACTATTTAGTCCATAGAAGTAGAACATTTTTATATGACCTATGAGAACATTACATACTTGATAGCCTGAATCTCAGCTTGGGCATCATTTACCATAAATGCATTTGCTTCCCATGATTTTTTGTGATCCAAAATGCGATTTCTTAGGGCAATCAACTAAAGTTTGGTGCCTTTACTTGTTGAGCAGAAGGTTACTATCCATGCAATTGGGACACCATTGCGATGTGCATCAAATACTAACATAGTGTAAAGAGAAAACTGCACACAATTTATGATAAAAGTAAAGAGAACATCAAGATCACATAGTGAAATTATTACTACAAATATCGAAAATATAACAATAAAATTTGCCTTATACTTATTTCTACCAAAGGTTGCATCCATTGCTAATAAACTATTGTTCCCATGTCTATGGAGCACCTCTAGTTTCCAGGAAGTTTGGATACCTAGTATAAATGGTTGATTTTTTGCCTCATCATATATGTGATAAATAAAAGCTTGGCTTTTATTTGAGAGCACCCAATAATGGACACTACAAGCGTCATCTTGATGGGTTTGCAAAGTCAAAGCCTCATGTTTGCTAGCAACATTCAAAATATCTCGTAATGTAAGAAATGTATCTGTGACAACATGAACTTTTCCATCATTTGCACCCATTTAAAGAAGATGTATATGTTGTTGTAAGACCTGTTGAGGGGTAAAACCCTTATATAACCTATCGTAGACCCAAATTCTCATCTCTTGCGATAGCCATGGTGCAAAGAATATTTTTGTAGAACTTTCCCCTGTGTAATGTGGTCCATGACACACATTGCCATGAGAATCAAGATGGTGATATTAAACATAGCTTAGACGAGCTATAGAAGGCCATAAATACAATTGTGTTGTCACAAAGTGACATTGGCATCCAACATTATGCATTTTGGAAGACACCCTTCTCTTTTTGAAATTTGCGGAATTCATGCTTTCACAGGCATCTTTAGGGCCAAAAGTGCACCAATATCTACAAAATTAAAGATGGGTTAAATATAGAATTAGTCATACTAACTCGAGTTGTATAAGAATTAGAAAAATCTTAAGCAAAAGAAAACTTACGCCACTAATTGTAGGTAGTTATCTTTAATAGGATGGGTTAGGGACCCATGCAATCTTTTTTTAGTCCACTCCACACAAAAATTCGTCGGTGCTTCCGGTCTTTTATTTTCACCATGGATGAAATCATTGACACAATCCCATGGAATGTAGGCAAGATGCAAAGCATTGAACTTTGAAAGGGGGTCTTCGTGTGTTTCCCATTGAAGATTTGTGGAATCAAAAAGACCTGGTGGGGGGGTTTGAACATTGATTCGACGGCCTTCTTGAGCCATTGCAAGTATATAATTGTAAGAGAAGGATAGGATAGAGAAAGTGTAATTAGAAAAAGTTCTAACTATTGCCAAAGAAGAAAGGAAATAGAAAATATAGGTGATTTTGTAATGTGAAGTGGAGAACTATGTCCTTTCATATCCTTTTATAGTTCTAGCTAGTCGACATAGGTAATGGAGGAATGGTGGCAAAATTTGAATTGTTGAGCCACAATCTCTCATTTAAGATTTGTCTGCGGTGATAGTGGGGAATAACAAATGAGATTCATCTATGGTAATAGTGGGAAATAATGGATTCTAGGATGGTAGGTGATATCCTAGGAATAGTCATTGGATGGTAGATGCCATGTGGTGGGGGTCATTGAGTCATTGGATGGTAGATGTCGTGCGATGGGGGTCATTGCGCAGCTAAGGTGAGGGTGGAGACGCATGATGTGTCAAAGGTAGAAATGTGACTTTTACCAGGTTTTGCAAAAAAGTTGAGCTCATGGGGTCCTCCACATGCTTGCGTGGAGAAAACGATTGGCTGAGGGGCTTGGGATCTATCCAGACCCCCACACGCACCTCAGGGCCAGCGAGATCATCTTTGTGTTGTCTGCCAACCTCTATTGCGCCTTTGTGGACACCTCTAACAAGCTTTTCGCCAAGGTCCTCAGCCCAGGCAACGTCATGATCTTCCCACATAGCCTCTTGCAGTTCCAGCTCAATGTCGGCTCTGGCCCATCCCACGCCATCATCGCCCTCAACAACCAATAGCATGGCTTCCAACTGGTAGTGAACTCCCTCTTCACGCCCAACATCCCCAATGCCATCCTCCACAAGACCTTCTTCCTTGATGATGCCACCCTCGACTCCATCAAAGCCACCTTCCAAGGCATGTAAGCAACTTGCAGAAGCCATAATCGATTATATTCTAGTATAGTGACTTCATATTTATTGCAGTAATATATTAGGCCTAGCAGCCCCCTCTCCTATCCTGCACATGCAGCTTTAACCCTCTTGCGTGAATAACACATGAACCCACGTCTAATTATTTATCCTGAATAAATTGGAAGTCTCCCCTTTGATATCCTACTATTATGCACCGTATTCAAGGAAAACCCTTAAAAATTAAAAAAGAAGGTTTCAAACTTGGAACTTTAGAATACCTTAGGTCTAAAAATTTGTAAATGCCTCTAATTTGATTCAAAAATACCTCCAATTATTTTATTTAAAATGCTTTTTGTGAGCACTGATTATATAGACTTTGTGGTTGGAACATGGCAAGGGGTAGGCACATGCATATAGTTTGTCAATTAATGCCATGTCACTGCTCACTAATGGGATTATAGTACAACACTCAACAATATGATAATAATGCAACTATCATTATAACTCTTACCATTCATATGTACTTTTTCACCCATTGCTTAATCCCTCACATACTAATGTTTATATTGAAGTAGATCGAGTTGAACACGCCCTCCGGTTGTGTTGGAATCATGACATGAACTAGTATATTATGCAAAGTTGAAAGGGCACTTATGTTGTATTTACACTAGACATGGAGGCATGCATCTTTTAACTAAGCATCAATCACACAAGTTGAGTATCTTTGATTTCTTCCTATTTCCACTATAATACCCTAGACGATGATTTTAATGGTACCATAGAATGAAGCTAGCACATAGAAAGTAGTGTTTATTTGCATTTCAAATATTTGAAAGCATTTAAACATGAGAAAGAGAGAGAGAGAGAGAGAGAGAGAGAGAGATGATGGACAAGTAACTGTGCCATGTTAACATATAGGAGAGCCCAAAATGACCTATGGGACTAGAATGATCAGTAGAACTCCTCCGATGTTGGTGAGAGATAAATGACCTACTAGAGCCCAAAATTACTCATAAGATCAAAATGGTGAGAGATAGATAACTACAAAGCCCAAAATGACTTATAGAATCTAAATGATGAGTACAACTATAAATAGGAGAGCAATACATGGACAAGCTATAATGAATAGTAATAGAAATGATTTGGTGCCTCTTGGCTTGAATGTTTTTTTATAGTTCTAGCTAGTTTTTTTGTGATTTTCCAGGAGAGTGTTCCAAGGTTTTCTCCCATGGTTAACAAGGTTTTTCTACGAACCACAAGCATCTATCTTGAGGGTTTTTCTTGATAGAGGATTGTCGTTGATGCATGACTTGGAGCTTCAATATCATGAGTTTGGAAAAAATATCATCATGAGGTGAGTTTTGATAGTGTTGAGTGTGAAATATGTTGGTTTTTGGGCTGATTTTTTGTTGTTTTTGATGATAAATGGTTGTTTATTTTGAAGTGTTTGGAAAAGTTTGGATAAGTTTGAAGGGTTTTTTATGGTTTTTGATGAGGATGTTTGGTTTTGTAAGGTCTGATTTTCTTCTGTTTTCTTTTGTTTTGTTTCTGTTTTGGTAGTAGAGATGGTTGAATGAATGTTTTGAGAGATGATTGAAGTTGTGTGAAGAGGTTTATGAAAGATTGAATTTGTTTTGTTTTGGTTTTTATGATTTTTATGGGTTCTGTTGATCTTCTGTGAAGTTCTGTAAGCTTCTATAGCTCTGTTGTTCTATACTTCTGTTGCTCTGTGGTTCTGTTCTATTGTTTCTGTTGAGTGTTATGATGGATGTGTGGATATTTTGGGAAGTGTTTTTGTCTTAGGAAAGGATGAATGGAAGCTCTATCTAAGCTAAATGAAGTGAAGAAGTAACTACTGAAGATTTACAGAAGGTTACAGAAGACAGTGACAGAAGACAGATCTCACAGGACACTATGAAGTCTCTGGTGACCCTTTATATCAGACATACCTTTTGGAAGATGTATCCACGACCAAGAGAGGAGTATTGAGTGTGATTATTTATTAATTGTACTGAGGATATGATGTACTATTGATGGAGAAAGAGAGAGAGAGTCAGAGATAGTCAATTTTATCAAAACATTGTGATTGTATGTGAGAGATTGAGAGAGAGAACTATAAAGACATTGAAGTTGTATATTATGTGATGTATTTCCATTTAAAGATGGTGTATTCCTTTGTGTTCTTTGTTATTTTGATGGAGATTATGAAGATGTTGAAGAATATGGTTGATTCTATCAAATCCGTGGGAGATCTACATGATGCTGCATGAAGATTTGTTGTGCCTGGTGTTTTTTTCTTCATTGTGATCATATAAAACCTAATAAAAAAGCTTGTTGATGATGACAAGATAGATTTTCTTGTAGTAGAAACCCTATTTCCTTGGTGTCTCTCTTGGGGCTCCAAATAGCACAAGGATGAAATATGAAGCCATATGAGATTTCATAGTCAACCAAGAGCTATCGTAGTGGCTACTTGGGTTGAGGTGTTATCCCTACAACTTGAAGTTAACAAATTGGGCTGGGAGGATGAGGTTACAGAATGATTATGGCCTTTCTGAAATTTGAGCTTGAGAATTGTGTGAATAAGGATTTACATATCATAAATGGGATAGCCATGTGAATTGGGGCTAAGCCTTTTGTTAAGGCCTTCAATATTAGCCATTTAATATTTAAAACCTTAATGTTGTTTTAAGTGTAACTTTTGTTAGCTTTTTAGTAGTGGCTCCAATTATGGCAAAATAGAATCTGAGCATGTGCTATTATAAGAAAATGGTAGCATAGAATCTATTAATGGATGCATCTTTACCTGCAAGTCAACTAGCATATAAGATAACATTTTTGACACACAAATAAGAGAAAATATTTGATGACCTTTTACCCACCATTGTACATGTTTTAATGTAGAAAATGTATACAAGTTGTTTTAAAGGTGGTGTGAATCAAATTTATATTGATTCTGATTTGGGATTTTTCTTTCGTAAGGTAGAAACAATGTACACATACGTAAGGAGACATGAACATCAAAGGTGTCTTCACAAGGAGACAGTTTCTTATAGAAACCCCTATCCTATCCCTAATCAATCATGTTAAGCACCTTCTCAATCTGAATTTGGCATAATAAGAAGGCAAAAGATGACACTAGCCACTTTTTAAAGAACATTTGAATTGAACTAGGAGAGTACATTAGGTAGAGTAATACTTACACTACAAGAAAATAGGCCCATACATGATCACATTCACACATTTCTTAAACTTTAAAAAAATGTTATGGATACTATAGAGCTTAAGACTAGCTAGAAGAAGTCTAACAAGGTGAAAGATAGATTGATTCCATCCTTGAAGGGGTCGCTTTTTTATAATCTAGGAAGATGGTCAAGTCAACCTATCTTATCTACCATATTCTAAGCCTTTCCTAGTTGGCTAGGAAATATTTTAGGGAATATTCACTTTACCATTAGGCTTAGGGTGCTACCCCCAAACCCCCATCAAGGGGTTTGTTTGACTTTCTGAGACCCCCCCCAGCCCATGAGCAACCTCCGTAGACATTGGACCTGAAAATTGGGGGCTCTCATAACTCCCACACCTCGCAACTTGATACAATGTACCTTAAGTTGCTCTATGAGCTTAATTACTCTATCTAACCTAAAGGCTAGATCCGCAATCCTCACCCTTTTGCTATTTGATCACATAGAAATAGGACACGTTTTCACTAAACCCCCTCAATGTTCACCCATAGGTGAACTATCGTCAGTGAGTCTCTAAATATGAAATTCAAGTTGAGAGCGGAGTTTTGAGCCCGGGATGTGCCTAAAATTTGCCAAAAAATCTGGAATTTAGGGGGGAAATATTTAACATCGAAGGCGGTGATTGCAGTTAGGACGATTTTAAGCACCAAGTGAAAGACAGCTTTTAAAAAGGCGCCCGAGTGACACTTGTGGATTTTTGATAATTTTTCCAACTACCTACGGTTTGTCAGGAGTTATCAATCCCAATGTGGGATGTTAAGCCGGACGCCCAGGATTTTTCAGAGCTCGAATTGGAGTCCGGACGAGGAAGGGGCCAACAAATGGGCAAAATTTGAAAGGGTGGCCACAACTTGGACCAAAGGGGGAGGTGCCCTTTGGAATTTTACCCCCCCCCCCCCCCCCCCCCCCCAAAATTTCATGCATCAAATCGTGGATGAAAGCGTGAGATATGGTGACATGAACAGGGTGCAAATTTTGCTTCATCCTCTCTCCTCATGAGTGTCAGGCTGAATATACCCCATGCAATCAACATTGGGGCTGACCTTCTCCTTCTTGGCTGATCTTATCGCCACCCTTCATGCGTGGAATGATGGACTGAATGAAGAGAACAGATTCTAGTCTTTCTCTCTCCTCCCTCTCTCTCTTCCCTATGGGCTATTCATGTGTACCATCTTGATGAAGGAATCCGTGTAGGAGAATGAAGAAAGTGGTGATGAAGATTGATGGAGATGCTGAAGACTAAAGTACAGCATTGGATTGAGAGCAATGGAGGCTCCGTTTGCTGATTATGCAGTCATACAAGGCGTCTTGGGTTACGTAAAAACATGGTATGACCATTTTTATGAGGAAAATGAAGGATTTTTTATAGTTTATGATGATAATTATGTTCTTATTGGATGAAAATTTGTGTGAGTGTTGTTTGCATCATGAGTAATAGATGTTTATCAGAAAATTTAGATTTTGCAATGATCTACATACTTTATTTAATTCCTGTAAACCCGAAATGCAATTTTTAAGTGGTAAAATTGTAGTTTTTCCGTTTCGGGTGGGAAAAAAGTGTTCCCATGGGGGGAATATGAAAGATAAATTTAATGTTGGTATGCTAAAGTGATTGGAACAAGAAAAATCAAAAAATAGCATACTTTATTGCTAAATAAATCAAGAAAATGGAAAAAATAAGGAAAAAATAGAAATACGTCTTGGAAAAATAAGAAAAAATATAATAATTGTTTGTGGATGTATGGTAGTGGCGAAGCATGAGGTTTAGCCTCAGTTTGCCCTATCTCTTTGTCAAAGTTTGTGATTTGTTGCTTTTTATCCATCAAAACATGACAAAATGAACCTCTATACCTATGCAACGAAAGCAACACCTAAACGTAGGGGGTTGGGATGTTGAAATGGTGTGATTTGCGTGCTGATTGTTTCTGATTTTCTGATGCACATCATGTCATAGGGTTTTGTGGTATTTTTATTAAAAGGATAGTAGCACGAGTGTTATCTCGGTGCTATCCTTTCATCGCCGCAACGGGCTAGGAAATGCATTTAAAAAGCCTGTTTGCACACAAGCATGTTGCTGATTTGAAAATGATGTTTAAGCACTTTAGAATCATTCATCTTTGCATGTGCAAGTCGATCATGGTATCGGAATAAAAAACCTGGATGCATAGCACTTGTTTTCAATGACAATGACCCACGTTGAGTGTGGAAAGGCATCCTAAGCCATAGGATAGACGTTTGGTTCTTGTGGGATTATTTGGTGAGGAAACATGGTATATCTCTTGGATTCGAAATGAATAGTGGAGTTTGTTCGTTTGTTTTATATGTTGAGCAGCGCATCAAGGGGCTAATCCCTGCGATGTAGGAGAGCTGCAGTGGGGCCGCGGTGTTTTTACCGAGAGGTTGCCTCCCATGTATGTGATTGTCATGGCATGGCCAATATGTATGGGTTCTCCCTCTTTGGAGTTTATAGAAAGGAAAATATTGGACTATAAAACTATGAAACTATAAACGCATAGATTAGGCTTTAGGGCAGTTTGTCCTTTAGCAGTAGGTAGACGCTCCTGGTCTGCGAGGCCGTGAGGGTGTGTTTGTCTGTCATGAGCATGAGGTCTAGCTAGTGCCATAGCCAGTGCCGGCCCATTTCAGGTCCCATCAAAAGTAGATCCCTTGTAAAACCTTTGGTGGAGATATTTGATTCATTCTTCTATGTTGGATAGGAAACAAGCTCACCTATAGCATTCTCAATCAAATCACGCATATAGTGATATTGCATCTCAATATCTTTAGTGTGTGCATAGACCACTAGATTTCTTGTAATAATGATGTAACTTTGATTTTCACATATTAGCACTATTAGATCTTCATCGTATACTTCCATATACTATAAGATTCTCCTTAACCATACTACTTCAACTATAGTAAAAACAAGTAACCTTATATTTTGTTCAGTATAGAAGCCAATGCCATTTTTAGTTTCTTTTTTTTAATATCTAAGAGAAGATTTCTAAAATGAAACAGAAGTAATCTTCAAAAACTAACTCCTTCAAATTGATATCACATGTCCAATGTGAGTCAGAGTTCCTTATAACAAAACTTTTGAAACTATATATGATACCATAGTGAAGGGTTTCCTTCAAGTATTTAAGAACTTGTATTCTAGTTTTCATGTGACTTTGACATGGCTTATTTGAGGACCTATTCAAAACACCAATCATAAAATTGATATGTAACATGGTGCTGCACAAGTAGATGAGAGTATTGACCAATCTCTGGTACCTCGTGATGTCTACTAATGTTGATGCATCCTCAATGGATAACTTTGCATTGACCTCCATAGGTGTAACTATCTCCTTGCATTTATTCATAAAAAATACTTTCCAGATCTCCTATCCTCCATACTTCTTCTCAAATATTAAAAAATTTTCCTAGCTCTTTTCGAAAATCAATCGCCAAACAATAATGCATTAAGAAGAAGTCTACCATTTCAAACTCAAGGCTTAAATCCTTTTGAGCCTAATGGATCATGTCTTCATAGTCACCTATAGTGAGAAGATCTTCCACATGTAGAAAAATCACTATAGACTTTTCACCATCCTTGATACAAGTTAGCATCTAAGGCACATCTATTGAAGTTAACACTTAAAAAGAACTTATTTATTGATTGATACCACAGTCTAGGGGTGCTTTTCCTCCATACAATGCCTTTTTCAACTTATAAACTTTGTTCTTAAATTGGGGAGCCTCAAATGTGGATGGCTAAGCCATGTACACCTTCTCTTTGAGTTCATCATTCAAGAATCTTGATTTGACATCCATTTAAAAAACTTACACCTTCTTGTGAGAAAGCACTATAAGTATTCTAGAAGTTGGAGCAAAACATTTGTCAAAATCAAACCCTTCAACTTTTGAAAATTCTTTTCTCAATCAATCTAACTATGTACTTTTATAGGCTTTGATTGGCCTTTTACTTTACCTTCCAAACCCACTTTGTACCAATAATGTTCTTCTTTTTTTACTAATCCACTAGCTCACAAGTGTCATTCTTTAATATACTATTATATTCAGCCTACATAATTACTTACCATGCTAGATTTACAAGTGCTTCTTACATTTCAATGGACTCCTTTACTTCTCTCATAATCTCAGCCATCAAGGCCATAGTAACTATGTGACAATAAGCCTTTCTTTGCTCCTCTATTCTTTGCTACCCTCTTGGTCCATCTATCTTTCATAGTTGTTGGTACAAGATGATTTCGATCATAGAGTTGTTGCACCCCTTGCGGCAATGACTTTTTTGGTGGCATGATTATAAGTTGTTAATTTTTTCTCATCATCCAAAGATGATACTTCCTCCTCCTTAATCATATGGATAGCTCTTAGGATAGCTTTATAGTGAACTACTTCACTATATGTGGTGTTGGAGCTATATATAGCTCACCCTATCTAAATTAAGTCTCACCTATATATATGGAGATTGTGATCAATATGATATAGTCTTTGGGAGTGTACATGGTGTGTCTCTTCTATCTCTCTCGTGTCTCTACATATCTCTTCCCTCTATATCTCAACATGATATCAGCGCTATCATGATTGACTACAACTAGTTCCAAATTCCTAGCCTTACAAACTATACAGTTATATCAATTAGGTTAGGGTAGTCGTATGAGAAGGTGTATTTTTGAACATGAGATGCATGATATCCCAAAGCACATGGGAGGATTGTGAGAAGACACTTTGACAAAGACATGGCACTAAGGAAAGTTCTTCAATCTCAATGGTGGTGGCCAACCTTGTTTCATAATACAACTTGTTTTATGAAACATCGTGACAAATTTTAGTACATAAAAGTACCAATAAGAAAGGATAAATTTGATAATACCATGTCAACCATGAGAAGTGGGGGATCAACTTCATTGCCTCATCGATCCAACAATCTAGTACTCACAAACAAAGTACATCATTATAGCTACAAATTGTCTAACCAAATGTACTAAGACAATAGCCACTTCAAATAATGATGCAAAAAAAATAGCTAAGCTCTTATGTGAACAAGTCCTTTCTTGATTTGACTACCCATTGACATAGTAAGTGGCCAAGGCACTCACTTTATCAATGAATTTATTGCTCACCAAGGCACTTACTTTATCAATGAAGTGACTTCTCACCTATTGTCCATGTTCTTGGTCATTCATTGAAAGTCAATCCCTTATTAGTCTCAAGTAAATGGCCAAGCTAAATTGACCAACAATATTTTAACCAACATCCTTACCAAGAAAGTCTTTGCCTCTAGAAATGATTGAGATAACAAGCTAATAGTTGTGGTATAGGCATATCACATGGCCTATACAATCACAATTAGATATGCACCTTTCAAAGTAGGATACAGAACAAATGCACTCTTACTAGGTGAGTTCTTTGTCCCTACCTTATGAATAGTATTTGAAGAGTGTTAGGAAGGAGTGAAAGCTTTGATCATGTTGAGATGACAAGCTCAATACGTACAGACATTGATGATGGACCGTTTGGTTAAATAGATCCACACATCTATAGTTAGCACATCAGTGGTCATTATAATACTCACATGGCCACTAACTTATCACTTATTATATTTAGTTTGTTGTACCTACCTATAGCTAGCATAGTAATAATGTAAGTCAATTAGTATAGTCAATTGTGCAATGTTTGACTTAGTAGGCTACTTTCTTTTATGTATATCTTATCTATACTTTGTGTACATTGTAGTGTGTGTAAAAGAAGAAGAATAAACCAGAAAAAAATGTTTTGACCTCCATCTCTCTTCTTGTGTTTTTGAGTGAGCTTCCTCTTCTGTGTATGGTGTGTGTCTAGTCTAGCACCTCAAGTAAGTCTCCCTACAACACGATTCATGACATGGTATCAAAACACTGCCACTAAGAGAGACTAATTTTGAAAGCTCATGTGAAGGAGAAGAAAGCAAGGATTTGAGCAAGTAAGAAACCAATAAGAAGCTCTCTCATTCTTTTATTTTTTCTCTTGGATAGAGCTTGTGGAGGCACTAGAAGTAGAACAAATCAAAAATCTCAGATTACTTTGAGATTTGGTATATAAGTAGATCATTGTATATTTTGTAGGTAGGGCTTTCCCACTACTTTTTTTGCCATCTAAGGCTAATCCAAGTTCTATTTTAGACCCATAAGGTTGCGGCCAATAGTTTAAAAATATACTACAATTTTGGCTGTGTCCATTGAAAATGAATGCACAAGTTAGAGATTTCAAATCTATAAGTTTTGAGGTGTTTTCTATTAAGAAAACTGAAGTTTTATCTATAAACAAGTTGCCATGTACTTGTTGTAACACACAAATATGGAGAGAGAGAGAGAGAGAGAGAGGATGTCATTTTTATGGTGACTCTAATAACTCTTTTGTAAGTAGCACCTTATTGTCTTATCACTCAAAGAATAAAGGATGAGTACGTACATATATAGTTAGCGTTAATGAGTAAGATGGATGACCCTCATCCAATTTGAATACTAATTGCCATCTTCCTCTCCATATTGAAACGCTAGAACACTTTGATGATGATATAACTCTTTCGGATAGATAGAGCAATCTCTTTGTTCTCTTCCTAATATGTGCATGCTAAGGATATGGTTTGCATATTCCAAATCCTTCATTTCAAATGTTTCTATTAACCTTTTCTTAAAGGCATCAATCTTGTACATGTTTTTCCTAGCTAAACAATATCCACATAAAGGATTGACACTATCAAGCTATCATCTTTAGCCTTTCTTGTGTATAAGCAATGGTCTGTCTCACTTCTCTTATAGCCATGAGACTACATAAAGTCATAACGTATTTCATCATCCATATGGGGGATTCTTTAACCCAGAGAGACTCTTTTTAAGCTTACATTCAAGCTTTTCCTTACTGTTTTTCACAAAATCCTCTGGCTGCTACATGTAGATCTCATCATGAATGTCACTATGTAGAAATATTGTCTTGATATTAAACTGTACAAGATCCATGTCAAAGAGGAATCAATTTCACCATAAGTGAAAAGATCTCATCAAAGTCCATACCTTTTTCTTACTTAAAACCTTTGGCTACTAACCTTGCCTTGTACTTTGTTTTAGTATCATCTATAACTTTCAACTTATAAATCCACTTGGGTGGCAAAGCATTTTTTCCCTTTGCTAAAGAAACCAACTCCTAAGTCTAATTTTTCATAATGGAATCCATTTTAGACGCCATAGCTAGCTCTCACTTAATATTATCATCACGAATCATGGCCTCTTTATATCAAGATGGCTCCCCATATTCTGTCAATATCACATAGTCAATTCCTAGCTGAAATCTCTCATGCTAGACAATAGATGTAAAGTAGACCTACATAGCACAATGGGCTAACTTGGAGTGGTAATTTCAGCCTCCAATCTTCCTTCATGAGGTATGATAGGGATCTCAATATACTACTACATAAATCTTTCTACTTCATGATCACTAACTAAAGCATCACTTGCATCTTCTCTCTACACACTTTGTGCACTAGAAGTTGCCCTACACATGGCACTGCATTGTGGAAAGTAACTTATATTTTTTCCACTTCCTTAAGATATTTCTTATACATAGAAGCTTCTCATTGAAGATCATATCATTATCACAGATACTCTTTCTACCTTTTGGATCCCAAAGGCAATAATTTCTCTCACAAATTTGTCTATATCCCAAAAAAATACACTTAGTGGATTTTGGTTCCAGTTTGGTACACTTTTTCTTTGACATATACACATAAACTTCATAGTCAAATACTCTTAACTAGCCATAAGAGGGCTTCTTGCTTGACCGTGCCTTTTTAGAAATGCCACCATCCAATGAAGTATTAGGCAACCTATTTATCAAATGTGCAATAGTCACTATAGCCTCAACCCAAACATCTTGAGTAAGATCAGCATTAGATAGCATACTCAATATATTTTCACTTATCAACCTATTCTTATGCTCTATAATACCATTTTGGATTGGATTACTAGGTGTAATGAGTTCTCTTTTCATCTCACATGTTCCATAAAAAATTTTGAAATCATGAGAGGTATATTCTCCACTATTATTAGTTCTAAGATACTTAAGTCTCTTGCCAAACTAACTTTCTACAAGTGCTAGAAATTTCTAAAAGCAAGAAAAAACCTCATCTTTCTTGCCCATAGTGAGAGCCCACATTTTCCTAGTTGGATCATCGATGTATGATAAAACGGGATATCTATCCTAAAAATTTTGTAGGCATAGGTCCACATATATCACTATGCACTAAGCCAAGCAACTCACTCCTTTTCCTGCTTAAGTTTTTCTTATGGATTAAACATGCATGCTTTCTATATATAAAATGCACACAAACAGAAATATCAGAGTAACCAAGAGAAGGCAAGTAATTAAAATGAGATAGCATTTCCATTCCTTTTTTGGACATACCTCCTCCAATCCATGATACCATAAAGATATATTGAGGGACTTGCTTGAGCTCCTATGTTAAACATACATACATACAAGAAGAAGCTCACTTAGGAACACAAGAAGGGAGATGGAGATCAAAATGTTTTCTTGCTACTTTTTCTTCCTTATTTTTCTCATAATACAATGTACACAAAGTATAAATAAGATACAATATAAAGGAAAGTGGCTTGTAAGCCAAATAGTGCACAACTAATTATACTAATCAACTAGCATTAAAACTTTTCCAATTATAGGTAAGTGTAACTAAGGTCCATTATCAACATTTGCATGTATTGAGCTTGCTATCTCAATACTCCTCCTCAAGCTCAACTTATCTCTCTAACTCCAAGTAAACTTCAAAATCCTCAAAGCTTCCAATGCCTTTGTGAAAATGTAAGCTACATGATCCTATGTGCTGACATATACCAAGTCAATCTCACCTACAAGTATCTTCTCTCTCACAAAATGGTTATACACCTCAATGTGTTTCGTCCTAGCATAGAACGTAGGGTTCCTCGCCAATTTTATATTACTCATGTCGCCATAGTGAATAATAACTAGACCATCTACCTACATATCCAAGTCACCTAATATCTTTTGTGGCCATGCCACCTCACAAGCTACCATAATAGAATCTCTATACTCAATCTCTTACTCTATCTCTCCCTCTCTCTTTTATTTTTGGTGATTTTTCTTATAAGAACCATGTGACCACCCTTGACCCCCAGCATAGCAGCCAACCCCTATGCCCCACATGTTTTCCACAATGTTGGTTGGTCTCCCTGCACACAGTCAGTGGGCTTGCCTCCCCACCAATGCCCACTCCTCTCCCACCTTCACCTCTCCTACCCCTATCTACTGCTCCACTATATCACCTCACCAGGGGCCCACCCACCATTGGCTCTGCACACTTGCCAAGACCCCCAAACCTGCCAGTCCCATCGCTAGCTGCCCAATCCTACCAAGGCCACATACCTTCTGCCCCACCTCCCCTTGCTATCTATTATGGTTGTTGCTCCCACATGCGCCCACGCCCCTTTCCACTAGGTCATCGCCCATCTACATATAAGCTACCACATCGCGACCCATCTCCACCACCAACATGCCTATACATCACCATGAATCTACCACCCTAACTAAGTATTTCACCCTTGCCATTGAGCCACTATTGCAAAACCACCACACACATGCACCTTTAGTTTAATGATACCTCACACATTCACATATCCCCACACATACATTAACCACATATACATGCACATACCCTCTCACCAACTCACATTAATACATAAACACATGTACTCCATACACACACACATATACACCACCCCATATGACTCTCACCCCACCACCTAATAAAGAGATGCATCCACTGCACAAGAAATGCACACACATACAACACTTTAAACCCACACATAAAACACATGTATCCCACATGCACAACACATTAGAACCACACACACATGTAATTACACCTGTGCACACTCACATGCATTGTTTAAGACACATATAGGCTACACATTCATGCTATGTGTCAAGTGTGTGTGATGGCCTTTTTCCTCTCGAATTCACTCCTGGCACTACCCTATTCGCATGGGGGGATTCAAGGGGAGGGAGGATGGAGATAAAGAGCCATGCAAAGTGCATGCATACCACCCCATAGGAACAATTAGCCTCATATAGAAACACACCACATGCACACTGGCACTCCAGTCATAGTACACTATACTAACACCTATATACATATGCATGTAAGCACAAGACCTAAAGTACATATATGCCAACTAGTCCATGCACACATACATAGTGACACACACAAATGCCTCCTATTGCATCTACTATGTGCATCCCCCCATGCATCAACCTATTATACACATCTACATAGTGTATATATGTGCATCCACAACTCCATATGTGTTGCACTATGCAGATACCATGTGTGTTGCACTCTGCACACCATTGTGTACAATTGACTAAACATAGTGCATCTACAATATATATAAGTGCACATAGTGCATCCACATGTATTCATACATTCGTGTGCATCCATGTGTGCATCCAACTATACATATGTACACCCACATACCTTAGTGTATCCATTTCACCACAATGGATCCATTTGCATCTGGCTACACATAGTGAGTCTAATCGCTTGTGGTGCATCCATGTGCATCCGACCACACACAATGCGTCTAATTGCACATAGCACATCCGTGTGCCATCCATCCATGTGTGCATATGTACATCCATCGGGTGCATCACACTTGCATTATTATAGGAACCCATATATATCTATTTATCCTAGTGCATCCATGTGTGCATCCATCTAGTACAAGCGCATCCACTACATATCCCAATACTAGACACAGAGAGTGCATCTACATGTGTATCCATCCACACAAAGGTACACATCTACCTACCATGTGCATCCATATCCTTGTATGTATCTATTTAGGTACCACTATGCATCCATGTGCGAAGAATTTTAGAGTGCATTCACACAATCATATAGATAACACATCCTTCTCCCAAATATGCATCACATTGTGTCCATTGGCCTACATACTAGTGCATCCATTGATACACATATGCAATCAAATTTCCATATGCACACATTCACACATGTGGATTTGTGACAATGCATTATACATAAACTCATAGCACCCTAGGTGCACATAATACACATTAAGCACCCATCCACATACATACATTGTATCTGTAGGCCACTCCACTGTGCATTGTGCATGCATGTATATCCACTATACCCTACACACATCCACACTTTCTAATCACACACAAACACCATTTTCGCACATGCATCTAAACCACTAGGCACACAAACTACTCCTAGTGTACCCACTCTACACTTAAGCACCCTCATACGCACACTGCTAAGGCACCTATGAGTGTTCAATGCACTAGCACACCTCCTCACACATAGAATCTGTTCACACACACATAGTGCACTTGTGGGCCAACCACATCTAGTGCATTACTAAACTAAATACCCCCACCTAGGAACACCTTGTGCTTAAGCACCTTGTACCCTTCTTCTACGCACACTTAGACACACCCCACATTAGCACACATAGGGTAGGTACAAAGATAGCCTCACCAACATTTAGGAACATCTTGGATCTTGCATAGCTTGCATTGCATTTGGGGTATCCACATATAAGTGCACATTCCACATTCACATTGGGACATTAGTGCATTTTTAGTGCACTTTTGCACTATCCACATGCATATCTTAGAGCAAACACTATCATCCACCCATCACACATTAAAATTACTATAAATCACTCACACATGAGTTGCATCATACACTTAGGCATGCATGTTGCATTGAGTGTAAACTTCACCATATGAACACCCTAGGATAGAAAAACACTAAGACAGATGGTAACCGCACAAACACATACTAACCCATGTATCCATCCTAGGACCCATACACCTATGCTTCACATTGCACCTCTTGTCCACACATACCTAGGAGCAAGGCATTAAGTTAGATTGCATCATTGCATCTGTGAAACTTCGTTGTGCAATGAACTTCTAGGCACGGATACCAAACTCAAAGTGAAACCACAAGAAGTCAAGCAAGTAAGAAATGAGATATGAGGGGCCAAAGGACACATGAAGCCAACGAAAACCACAAGCTCAAGAGCCAACAAGAACAAAAGGTACCTCAATCCTTAAACATAATTATTGACTTACCATTAGCTTACTCAAAGTATTGCAAAATTTTAAGAAATCATGAGTTTGGAAAAATAGAAAGCCTACTTGTGCACCATGTCCATGCACAAATTTAAGATCAAGATAAGGTGCAGACATTACTTTTCACAATCAACTAATGCTCGAATGCAAAGATAAGAATGAATTGATGAGCCAAGAATGCTTGAACCATCAAAATGGGACCTAAAACCTTCATTTCTTTTCTTCTCAAGTTCGTGAAGATCATGGACCCTTTCCAATGCACCATAGAGACAATACCCTTCAATGCAATCTAGCAACCATTGAGTTGAATAATCGAGGTATAGATCAACTAACCACCACTATAAGAAATGATAGGATTGACTATCCCACATTGGCCATAGTTGAATCTCATAGTACCCTAAATAAAGAACAAACAATGATTAATTTTTCCAATAATCAAAACTTGAATAGAGATCACATGCTTAGAAAAGCCAAACTTCTTCTTCAACTCTACATCATGACAACCCAACTACAAGTCAAAATGCAGTTCATATGTGCCCAACTTAGACAAAATCCAAGCACTATGCAATCATCTCATGATCCACACCATACATCATCTATCCCACGGCCTTGCCATCAATGAGATCATGTGACCTGTTGCTGCCCAAAGCAATGAACCAATGCTAAGGACCTCAATGCATTGGATTCACCTCCATGCAAAGGCTATCACCATTAACCTTGAAGATGATAAGCTAATCCCATTTTCCTATCTTAGGGTCAAATTAATTGTAAAAAGAGAGCACGTCACTAAGGCTCTCATTGACAAAGGCACTGATTATAATATCCTCACCAATAATGCTTGGACTTGCATAGGACAACCTGAATTAGTAGCTATGAATGCTACAATCACTCCATACACAGGATCACCATACTCTCTTCTAGGCAAATGCAAGATCTTAATGGCCTTAGAAACTAAAAGTTTCCCATATTTGTTTCATGTGCTTCTTAATCGAGAGAATATCATGAAGAAAATCCTACTTGCCAAACCTTTCAAATGTGCAGCTAAGTGAGATGTAGGCTATGAGACACAACAAATACACTTGACCCTATCTAGTGTCAAGGTCATGATGGTCTTTAGCAATAGTAAACTTGTTGTTGCTCAAGACAAAGGTAAGCAATGTATTTCTAAGTTAGAAACTCAAGCGAAGAGAGTCATGAAGTTCTTCAAGAACTATTGAAGGCACAAGATCAGAAGCAAATGCCCCTCAATGTGAAGTTTCCTAATCTTAGTGAGAAAATCCAAGCATCTCCCGGCTCCAATACAATTCATAGTACTACCAAAAACATACCACTATGCAAAAAGAGACAAAGATCCTAAGGATACCACCATAAATACCGATAGAGAGTGTTGCTATATACTCAAGGGTATTACACAGGAAACCAATGGATTTGGTTACCCAAATCACCTACGTCACCATCTCTGTTAGTCATAGCCCAAAAGAAACAACCTAAATATGAATCATGGTCTTGCATCTCAATGCATTAGGAGATGCCACAAGAAAGGGAGTCGTAGACACAGGAGCAGGAGTCAATGTACTCAACCATACAATTCTACTTGGGGTAGCCCACCTATGGAGACCGCAAGGTTTAATGTAATGCTGGCCAACGAAATGAGAGTTAGGCCATTTGGGGTACTGAAAGACTAGCCCTTGAAGATAGCAAGATTCGAGTTCTCAGTGAACTTCATAGCCATGAAGGGAGTGGACTATGACATCTTGCTAGGCCAGCCTTAGATACGAAACATATGAGTGATAGAAGGCTGGGGCAATGGTCTAATGTTCTTAGGCAACATATCAAAAGTTGTGAGAGTCAAGATGGATACTTGGAAGACCGCTTTGGCAATGGTCTATCAATGAGTATGTTTTGAAGGTGAGGAGCATTGAAGATGCTTTAGCAATGATTGATGCAATTTCTGATGATGATGATTTGGTTTCATCCCCTTTTGAGGAGCCTTAATAATGAGAAGGCATGGAAATCATTTGTTGTCATTTCTGTATATGTACGAAAGCCAGTTCCAAATTTTGATGAGATGGTCTCTCCCATGATTATCAAAGAGATCAATATATAGGGTGACTCATCTTAAAGAAATGGTGAACAAGTCCAAGCATTTTACTAAATTTCAAGAAGGAGTGTGGTAGATTGCCATGGTATGGGATGTGCTAGTGATAACAAAGAAAACATGTTCAATTAGAAATTTGGTGAAATATAAGTTTCAAGAGGCTGAGGAAACTTTAGAGGCAGGGGGAGATCTAGAGAAAGAGGTGAATGGTAGAACAAAGGTTCTGGAAATTCTACTATTGTTTGCCATTATTGTGGCAAAACAAGTCATATTGCAGCCCATTGTTATGGTAAGAAGGATGATATTCACAATGGTAAATTGTAGCAAGGAAACTATGCATCGTCTTCATGAAAAATAGAATGAAGACAAAAATGAGCATATATCGATTTAGGTGCATCTAATCATATGGCTAGTCATATTGAATGGTTTGGAGAGATGCAAGACTACAAAATCCAGGTTATGTGCAGACAGGTGATGATTCATGCCACCCAATTTCACAAATTGGAAAGGTTCCATTGTCCTTGCATGATGGCCGGACAAAGAGTCTGATTAGATGTATTACATGTTACATCAATAACAAAGAATCTAGTGTTTATTGGCCAAATGATAGAGCAAGGGTTGCGGATTCAATTCAATGCAAAAGGTTGTTTTGTAGAATACTTTATTAATAAGTGTAGGTTGGTTGCAAAAGGAAGTAGAGTTAGCCGCATGTTCACTTTAGATGTTGGATTTCCTGCAATGGATGTTGTTACGTATGCTAAAGGAAAAGGAGTGGTTGCAGACATTGAAATATGGCATAAATGTGTTGGACATGCAAATGTGCAAAGGCTAAAATTAACACAATCCAGAGGGTTGGTTAGAGGGTTGCCTTCTTTTAGAGTTATAGAATTTCACAAAGTGTGTGAATCATGCCAATTTGGTAAGCAGGTGAGAAAACCCTTTTCACATGACAGAGAAGTGAGCAAAAATATACTTGATGTAGTGCGTACAAATGTTTGGGGGCCTACACAGAATGTATCTCTTGGTGGCAACAAATACTTTGTCACATTTATTGATGACTGTTCGAGGAAGCTATGGATATATTTCATGAAGGAAAAGAGTGATATATTTGAGCACTTCAAATCTTTCAAGGCAGCTGTTGAAACAGAAATAGGCTTGAAAGTTGAGTGCTTGAGATTAGATGGAGGGGAAGAGTACCTTTCTAATGAGTTTAGTGGCTTCTTGAGGACTCATGGGATAAAGAGGCAATTTATTTGTAGGTATACTCTATAGCAAAATGGCGTTGCGGAAAGAAAAAATAGGCATATTGTAGAAGTTGCACAAGCATTGATGGCTAAAAAGAATATGCCAAAATATTTTTGGTATGAAGTTGTTCATATTTGCTGTCTATATTATGAACAAAACTTCCACAAATGCAGTTCATGAAAGAATGCTTTACAAGCAAGAAGCCTGATGTATCACACTTAAAGATATTTGGCTATGTTGCATATATTCATATGCCAAATGAGCTGGGGAAAAAGCTTGATCCAAAGGCTGAAAAATATATTTTTATTGGATACTCTTTAGAGCAGAAAGGGTATCGTTGTTATAACTTGTCACAAGTGAGTTCAGAGTGAGCATGGATGTTGTTTTTTATGAGATGAAAGCAATAATTACGGAGTCTTAATGGACCAAAAATATCATCTGGTACTACACCTATAGTGAGCCCCTGGTTTGGGAGATTGAATAGCCCCACATCTTCAGGTGGATCTATAAGTGCTGCAGGCAAAGACAAAGGAAACAAGAAATTTTTATATGGTAATGGTACATCTACTAGTCATTTGGGACTTGATGGAGATTCTAGTGGTTCAGAGAGTTTGGATGATGTGCTTAGTATTCCTTCAATCATGACAACAAGTGTATAGAGAGCACATAGTAATGTAAAGGCTCCACTGAGTGATCCAGTGGTACGCAGGTCTAGCAAGGTCAGATAAAAGATTTGGTTTTGAAGGTTATGCAGCTCACCATTATGCTTATATGGTAAAGGTAGTTGAGGGTATTGAGCCCACTTCTTTTGAGAATGTTGTTGGTCATGCTCATTGGGATGTAGCAATGGATAAGGATATGGCTACATTAGAAGCCAATAGGACTTGGGATTTGGTACCCTTGCCTAAGGGTAAGAAAGATATTGGTTGTAAGTGGGTTTACAAAGTCAAGCATAATGCAGATGGTTCTATTAGTAGGTATAAGACTAGGTTGGTTGCAAAAGGCTATGCTCAAACATATGGCATAGATTATGAAGAGACATTCAGTTCAGTTGCTAGGATGGCAACTGTTAGATGCGTGATTGCTTGGTAGTAGACAAAGGTTAGAGTTTGCAGAAAATGGATGTTAAGAATGCCTTCTTACATAGTGAAGTGCAAGAAGAAGTGTATATGGAGTAGCTAGCAGGTTATGAGGATTTAGAGCATCTCACATATGTGTGCAAGTTAAACAAGGCACTCTATGGGCTGAAGTAAGCACCTAGAGCACAGTCTGACAAGATCAAAGAGTATCTTGTCAATATTGGATTTTGTATTTCCAATGTTGATCACTCACTTTATGTGATAAGAGGAGATGCAGGTTTGGTCATCATAGTCATCTATGTGGATAACTTTATTATTATAAGTGATGGTGACAATGGGATTATTGAAGTTAAGGACTTCTTGAAGAAGAAGTTTGAGATAAAGGATTTGGGTGAGCTGAGATACTTTCTTAGTATTGAGGTGATCAGATGTGATGATGATATATGGCTATCCCAAAGGCAATATGGCTTGGATATGTTATCCAAGTATGGTATGACAGCATATAAGCCACTTTCAATACCATTGGAGCAAAATGTGAACTTGAGTGTTGACGTTGGGATGAGATAGAAAACCCTACTATGTTTAGGAGGATAGTAGGGAGTTTGATTTACATGACTATCACAAGGCTAAACTTGAGCTATGTTATTGGCCTTGTCAGTCAGTTTTTGCAGATACCTAGAAAGCCTCATGTGGATGTAGTTAGACGTATATTGAGGTATGTGAAGCTCACTTTACATTATGGACTTTTTAATGAGGCATGTAAGGATGTATAGGTCTTTGCATGGAACAGCAAAAAGCAACCTATAGTTGCTTTATCAAGTACAGAGGCTGAGTATAGAGGTGATGCTATGGCAGCATGTGAGGTGGTATGGCTACAAAAGTTATTAGGTGATTTGGATGTGTAGGGAGATTGTCCAATTGTTATTCATTGTGACAACATGAGTAGCATACAGCTAGCTAGGGATCTAGTATTCCATGCTAGGATAAAACACATAGAGATACACTACCACTTTGTGAGAGAGAAGGTACTTGCAAGAGAGATTGACTTGGTATATGTTAGCATATAGGATCAGATAGCTAACATGTTCACGAAGGCATCGGGTGCAAAGAAGCTTCAATAGTTCCGAAGCTTACTTGGAGTTTCAAAGATAGAGTTGACCTTGAGGGGGAGTGTTGAGATGGCAAGCTCAACATGTATGGATATTGATGATGGACCGCTGGGTCTGCATATCTACACTTAGCACATTGGTAGTCGTTATGATACTCACATGGCCACTGGCTTATCACTTATTATATTTAGTTTGTTGCACCTACCTACAGCTGGCAAATACATAGTGCCAGTCGATTAGTGTAGTCTATTATACACTATTTGACTTACTAGGTCACTTTCCTTTATGTTGTATCTTATCTATACTTTGTGTACATTGTATAGTGTGAGGAAGAAGAAAAAATCAGCAAGAAAACGTTTTGGCCTCCATCTCTCTTCTTGTGTTCTTGAGTGAGCTTCCTCTTTTGTATATAGTATGTGTTTGGCACAATAGCTCAAGCAAGTCCCCCCACCACGGGATTCTTGACATGACAGAGGAACCAAGAGCAAAGTCTAAGGAGGGGGGTCGTGACTTGTCCCACCCTGACAAAACAAACTAGCTACAACCCAAGGGAGCCTTACCTAAGACAACTAAGCCACAACTCAAATGGGTGCCCAAATGCCAACCACAACCCCCTAGCAGCCAAACTACACAAACCCATACCCACATGCCAAGGAGGCAAAGCTAGCACTACTGAAGCAGATGAACAGTCAAGCCACAATGGGTGTCCAAAGACCTATTACGTGCTCAAGACTACTATAAAGGCAACAACTAGATTTGGTTGCCCAATACTATGAGTGACATGCCTGCCCCTCAACCCAAGTCCTCTAGCCCATCTCCACAAAATGGTAAGCTAACCAAGAATGAGAAACCAATTGACTCAAAAAGCACCAAATCCATAGAACCTCAATGAGTCTGTTGACCAAAACCAAAACCAAAACCAATTGCCCCTAGACTAACTCAACGTGACACTCCTAGTGTCCCAAAACTTCTCCATGACAAAACACATCACATCATCTGAGTCCTGAGACCAACCCATCACACAAGTGGCCACTAAATAGCCTACTAACCAATTCATGATGCAGGCATCAGTTCCTAAGTTATCAAGTCTAGCCAAACCCCAACTCCTGCATGCCTCAGACCCTCCTTTGAGCGTAGATCTATCCTTGCCTTAGCCTCAGACCTCACCATGAACACATGGGATGACTTGGTCACCTACATCAGGATGCTTGGATGCCACCTTCACCATGCTAGCTAGGAGTTATGAATGGTTGGATTTAGGCCTTCTCAATGAGACATTAGCAATGAAAGTGTGCTCCTTGCCATGCATCTGGGAGGAATATGAGTTTTTGTTCATCAAGATTCCCGAGGTGGCAAAAGCCTTGATTGACAGCAAGATTTCTTGGAAGAAAGCTCTCAAACAGAGGTTGCTCACATCCTATAGTAAGAGAAAAGTCTCTACAACAAAGCCAGGAGCTAGAAGAGCTAGAGCACTTAGCTGACTCTAACTCTTCCTTTTTGCAAAAAATGGAATGCTCTACATTTCCAATGGGAACAAGAGGGCTGCCAAATTGTGACCAACACTGAGCAAAGGTGTGCAATTAAAACTGCTGAGTACGACCCTACCTATGTGGCTCCTATCTCATTTTGAGTCTTGGCCATCACTCACAAATGACCTTTAAAGAAACATGTCATGGCCCATCCCTCTTTGGATCAACTCGTGACTTATAAAGAATTACACATTGCCAACAAGATAAACTCTAGAGAGTTCCTAACCAATGTCTTGACCTACATTACATAAATAGGCATTAGGCATCAAAACATGGATAGTCACACCCACGTAGAGTATAACCCATAGTTCTATGATTAGCTCATGAAGAAATAAAGTACTACAAACAAGTTCTTCGTGCTCTTAATCCTTCATTCTCCAATCCTCCCTAGGAAGGATCTCTTGAGGGGGAGGGGGTAAGGAGGAAAAGAAAATATGATTTGAACTTCAGAACTTCAAACCAAATTTCAAAAGAAATAAAGGGAACTTGTACTTGAAGAAACTATTTTATGGAATTCATTCTTGGAATGTGTGGATTGCTTGAAGTATAAAAAGTTTCCATTCCTTACTGGAACATCATACCATTTCATAATGTTTGATCTTAACAAATTTTCTTTTTTGAAAAAATTACTCTCAAAGGAGCTAATTGTAAGATGTTGTGTGATAACAAGAACTTGAGATGGAAGGCCAACTCCCATTCTCAAAGGAAGAGCACAAGTACCGATTGGCCATTAAAATGCAAGTCTACAACAAGCTAAAGTACCACAGCATCAGCAATTTGGAAGAGCTAGTGAATAAGCAAGGTGCAATGAGACAAATAGTTAACCAGTGTAATCTCCGCAAACACATAGAGAACGTTGGCTAGAAGATTGTGCATGATAGGTAAAAGACATTCGTAGATTGTTTACAATGGCTGAATGTAAAGAGAATCAGAGTATGACTCTATTATAACTTGCTACAAAAATAGGAAAAGCACTAATATATACTAAGTAATGGATAGAACCAACAGTAAAAAACCTAATAGACTATATATACATCCATTTGATATGATAAAATTGAGAACTAGACCACCATAGCTCCAAGAAAAGACACTTGCAAATAATAGGCAATGGGCTATCTACTGCAAACCCTGTTGTAGTAAAATTGAGATATCTTTTGATGGGCATATCCAAATCAAATGTGCTAGGAGTTAAAAGAAAGCTCATTGGATATACTTTCAGCCCATAATATAGGTATTGCTCCTTAGCAGTCAAATTAGAATTGAATTATTGAGCCAAAATAGTACGTTGTCCACAAACTCTTTATAGTAGAGCAAGAGATAAAATGACTAGTTTTCAGCCAAATAAACCTCTAATGAAAGATAAAGATTTGGACCCCAATATGGATGTTGGTCTAATGAAGGTGCAAAATCCTACCCATAACCTCTTAGATCAAAGGCATGCCATCATAATAATAATCAAGAGGAGAAAAACTATCATCAAACTCATAATCTTGACCACCCAAGTCAAACGAGTAGGAAGAAAGATCCCCATAATCATAACCATAAGCATATCCATCATATAATCTGATTATAGCCATCATGAATCTCATGAACATCCTCATTATCAGCATACAAGTCATAAACATCATCATCACAATCTTCATAACCATAATCATATGCATATCACTCATCTTCTAATTGGTGTAAACCTTGATTGAGCGTGAGATGATGCATATCCTCAACTAATCCATCATAAGCATGATCAAGAACTTCAGAGTCTTCATTTTTAGCATGCTGATATCCTTCCTCAAATGGTCCATAAGGCTGCAAGTGATCCTCATATACTTTATCTTCTACTAGAGTGTCCTCTTTACTGATCATTTTGGTCTTCTTCATTGGTTGGTCTTCATAATCGTCATCTGGGTAATTAGCCTCTTCATGGTTTTCCTCTTGCCCATCATAACACCCATTGTCCACTTCAATAACATCATTGCCTTGAAGAAACAAGGAATTCATCACTGCATTTGGTTGATTCCCCTTGATTGGCCATCCAAACTATCCAAATTAAGGCTGATCAGTATGGTTGCCAAGGGAGGTGCTATTATTGGAAAATTTTCTTCCAAAAGAGTGTTGAAATCTTATGGAAGGCATGGAACCTTATGGAACTTGAGAAGTACCTTGTAGTGCATGGCCCATTGGTTCTTTTTGCTTATGTGAAGGCTCCCCATGCTCAAAATAACCGGTAGGATTATCCATTTTCCCCAAGATACTTGAGAGCTTACATGTATTGATGGGAGAGACATTCTTTTAGCATGTACATGTGATCTGTCCTCTTGATCTTTTCCTTTCATATGAAATTCCATCCACTTATACTAAGTTGGCCAACACGTGTATCCATAGTGGTTGCATTTGGCACAGTTCATTCATCATTTCTACATGGTTGGTTGTGTTTACTACTATGCCTATCATCACAACTTCATGTTTTTCCATCGTGGCTTCATGTCTTTTAGCAGGCCTTATTTCATGCAAATATAAGGTGTGATTTAGAGCACTAAGGCTTCCCATGTCTTGTAATACTCTTCATAATCAACTCCATGATTGTTTCCAGCTTCTAGGTCCATGGCATCCCTAATTTGCTAGTGTTGATGAAGTTGTCCTATACAAACCATGACTAGGCTATCATCAGTGTGCGCATCTACAACATCCACTTTTTTGTCAAAAGTGAAAAATTTAGCAATTGAGACACTCACTTGGGTTTGGGTGACTGAACCTTGTCCTTGGGCATCCCAGCCATTTGCATTGATTTCAGCATCACCTTGAGCCATACTTATTGCCATAGAGATTGGTAAAACCTCAAATGAGGTATGGATGTATAGGCTTCCACTTATTGGAGTGGATAGATGGTGATATTTCTCATGCACTCCATTTGTTGTGTCAATGTTGCTTTCTGAAGTCACTAAAATGTATCTTCTTTGTACCTTATCACATACTTTGTGACTTGCAGCTACCTCGGAACTACCCAAGTTGTTCTTCCTTTCTATTAAGTTGGTTGATTTGGATACACATTGAGTGAAGCATGAATCATTGCCCATATGTACATAACCTAGATTTTGTAAATTGTGCATGTCTCTAAACTATTCAACGTGACTTATCATATGATTAGATGCACTTGATTTAATATACCATACATCATTATGCATTCTCTTTCCTATAACAACATTCATTATATGTTACATAACAAACAAATACTCATTTTGGACTTCATTCTATGGTGAAGATGATCTATAGTTTCCTTGCTACAATTTACCACTACATATATCATCCTTCTTAGCATAACAATGGACTTCAATATGGCCTATTCTGCTTAATGACAAACAATGCAAGAATTGCTAAAACCTTTGCTTTGCCATCCACCTCTTTCTCTAAAGCTCCCCCTACCTCTAAAATTTCAATGTCCACTTGAAACCTGCATTTCATTGAACTACTAATTTAACATGTTTTACTAGTTATCACCAATATGCACCATACCATGGCCTCTTGAAGAGGATCTTCCATGTCCCCTTTCTGAACTTGAGTAAAATGCTTGGACCTAATTACTACTTCTTTCAGATGATTCACCTTGCATATTGATCTCTTCAATGATCATGAGAGAGACCAACTCATTGAAATTTGGAAATGGCTTCCATATATACACACAAGTAATAAATAATTTTCAATCCTTTTCATTATTAAGACACGTAAAGTAGATTATATCAAATCATCATTATCATGCATTGGTTTGATCACTATAACTAAAGCATTTATAATGCTCCTCCCCTTCAAAACATTTTTTCTTTCTTCAAAGTATTCGACTCTTGCGACCTAAATCTTTGGTGCCTTTGTATTCACTTAAAATATATTTTCAAATATGATCCATGCTACATATGAACTTTTTGCATTTCTAATATACCCTAGCATAGTATTATCAATGACTGCATATAGACAATACATCACATTTTTTTCTTTTGCATTCCATTCTTTCCATGCCTTTAATTCATCTGCAGTTGTCACAGGGTCATTCAACTTTGGCTTCTTTTCTTCATTTGAAATAAACTCAAAGAGACCTTTTCCAATAAGGAAGTTTGTCATACAAAACTTCCATGATGGGTAGTTGTTTTTATGCAACTTCTCAATGATGGGGTTTTCACTATTATCTGCCATTATCATAAAATTGATACAAAATAGCAAGCAATATTTTGTAACCTTTTAACAAGTGTACATGAATATACCAAGAAACCTTTATTACTATTTTCTCAACAATACATGTAATATGTAATGTATTTGCATATAAAACTTGTATTTGCTTCATGGCAAATACTCAAAACTTATAGATTCAAAATCTATAACCTCTACACCCACTTTCAATCAACACAACAGAAATTGCAGTGTATCCTAAAATTGTTATCCACAACCTTGCGAGTCTAAAACACGGCCCAAAACAATTGGATCCTTGTTTTTTAATATTTACTTGCTTGCTTCCTTGAATCCTTGTTTTTTAATCTTTACTTTAACCTTCAAAACTAGTCTCTATTAGTGGTGCCACTCTGATACCATGTCATGAATCACATGGTGAGGAGACTTGCTTGAGCTACTATGCCAAACACACACCATATACACAAGAGGAAGCTCATTCAAAAACACAAAAAGAGAGATGGAGAACAAAACGTCTTTTTGGTGGTGTCTTCTTCTTCTTTTTTCACACAATAAAATATACACAAAGTATAGATAAGATACAATAGAAAGAAAAGTAGCCTACTTAGTCAAACAATACATAACTGGCTATACTAATCGACTAGTGCTATAACTATGCCAATTATAGACATGTACAAAAAATTAAATGTAATAAGTGATAAGTCTATGGCCATTTGAGGATCGTAATGACCACTGATATGCTAAGTGTAAACATGCAGACCCAACTAACCATGTGGTCCATCATCAATGTCTACACATGTTGAGCTTGACATCTCAATATTATTATAGCAAGCACATCCTCATCATATATCAAAAGGCCACAAGAAATACAAATCTTTTTCTCTTACACAAAATTCTATCAATGGGTAGCGAATTTGGAGCCAGGACATGGAATAGAGCAACTGTAATTCTCTTCAACTACATATTTTGAACAAAATCAAGATGCATATGTGCAAGCATCTCCTCATATTTGGCTTGATCATGCTCCTCTTGAGCCTAGTATAAAGCTTATGTTGATTCTTTATCAAATTCTTATACTTGCAATGTTTGAATAGTTATTGATAACTTGTGAATTGAACTTTTTGGAATTTTGACTTCTGATGTATCTATCTTGTGTATCTCATTTGTCTTGTGCCAACCGCAAAGATGCCTTTGTGTCATGATACTCCTAAAAAATTCAACAAGAGCATGAGCTCCTTTGCCTTTGTATATGTTAGATTTTTGCAAGTCAAGTTGGTGAACCGCTTCAATGTGTTTTGACAAAACCAATGTATGCTTGCTTTCTAAAAGACTCTCTATTCTATCCACTTTTACAACTATGGAGCAAACGATTTTACCTTCTTGACCTCATGCATTCAATAATGGCAATACCATGCCCTCCATCAAAATCAACAACCCTTGACAATCATCAAGATTTTTGTTGTGTGGAGGAGGAATAGAACACATTCCATCTCTACTTCTTAGCCTACAACTTAGTAGAATTCATGGTTGTACTAATACTTTTTGCAAAAAATGCCTAGTCCAAGCCCTTTAGGTTCTTGAACAAAAATCCCCTAGCAAAGGATTTTATATCCTCCATGCCATAATTCTGTGGTGACCTCTTAATAAAATGAAGTAAACAATGTATAGAACCTAGGCCAAAATTCTAGCTTTACATCCCTAAACTTGACTTTGCTTCCCCTCTTTGTCACCTCCACCAAGTAGTCAATTTGTTTGAGGCTATAAAATCTGCCTTAGTAAGTGCTTGAGGAGCCTTTCGCATGTCATACACTTCATGGGCTTAGGATTTTGTCATGTAGAAGACTGTCTTCCTTTCAAATGACACTAATGGCAAGCACTAACTCAACTCCCCCTGTCCAAGGAGAACAACCTCCTTGATTATAACCTAATAATAAAGTAATAAAGTAAAAATTAAAAATGCATGCAACACATCAAATTACTAATATGCATGCATACATGCAACAATATCCATGGATGCACCAACACTACCATGCAGTATCTCTATGCTCAGGGTGTTCATGTTGCTTTTCTCATTCTTTGAAGCACTGGTCAATGTCAATGAAGATATGGAACAACTTTTTCTCTTCCTTTTGGATGGCAAAGGTGTATCCAAATCACTACCAAAAGATGTAATGGATGTTGGTGAGTAGGCTAGGAAGGGAGAGGAAGGTAGAAGTCTGTTTCTACTCTTAGAAAAATGATGGGGTGCAGTTTTACTTTTGCCATCCTTTTGATTCCACCGTGCATATGACTTATTTCCTACCTCACCAATTCATTGTTGCCATTTCATGTTATTGGCCTACAGAAACTATTTCATGGTGGTGCAAACCATTACATTTAGCCTTCAAGAGCCAATGCAGTAGTCAAAGCAACCTTGTCAAGCTCTCTAGAAAATTGTTTTTTCCATTTGTAACATTTAATGATAGAATTTGGAGGATTATTCACGATATTCTCAAAGGTAATATTAAAGTTTTCTTTTCCCATATAAAATGATCATTTCTCTTCTCTAGATTTCACTAGCTACCAAAGCACTAAACCTCTTGTCATCACCACCCCCAAAAATAAGTAGCTAGTGTACGACCTAAACATGCATACACCCTAGGACTTCCATAAGGAGAGGCAAGAGAAAGATGCCACCAAAAGATTACAACAATGAAAGGAAAGGCTAGGACTTCCACAAGGAGAGGTAGAAGAAATATCACCTAGAAAAGATTAAAATAGACAAGATTGACTTATTTGAAGAGGAAATGGTAGAAAAATATTAAAACAAACAAGGTTGACTTGTTTAAAGAGGAAACGCTGAAAAGAGCCAAAAGGGAGTCCAAAAAAGCAGAAGAGGAGTGGCAAGCTAGGATTAGAAGAGAAGAAGAAGAACTTAGAAGAAAGAAAGAAGAATAAGTAAGCTTAGTAATTAAAAAGTTAGTAAAGTTGTCCAATGAGGCTAAAGAGCTAGCTGCCATAAATGCCATCACTCACACTCCACCCAAGGCGAGATCTAGAAAAAGTGTAGATGAAGGCAAAAGCATAATGAGTAGGGACTCATCCAAGCTCATGAAGGGTAAGGGGATGGAACCTATTGAAGCCTTACCACCCCTGCCACCTCAATCAAATAAATTCTCTCTAACCACCACCCATCTCCAACTCACCCAAACCTAACTAAAGACCACAATAAGGAGTAGCGGGAGAACAAAATTAAGCAATTGAAAAATCAAGTCATGTTAATGCTTAGGGGAGACCAAAGGAAGTGACAACAGCATGATCCAAAACACTAGCTACCTCACTAAAGTTGAATCTATGTAAAGAATGATTAAGGTCCTAAGGTTTGAGGAATCCTCCTACACATTACCACTTCTAGGAGGACCAACTCAAGAATTTGATTATGTATTTAAGGAGTTGGAGAAGCAAAGAGACCAAAAGGATAAGGAAAGGAAAATAACCATAATGGCCTTAGAATTGGCTCCTTTGAAAGAACAAGAGAAAAGAATAAAATGTATAAGGAGATCTAGGAGCAATACAACTTTGAGAAGGAAAACAAGATCCAATTAGAAGAATAGTTTGCCACTGCCTTGAAAAAATAACTAGCTTAGAGGTTAAGCTAAATAAGCAAGTCCAAATGGTGGAGAAACTAAGAAAAGATAAATAGGAGGCTAAGCAAGGGAATCAAATGAAAAGACACATTGAGAAGTAACTTAAAGAAGCCATGCAAGTCAAAAACAAACTCATGGAGGAAGTGACCAACTCAACTAAGGAAAACCAAGAGTTAAGGCAAGTTAGAAAGCAATAGTCAAATATCATGAGCAGTCTAGCCAAATGGTAAGATCAAGGTTTAGAAGTAGCTAAGTGGAAGATTGAACAAATCAATGAGCATCCCTCTAAGAATTATCTATAGGTTAGGAGTAAATCTAGCCACATAAGCTTAAGATAGAAATTTGGCTAATGAGAGAGCATGGATAGTACAAAGCTTATACAAACTCCACAAAAGAGACTTGCCAAAATGCTCCATTGAAGCTATTAATCCAAGTGGTAAAGACTCAATGGAGAAGCTCAAAAGGAAGCTCCATATTACAAGAGGAGCCATTACAACTAATAAAGGAGCAACAATGCTCTTATAGGCGTATGGGTTTGCTAAAGGAGAATGCATATAACAATTGAGGGATGAGGGGTGCTCTTAAGATGATATCAAAAATATGGGATTTATTGACCAACAAGAATCATCACCTTGATCACCACACCAATGGATACTTAGGACTATGATGGATGCACTAGAAGGCACTTCATTAAACTTAAGGGCTTACCCAAGATAGAGTAGAAGGGAAAGAATTGAAGGCATTAAAAGAAAAACTTTAGTGTCACCACAATTGATCCTTGAGATACCCTTACACAGCACTAGAGTTTCTACAACCACAATTTGGGAAAGAGAGATTATGACCTTGGAAACTTGGGACGCTCAAATAGAGCTGATAACTTTCACTTCTAATCTTTCACAAAAGCTCCAAACAATGCACTAGGAAAGAGGTGGCTAGATCTAAAGATGCAAGACCTTGGGCCAATACTTCAAGAACCAAAAGGGTATTGTCTTTATAAGGTATTTGTGGTGCCAAAGGTAGTATATAGAATGCTTTAGGACATCAATTGGGAGTCTTGATAGCACCGTGACAATTGAAAGAGAAATTCTCACTTGCCTTCCTTACCTCAATGGTATGGAGTGGATTATAGTGCAAAGTTGCATGGCAATTTCGACTTTCCTCTGATCTTCAATGTCAACGCTTCAAGGGAGGAAGATAGTCTTCAATTCTAAGAGCATGACTTGATTTCCTCCTCCAAGAGTTTTATCGCCAAGTTCGCCCACTAACAAATATTACCTTTGTTACCATGTTGAGATGACAAGCTCAACACATGCGGACATTGATGATGGACCGCCTGGTTAGATGGGTCTACACATTTACACTTAGCATGTCGGTGGTCATTATGACTCTCACATGGCCACTGTCTCATTACTTATTATATTCAGGTTGTTACACCTATTTACAGATGGCATAGTTATAGCGCCACTCGACTAGTGTAGTCGGTTATGCATTGTTTGACTTAGTAGACCACTTTCCTTTATGTTGTACCTTATCTATACTTTGTGTACATTGAAAAGAGTGTGGAAGAAGAAGAAGAAACCAGCAAGAAAATGTTTTGGCCTCTATCTCTCTTCTTGTCTCTTGAGTGAGCTTCTCATTGTGCATTCTATGTGTGTTTGGCGCAACATCTTGAGCAAGTTCCCCCACCACGCGATTCTTGACATGGTATCAGAGCCACACCACTGAGAGAGGCTCATTTCGAAGGCTGAAGTGGAGAAGAAGCAAGGTTCGAGCAAGCAAGCCACGGGTAAGAAGCTCTCCCATCCTTCCACTCTTTCTCTTGGATAGTGCCTGTGGAGGCACCAAAAGCAGGGTAGAGCAAAAATCTCAGATTGCAGTGAGATTTGGTGTGCGCGAAGAGTGCTGTGTATTCTGCAAATCAACCCTTTAGGACTGTTCCGTAGTTATTTTGGGCATCTGATGCCGTTTCAGGCCCCATTTTAGAGCCGCAAGGTTGCGGACAGCAGTTTCAGGGTACACTGTGATTTCGACTGTTTTGACCGAAACTGGGTGCGCAGGCTACAGATTGCAAATCTGTAATTCTTGAGGTGTTTGCAGAAAGCAAACATAAGGTTTATTTGTAAACAGGCTGCAGATTGCATGTATTGTTGAGCAGACAGTGAAAAAGGCTGTCTGGTGTATTACTGTGCACTACAGGTCGAGGGTTGCAGAAGATTTGCTTGCTATTTGGTATTAGTTTTGTGATAATGGCAGAGAACAGTGGAAGCCCCATCATTGAGAAGCTTGACAAGAACAACTACCCTTCATGGAAGTTCCGTGTCACAAACTTCCTTATTGGAAAAGGCCTCTACGAGTTTGTTTCAGGTGAAGAAAAGGAGCCGGAGGTGAGTGATCCTCCAACTACAGAAGAGACAAAGGCACGGAAGGAATGGAATGCAAAAGACAAGAAGGTCATGTATTGGCTGTCTACTGTAATTGACAATAATATGCTGGAACATATTAGAAATGCAAAGAATTCATATGCAGCTTGGACCATACTTGAAAGTATATTTTCCGTAAATACAAAGGCACAAAAGATTCAACTCAAGCAAGAGTTGAATACATTAAAGAAAGGAAAGATGTCTATCAATGAGTATGCACTGAAGATAAGGAGCATTGCAGATGCATTGGCAACGATTGATGCAATGCCTGACGATGATGATTTAGTATCGTCTACCTTGGGTGGACTTAACAATGAAAAGGCTTGGAAGTCTTTTGTAACTTCCGTATATGTCAGAAAGCCATTTCCAGATTTCGATGAGTTGGTCTCCCTTATGATCACTGAAGAGATCAACATGCAGAGTGAGATATCTAAAAGAAGTGGTGAACAGGTCCAAGCTTTCTACTCCAGTTCAGGAAGGGGACGTGGCAAGTTCTCTTCAAGAGGCCGTGGTATAGGACGTGGTAGTGACAACCAGCAAAACAAATTGAATCAGCAATTTGGCGATATGCAAGTTTCAGGAGGTCGTGGTAACTTTAGAGGCAAGGGGAGCTTTAGAGGAAGAGGTGGATGGCAGAACAGAGGTTCTAACAACTCTGGTATTGTGTGTTATTACTGTGGCAAAACAGGTCATATTGCAGCTCAACGTTATGCTAAGAAAGTTGATATTCCCAATGGTAAGTTGCAACAAAGAAAACTATGCATCATCTTCACGACAAAATGAAGACAAAAATGAACGTCTGTTTGTTATGCAACATATGCTGAATGCTGTTACAGGAAAGGGAACACATGATGATGTTTGGTTGATTCAGGTGCATCCAATCATATGATCAGCCATGTAGAATGGTTTGGAGAGATGCAGGATTTGCAAAATGCAGGTTATGTGCAGACGGGTGATGATTCATGCCACCCAATTTCACACATTGGAAAAGTTTCCTTGTCCTTGCATGATGGTAAGACAAAGAGTCTTTCAGATGTATTATATGTGCCATCTATTACAAAGAACTTGGTGTCGGTTGGTCAAATGGTAGAGCAAGGGCTGCAAGTCAGATTTAATGCAAAGGGCTGCTTTGTAGAAGACTTCAATGACAAGTGCAGGTTGGTAGCAAAAGGAAGTAGAGTTGGACATATGTTTACTCTGGATGCTGGAATTCCTACTATGAATGTTGCTATGTATGCTAAAGGAAAAGGTGTTATTGCAGATATTGAAATTTGGCACAAATGCATTGGACATGCAAATGTACAAAGGCTGAAATTAATGCAGTCCAAAGGGTTGGTTACAGGTTTTCCTACATTTAGAGTTGCAAAATTTCATAAGGTATGCGAAGCATGTCAGTTTGGTAAGCAGGCAAGACAACCCTTTTCACATAACAGAGATGTAAGCAAAAATATCCTTGATGTTGTGCATACAGACATTTGGGGACCTACACAAAATTTATCTCTTGGAGGTAGTTTGTACTTTGTCACATTCATTGATGATTGTTCTAGAAAGCTGTGGGTATATTTTATGAAGGAAAAGAGTGAAGTTTTTGAGCACTTTAGAACTTTCAAGGGTGCAGTTGAAAGAGAAACTGGCTTGAAAGTAAAGTGCTTGAGGTCAGATGGAGGGAAAAAGTACCTCTCGAATGAGTTCAGTGATTTTCTGGGGTCTCATGGGATAAAGAGACAGTTCACATGCAGATATACCCCACAGCAAAATGGGGTTGCAGAAAGGAAAAACAGGCATATTGCAGAAGTTGCACGCACCTTGATGGCTGAAAAGAATATGCCTAAGCATTTTTTGTCTGAGACTGTTCATACTGCTGTTTATATTATGAATAGAACCCCCACACTTGCAGCTCATGGGATGACTCCTGAAGAATGCTTTACTGGCAAGAAGCCTGATGTATCACACTTGAAGATATTTGGCTATGTTGCATACGTTCATATGCCAGATGAGCTACGGAAGAAACTGGATCCAAAGGTTGAAAAGTGTGTCTTTATTGGATACTCTTTAGAGCAAAAAGGGTATTATTGTTATAACCCTGTCACATGTAAGTTCAGAGTGAGCAGGGATGTCATCTTTGATGAAATGAGCAGTTGGTATGCATCTAGTGGTGATGCATTGGATGATGATGATGATCATGATACTCATGTGCATGCTGAAAAGCAAGAATCATGGACTCTTAGTGGACCAAAGATATCATCTGGTAGTCCTTGGTCTGGGAGACTAAGGAGTAGCTCTATATCTTCAGGTGCATCTAGTAGCACTACAGGTAAAGACAAAGGAAAGAATAAAGTGTCAGATGGCATTGATGCAGTTCTTGATGGAAACTCCAGTGGCTCAGAGAGCTTGGATGATGAGCTTGGCATTCCTTTAGTGAGGACTCCAGGTGTGCAAAGAGCACGCATCAATGCAAAGACTCCATTGAGTGATCCAGTGGTATGCAAGTCTAGTAGGGTGAGATACCCTATTAACAGATTTGGTTTTGAAGGTTATGCAGCTCATCATTATGCTTATATGGTGAAAGTGATTGAAAGCACCTAAAGCATGGTCTGACAAGATTAGAGAGTATCTTGTCAATATTGGCTTTTATGTTTCTGATGCTGATCACTCACTTTATGTGAGAAAGGGAGATGCAGGTTTGGTCATCATAGTCATCTATGTGGATGACTTGATTATTACAAGTGATAGTAATAGTGGGATTGCTGAAATCAAGGACTTTTTGAAGAAGAAGTTTGAGATGAAGGATTTAGGTGAGCTAAGGTACTTCCTTGGCATTGAGGTGATCAGATGTGATGATGGTATATAGCTATCCCAAAGACAGTATGGCTTGGATATGTTGTCCAAGTATGGTATAACAACATGCAAACCACTTTCAGACCCGTTGGAGCAGAATGTAAAGTTGAGTGCTGATGTTGGGGATGAGATAGAAGACCCTACTATGTTCAGGAGGATAGTGGGGATTTTGATCTACATGCTCATTACAAGGCCAGACTTGAGCTACGCTGTTGGTCTTGTGAGTCAGTCTATGCATGTATCTAGAAAGCCACGTTTGGATGCAGTCAGACGCATATTGAGATATGTGAAGTCCACATTATATTATGGACTTTTCTATGAGGCAGGTACAGATGTACAGGTGTTTGGATACACAGATGCAGATTGGTTTGGTAGTATGTCTAATAGAAGATCTACTAGCGGATACATGTTCTCTCTTGGTAGTGCAGCAGTTGCTTGGAGCAGCAAAAAGCAATCTACAGTTGCTTTGTCGAGTACAGAGGCTAAATATAGAGGTTTTGCTGTTGCAGCATGTGAGGTAGTATGGCTACAAAAGTTAATGGCTGATTCGGATGTGCATGTGGAAGGTCCAGTTTTCATTTATTGTGACAACATGAGCAGTATACAGTTGGCTAGGAATCCTGTGTTCCATGCCAGGACAAAACATATTGAGGTAGACTACCACTTTGTGAGAGAGAAGGTACTAGCAGGTGAGATTGACTTAGTGTATGTCAGCACACAGGATCAGATAGCTGACATCTTCACAAAGGCATTGGGTACAAAGAAGCTTCAAAAGTTTCGAAGCTTACTTGGAGTTGCAGAGATGCAATTGAGCTTGAGGGGGAGTGTTGAGATGACAAGCTCAACACATGCGGACATTGATGATGGACCGCCTGGTTAGATGGGTCCACACATCTACACTTAGCACGTCGGTGGTCATTATGACTCTCACATGGCCACTGTCTCATTACGTATTATATTCAGGTTGTTACATCTATTTACAGCTGGCATAGTTATAGCGCCAGTCAACTAGTATAGTCGGTTATGCATTGTTTGACTTAGCAGGCCACTTTCCTTTATGTTGTATCTTATCTATACTTTGTGTACATTGAAAAGAGTGTGGAAGAAGAAGAAGATACCAGCAAGAAAACGTTTTGGCCTCCATCTCTCTTCTTGTCTCTTGAGTGAGCTTCTCCTTGCGCATTCTATGTGTGTTCGGTGCAGCATCTTGAGCAAGTTCCCCCACCACGCGATTCTTGGCATACCACATGTAATTATGTTTAACTTCTCATCACATCCTCAACCAAAGAAGAGCACTAGAAGAAGAAGATCTCCATCCATAGTCTTTTGTCATAAATGGAGGGATTGAAAAGTATATAATGGTGAGATAAATTATTTGTGCCGCCAGCCTCTTGTCTAAATTTGCTAAAGGACATGAATGAGAGTTGAATCACAAGTTGCGAACAACCACCCAATTTTGCCCACTGCACCATTGGTAGCTAGGATGGCTATGAAGAGTTACTTAGTGAGCAAGATTGATATGGAACAATCCTTAAGGCTACTTATATTATGCTTGCAAGATAAGGAAGAGGACTAGTATACCACCAAAAATAAAGAGAGAGAGAGAGAGAGAGAGAGAGAGAGAGAGAGAGAGAGAAGGCTTCATTTGCAATGTAAAAGCACTCACACACATTGCATGTAGGGGTCCTTAAGTTGAGCATGTCTAGTGGCCTCAATCAACTACTCCATCTACAACCCCCTAGTCCCTTTCTGCACATATCGTTCACGGTCTTCAAGGGTAGGGCAATCCAAGAAATCCATGAATACCAATCCACAAACTGCACAAATAGCTTCACATCAATGGGTCATCAAGTGTTGGCCATACCTAGGAAGTGATCTAATGTTAGAAACAACTCCCAATCTCACAACCACCCACCCACCCTCACAATTAGAACCACCTCATAGGAGCATAAACCCTTCCTTGTAGGTACCTACCATGCTGCCCCCAAGCACCATCAAGCTCCACCTTAGCCCTCATCACCAACTCATTGTTATCCTCTTTCACCCTCTACTTAGATTCCAAGCATTCCACATAGTTTCATGGGATTAGCACTCAATGTTGAGGGGGGTAATGTTAACCCTTTCCAAATGGAAACTTAAAAGAAACAAAAAATTGAGCCACATAAGAAATAACCAAAGAAAAGAAAAAAACAAAAGGTGCATATGAAGTCTAGGCACAACCAAGCTCACTGTAAAAAGTGAAGAAACAATAAAAAGGGACTCTAGGAACTAAAAAGAAATTGTCATTAAAAGATAACTATGGAAAAAGCAAAGGTTAAAATGTGACATGAAGGCACTTGAAGCCACACTAACTGCATATAGATGACAAAGATATTTATTCTCAAGCATCGAGCCCACTGTGATGCAAACTATAACTTAAATTGTATACTCATAAAAGAGCACCATGCATATGTGAGTTAGTGATACTAGAATTAAACTTGTCAAATGCATTAATAAGTACAAGATTCTATTAAATTGAGTGTCCAAACCAAGTGCTTGATAGTTAGAGAGTGGCCATGTCCGTGTGTGAAAGATCCATATCATATTTAAGGTGGAAAGATTCATGGAAAAATACATTATAGTGTGTGCATATTAATCGTGTTCTATCTCTTCTCTACCATCCATCCATCTATATGTACTACTGAGTAGTTTACCTAAGACGGAAGCACTTGGAGAGATTGCGTGCAAAGGAGAAGCCCTTCTCCATTGAATCCACTTGCTTCAATTTCTTTCTCCTTTTCTATGTGCAAAAGAGAGAGAGAGAGAGAGAGAGAGAGAGAGAGAGAGAGAGAGAGAGAGAGAGAGAGAGAGAGAGAGAGAAGTATTGTCTATGAGGTTCAATAAAGATAAACAGATAGATAGATAGATAGATAGAGAGCTCCCATTGACCTGGAGAGGGACAAGCATTGGAGCATGCCTTCTTGCACATGGTTCATGGAAATCAAGGACTACAAGGTGGTGCCAAGGAGCACTCATCAGGATTAGTGAGAGGTTTGAAGCTCATCAATGAGCTACTAGACTAATCCAATGAGTTCCATAACCCCCCCATCTATTTCTTTTCATAGATTTCAATAGCCAATCCCAACAATGTACAAGAATCCATTCTTAGTCTAGGATAATGAAACACCTTATAGGTGAGGGTACTTGCAAGATACCCACAAAACATTAGTGATTTGAGAGTGCATGATATGATATGCATCAATTTGCATGTTGATGTGCTCTTTTTGCTAGCCTTAAATAGGTTTTTGTAAATACTGTATAATAGGGTTTGTTTCTAGTATTGGTTGTATAGCTAAGCTAGAAGGACACGATTAGGATATGCAAAAGCTCAAAGATCTTTGTAGAAATTGGTGACGTCTTTTTTGTCAATTGTCTTAAGGTTATCTTAAGTACAATCTCAACAGCATCGAGAAATGATTATAGAAATTTTTTAACCCTATGTTGAGGAAATTGACATAACAACGTCTAAGGAAGCTTGGAAGGAAATTTTGCAAGAGGTGTGTTTCAAGAACCTAGCCTCAAGAAAGTTCTAGCATGTGGGGCATGTTACGAGCACAAATATAGCAACAAGTTTATTAAGTTTTGATTTTATTTTTTATTTTTTATTTTTTTGGGGGAGGGCACCTTCTTAAGATAGTCAAGCCAAGAGTACATGGGAACATGCTATTCTAGCTTCCAATGAGTTATCTCTTCAGACACATGAATGTGGATTACAAGGGATTAAAATGGAAAGGTTAGTATCCTTACAAAGATTATTAAGTTTTATAAGGCTACTAACCTTTGTAATGAAGAAATGAGGCTGGTTGTAGATAAATGTGGGAAAAAATATATTATGTTCATTTTGAATGGTTTGGGCTTGATTTTTAAAGCTTTAATGAGAAATCTTGATGCATCAACTACTTCCAATACTAAATTAGCAAGAGGATGATGGAGCTTTTGAGAGCTCAATAGTTGGGAAATGAGTTGGAAGAGAGTATAAAAGCCACATACTCAATCTGTAGGTGCATATCCTTACAATAGGTCAATTAAATCCAGTGAGACACACATAAGCATTATAACGAGGCACAAAGCCTTTATCAAGCAAAAGAGGAGGCCACTATGATGAAGTTGTCTGATTCTTCTTCTTTCCTTCTCTTTCCACCACACGACTATGCCACAAAAATCATATTATCTTATTTTCCCATAATCCAATTACTCAATGGTCATTATGATCCTCACATGGCCACTGACTTATTACTTATTGTATTTCGTTATTTACACCTACTTACAACTGGCACAATTATAGCACCAATTGATTAGAATAGTTGGTTTTGTAATGTTTGACTTAGCATGCCACTTTTCTTTATGTTATATCTTATCTATACTTTGTATACATCGTATTGTCTAAGGAAGAAAGAAGAAATATAAGCAAAAAAACGTTTTGGCCTTCATCTCTCTTCTTGTATTCTTAAGTGAGCTTCTTCTTGCCTGTAGCATATGTGTTTGGCACAACATCTAAAGCAAGTTCCTCCACGAATACATTCTTAGGACCATTCCCAACGCATATAACTTCAACATTATGCATTGGTGGAAGTCAAAGAATGCATGCGACACATTTTGGTTCCGTTGCCCCACATGATTTATGGAGGTGGGTGAATTGAGTTCTCGTGTTGTAGTTATCCACATAGACCGTTTCACCGACGCTCTCGCACTACCGCTACGTACTGGACTGGACTGGACTGGACTGGACTGGACTCCATGGAGAGTCGAGAGCTGCTGGACGTGGCTCATGGCTCACCACCACCTGCTGAGAAGAACTCCTCGCCGTCTGTGCGCGCGCTCTTGTCGAACACGTCGCATCGTGCACAACCAACCATGTCGTCCGTGCGCTTGCTTTCGAGTCAGTCATGTGTCGGTGAACGAATTCCTATTATAATTGCATCATCCATCCCTCCATCGGGCCTACTTTCCACACATTATCGATATCTGCATTCACACACAACATTATTCCAATCTCATACCATGCACACCACAATATTCAAAAAATTGGATATGCTTACAATTAATGAGTATACCATTGCAACTAATGAATAGGTGAGGTTCAGGTTGTGTTTCTTTTCCACGCCTAGCACATAATCCCTTTCCAATACCCCTTGTCTTAGCTCTTTCATTAGTCCATAGTGCTTTGTGTGTTAATTATTAGCCACCTACGAGGATAGTTAATGAATTTTCTACCTAGACCCATGTCTGTCAAAGATTGAAGTATAAACATCCATTCCAACTTGTCATATGCTTTATCAAAGTCAATGTTTTAAAAAATGAAACGACGATTAGTTTTTTGGGCATATTCAAATCTTTCTCGTAAGTTACTGATGGAATCAAGGATGTAGTGACCCTTCATAAATCCCTTCTACTCCATTCTTATCCAATCATGAAAATGGTTGGATAATCCTCTTGCTAATGTTTTAGCAAATATCTTATAGGCTGAGGTCAAACAAGGAATAATAGGTCTCCAATTATTGAGGCAATCCTTACTATCACTTTTGTGGATTAGCTTAGCACCTCCATTTATGTTGATAAGGAGGGCTCCAAGCCTTATATCTTCGATGAGATTAGGATTTCCTTGAAACCTTTATAGATTTCATTAGGGAGACCGTCCAATCCTCAACTCTTCCCATTTCCTAAGAATTTGATAGTGTGTGAAATTCCTATTGGTGTGAATTCTCCATCCAGAAATTCAATTGTATTGAGGTGTTAGACATGCTCAATGCCCACCCCTATAAGGTGCCACCAATGATCCATGGTGCTCTAAGTTGTAAAGCCCCCATGATGAGGAGAAGCCATGTGTGAGCTAGGTCCTAACTTATATGTCAAATGAGGTCTATGTGATCGGATGGAAAAAAGGTGACCTTTGTGGATCTAGCCTTTCGGATTCCCTAGAATATTCCTTGCCCAACTAGGGAAGGTTCATAATATGGTCAAACAAGTTTACCAAACTATCTTTCCAGGCTATAAAAGGAAGATCCCTCCAAATCCATCAAAAATCTATATTTCACAAAGTCAGAGTTCTTCTAGCTAGCCTATATCATCTATCTGGATCACCATCTAAGCTTCATAGTGGAACCACATGGATGGATAGATCCATCTTTGTATTAGTTCATTTGAAATTAAAGCAATTTCCATTCTTCTCATATTTGTTATGTATTCTTTACTCCTTGCTCAAATCGTGCCAGTTGTGTTGTGTAATTTTTACATGAGACTACTTTTTTATCAGCTTTGGCTATTTTTGGGTCTAGCTAGAGTTATTTGTTTAGAATAGTCTTAATGGTTGTTGAATATATCACAAAAAAGAACTTTTTAGTGATCTCCAAGTTCTCTTTGTTTTCTCAAGCTAATGTGCCATCTGACTTTCTAGGAGGGAAATAAAGCCTCTTTCCTATTTGGTTATAAGTATAGAAAAACATAGCTTTGGTTAGTTTGTCCACCTTGCCCGCCCACCAACTTCTAGTATAGAGTGTGGTCCTAGTTGCATCCTCATTTTCTGGTGCGCAGATCGGACGCAGATAGCTCACGTGGTGAATCCCGGAAGGTCCCCAAGAACAAAGTACTCTACTTTTTAGCACAAAAACCAATGTAAAAGCAAGCACGACATGAGACAAAAGACCAATTGGGTTCAATCTCCCCCATGCCTTGTGTGAGCGCTTCACAAAGCATGTATTTAATATATATTTCCAATCTTTATGCTCAAAAATAGCCCAATTACAAAAATATGACAAGCTTTTGGCTTTTGAATTTGCTTTCTACCAAAAATAAGAAAATAAAGCTAATGGACGGTGCCCATAGAGTCTGGCACGCCCAATCTCAATGTCCAAATAGAAATAACATATCCAGGCGCATAAGCGCATACAAAATAATAATAAATAATCGATGTCTCTATAGACATAACAAAATATAGGCGTGGCGCCTATCAAAATATAGTCCAAGAGTCGAAAAACCCGCTAGACTCCAATGCTTTCCTCCGCCACTGCTGCTATCTCTACACATCAACTGAAGCATTCACAATCGTTAGTAAAATAACACAATTAAACCGACAAAAGTGAATACCTAGCAGTCTTCAGCTACATAAATAAATCAACTGGTTAGAAATAAATCCTAACCTTAATTTATTACGAGTGCGCACTCTAAACTCATAAACGTTTATTAATTTAATATGCATTTTGCGGAATCACCCGCTATGGAATCACCCACGTACACACTAAATTAATGAAACGCCCGAAAAGGACAGGCGTCCCCATCAACTTCTCGCACAAAGAATCCTCTTTGCGTATGAGCCCCGGTCATCTGAGTTTACGGAATCCACCGTAAAACCTCACGGAATCCACCGTGGAATATGCCTCCTGGCATCATTTTCTAGCTTCCACAACTCATGAGACCACCATACATGAGGACATCTTGTAAGTTAGTATTGCCTCTACTAATTTCTAGCTCCAATCTTCGCACATCTGCATATTTCTTGGTTTTTTTTCTTTTCTGAGATTAGTAGTTACTCTTTTGGTTTCTCTAAGCAATTCTTGGGTCTTGGCTATTGTTAATTTCCACGCAATGGAAATGGCTATTCATGTTGTGGAGGTTGGCTACTATGCTCATTGTGATATGTTGCAAACCCTCATAGTTGTTAATGTTGTAGAGGGGGTTCTTCAAAATGGACCCATAGGATGCATGCAATTTTTATACCTAGAGAGTCAAGTCTTAAGGTAGATACGCCCCTTCTTGGCTCAATGAAGTAGTGAAGAAGGAATCAAACTCTAGCAGCACGCCTACCTTTGTTGCATGCAACTGATGTCACCTTTACTCTCATGTTCAAGGAACCCATTTAATAGCCTCAAATCTATAGCAAAGATGTGGGGATGATGCGGCATCCTTGGGGGAGTCTTTCCCAAAGGGAAAGATGTGAGAGTGTGCAATAGAAGAAGGAACACAAACATAGAGAGAGACTGCAAGAAAAGAAGAAAGAAATCTGCACTAAACAAGGAAAGAATATTGAATACGGAAGGAGGATTGGTCAATACCTACATGCATCCCACAACATTAGTTAGGGCACCAGATAAGGGGGGGGAGGGGGGGGCGAGAGCATGCATGCCAGAAGTTCTTCAATTCCCTTTAGCAGAAGACATTGCTTGATGAGCACTCCATTCATGTCCATATTGTGGCACCCAATGGAAGTGGCTATTCATGTTGTGGAGGTTGGCTACTATGCTCATTGTGATATGTTGCAAACCCTCATAGTTGTTAACGTTATAGAGGGGGTTCTTCAAAATGGACCCATAGGATGCACGCAATTTTTATACCTAGAGAGTCAAGTCTTAAGGTAGATACGCCCCTTCTTGGCTCAATGAAGTAGTGAAGAAGGAATCAAACTCTAGCAACACGCCTACCTTTGTTGCATGCAACTGATGGCACCTTTACTCTCATGTTCAAGGAACCCATTTAATAGCCTCAAATCTATAGCAAAGATGTGGGGATGATGTGCCCATCCTTGGGGGAGTCTTTCCCAAAGGGAAAGATGTGAGAGTGTGCAATAGAAGAAGGAACACAAACATAGAGAGAGACTGCAAGAAAAGAAGAAAGAAATCTGCACTAAAGAAGGAAAGAATATTGAATATGGAAGGAGGATTGGTCAGTACCTACATGCATCCCACAACATCAGTTAGGGCACCAGATAAGGGGGGGGGGGGGGGGGGGGGGGGGGGGGCGGGCGGGGGGCGGGTGGGGCGGGAGCATGCATGCCAGAAGTTCTTCGATTCCCTTTAGCATAAGACATTGCTTGATGAGCACTCCATTCATGTCCATATTGCGGCACCCAATGGAAATGGCTATTCATGTTGTGGAGGTTGGCTACTATGCTCGTTGTGATATGTTGCAAACCCTCATAGCTATTAACGTTATAAAGGGGGTTCTTCAAAATGGACCCATAGGATGCATGCAATTTTTATACCTAGAGAGTCAAGTCTTAAGGTAGATACGTCCCTTCTTGGCTCAATGAAGTAGTGAAGAAGGAATCAAACTCTAGCAGCACGCCTACCTTTGTTGCATGTAACTGATGGCACCTTTACTCTCGTGTTCAAGGAACCCATTTAATAGCCTCAAATCTATAGCAAAGATGTGGGGATGATGTGGCATCCTTGGGGGAGTCTTTCCCAAAGGGAAAGATGTGAGAGTGTGCAATAGAAGAAGGAACACAAACATAGAGAGAGACTGCAAGAAAAGAAGAAAGAAATATGCACTAAACAAGGAAAGAATATTGAATACGGAAGGAGGATTGGTCAGTACCTACATGCATCCCAGAACATCAGTTAGGGCACCAGATAAGGGGGGGGGCAGGGGGGTGAGAGCATGCATGCCAGAAGTTCTTCAATTCCCTTCAGCAGAAGACATTGCTTGATGAGCACTCCATTCATGTCCATATTGCGGCACCCAATGGAAATGGCTATTCATGTTGTGGAGGTTGGCTACTATGCTCGTTGTGATATGTTGCAAACCCTCATAGTTGTTAACGTTATAGAGGGGGTTCTTCAAAATGGACCCATAGGATGCATGCAATTTTTATACCTAGAGAGTCAAGTCTTAAGGTAGATACGCCCCTTCTTGGCTCAATGAAGTAGTGAAGAAGAAATCAAACTCTAGCAGCACGCCTACCTTTCTTGCATGCAACTGATGGCACCTTTACTCTCATGTTCAAGGAACCCATTTAATAGCCTCAAATCTATAGGAAAGATGTGGGGATGATGTGGCATCCTTGGGGGAGTCTTTCCCAAAGGGAAAGATGTGAGAGTGTGTGCAATAGAAGAAGGAACACAAACATAGAGAGAGACTGCAAGAAAAGAAGAAAGAAATTTGCACTAAACAAGGAAAGAATATTGAATACGGAAGGAGGATTGGTCAGTACCTACATGCATCCCACAACATCAGTTAGGGCACCAGATAAAGGGGGGGGGAGCATGCATGCCAGAAGTTCTTCAATTCCCTTCAGCAGAAGACATTGCTTGATGAGCACTCCATTCATGTCCATATTGCGGCACCCAATGGAAATGGCTATTCATGTTGTGGAGGTTGGCTACTATGCTCGTTGTGATATGTTGCAAACCCTCATAGTTGTTAACGTTATAGAGGGGGTTCTTCAAAATGGATCCATAGGATGCATGCAATTTTTATACCTAGAGAGTCAAGTCTTAAGGTAGATACGCCCCTTCTTGGCTCAATGAAGTAGTGAAGAAGGAATCAAACTCTAGCAGCACGCCTACCTTTGTTGCATTCAACTGATGGCACCTTTACTCTCATGTTCAAGGAACCCATTTAATAGCCTCAAATCTATAGCAAAGATGTGGGGATGATGTGCCCATCCTTGGGGGAGTCTTTCCCAAAGGGAAAGATGTGAGAGTGTGCAATAGAAGAAGGAACACAAACATAGAGAGAGACTACAAGAAAAGAAGAAAGAAATCTGCACTAAACAAGGAAAGAATATTGAATACGAAAGGAGGATTGGTCAGTACCTACATGCATCCCACAACATCAATTAGGGCACCAGATAAGAATAATGATGATGACAATACCAAAGAGGAAGGAAGATGACAAAGTCAAAGTGTGTACCTGCCAAGAAATAAGGAAGATGAATGAATGAATAATTTTCCAATTGAGAGAGGAAGGCTATAAATAGCCAAATACCCTCAAATCTAGCCGACCTAAAATCTTTGGCTACAATATGGCTAACCAACATTTAGTGTTGATAAAATGGTAAAAAATCTTAGAAAATTTCCAGAAAGGGTGGACAATGTCCAACATGTGAGACGATTGCTGTATGCAAAAATCACCCGAGAAATGCACACAAAATCCAAACTAGAGGAGAAAATACACTTAACAGGCAATAACTTTGCTACTCTGGAATGAACTACCTCCTTCATCAAAATGGGTGACTAACAAGTTAGAACTCCAAAAGTCCTTGTCTGACTTAAATTGAGGCTCATAGGGTAGGAGATGACAAGGCATAACAAACAGACTACTAGCACCCCCACTCAAATTCTAGATATGGCAGAAGGCCAAGGAAAAAATAGATCTTGGGGTGGCAAGAGGAATGCCAATGATAAAGTCTGTTGATGTAGACTACCCATGAAGAAGCTCCTCATGATCTTGGGAAACCCCCTCTAAAACATTAGGGGCTAGGGAATGCATAGCTGCATCATTCGAGATCGTCCCCCTCTAAAAGGGATGGGGCTACATGGGAACCACTAGAGGAGAGAGTGGGGGGTGGGAAGGAACCTGTGGAATAGATGGTGCACAAGTAGGAACGGGTGTAGCAATAGACAACTTCCTTAGAGAACCTTACATAAGTGAAGAGGAATGGAGCCTATAAAGGCTGCTCCCCTACCAGCCTATCACAATAATGACCCCTATAGAAGTTAAGCCCAAGTTTGGAACATAAAGAGATTGTGAAAAGGAGCCTAAAGCACGGTCAGGAAACAAAGGCAAAGTGCCAACACTACTAATGAACATTGATACAATGTCACCAATAGTGACTAAACCCTCGGAAGGGCATAGATCTTGCAACAAATCACCTCATGGAGTCATATGACTAGAAGCTCCACTATCAACCAGCTAAGGCCTCTCTGAAGATGAGGCAACCATAGAAGAAGGCTCCTCCCACTCAACAATATCAAAGAGCAGTGACTCGTGGGTAATTGCTTGAGTAGAGGTAGAATGGTTTGATATTTTAGCTCCATCCTTTAATCTCGAACAAAGATGAGGGTACTTCCTCCAACACTTCTCCTTAAGATGTGCCCCCTTCCCACAGTATGGCATTTAGGCTTCTCCGAATTGGAGTTAAAGCCTGTAAAACTTTCATGTCATTTAGCCTTTGACTTCCCTTTCTTCTCCCCCCTCCCAAACCTACAACAAAAGTTGTGGTGGGGGTGGATCTAGTGGCAATCTCTTTGACACACTTGTCATGCTCCAAAATAAGTGGGGTGGGATCCTCCCATTGAAGCTTCTCATGGGTCCTTGATGTAAGAAGTTTGGTGTAGAAGACATAAAACTAGGGAGATGGTAGCTAAGTAAAAAAAATCACTGTCGTATCCTCTGAAGAGATGGTCTTGCCAAGGGATGCAAGCTCATCCCTCCTATCCTCTAACCTGTTAATATGATCCTTCCTGGAAGAAGAATCATCAATTTTGAGCATCCAAAAGACCTCGCACTAGTGTGCACTACAATACACTAACCTATCTTCACACACATGAATGTACACATACTTCTTGGTGCATGTATCCCATTGCACATAGAGAGACATACACTCATGCACTGGTTTGTGTCTCTTTGTTCTTTCTCTCCATTAACACTTGCTATGTCCACAAGGGGGGTCAATGCTAGTAGGAAGAAGGAATGAGGCACATTATGGTGCCCAGTGCACCATCCTACCATTCCATATATAGAACCTTGCACTTGGGATACATCATACAAGGACCTCATCGCACATACCTTGTGTGGACTAACCCCACCATAATGTATATATGCCTAGGGCACTATACCTCCACATGCCCACATGCATTGTGCACTAAACTAGTGTATTAGTGCACCCTAGCATACATAGACATCACTCTGCCCTAATGCACTACACCTAATGCATTGCACATAATTCACTACAAGTTGAACATTGCATCTCCTCGCACATAAACTAATACACAATGCCACTATTGCATTACACCCAGTCATTTACCTAAGTGCACTACACCATGCACTAGCACACAATGCACAATGGATAGTTCACAGAGACTAATGCATGCATGGAGTAGTGCACCCACTCATAAGCAAATACCAATGCCCTTATATATCTCCACCCTAGTGCACTCACAATGCATTATGCTTGTGCTAAATCTCACTAGAACATTACTTACATACCAACCTTGTGCACTAACAAGATTGTGACAACAAATGGAATATTGCTTCATTTAGCAAACAATTTACAACGTGCATGGTGTTGAAATTAGGTGGCAAAATTTCACACATGCAGACTAATCATTTTTTATCATGCATTTGCAATGTCCATGTCCATACTACTTGAAGGGTGAGTAGGGGCTATAGTTATTTTCTATCATCACACACACACACACACACACACACACACACACACACACACACACACACACACACACACACACACACACACACACACACACACACACACACACACACACACACACACACACACACACACACACACACACACACACACACACACACACACACACACACACACACACACACACACACACACACACACACACACACACACACACACACACACACACACACACACAATTCTATATATTGTCCACTTTTAGAGATACTCATTGTAATGTGTGAGAAGAATGAAGAAGTCACTAACTTGGGCTATGGAAGATTATATGTGGCTTAGTTTGACAATGAAGATAGTGGATGAAGATGACTATACCATGGCATCTAAGCTAAATGAAAAAGGCATTAGGATGTGGGGGGGAATTTTTTTTTCAGGGAAAAGAAACGGCTATAAGATAGAGAAATTAAAGATAAATCTAGAGTTAATGGGGAGAACTTGGAATTGATTAAGAAAAGGAGAGAAGTGTGGATGGATACTAATCCGTTATCCAAATGAATATGTAAATTATATTAAATGATATTGGTAGGAACATGAGAAGCACACTATTCCCTTTGCGAAACCCACAATCTCAACAAAAGATGGCTTATCCAATGGAATAAATAGTGGTGTGGGAATGCATATTTCAACAAATTTGGATCTCAATCATTCACCCTAAAGTATCATGTCTACTCTAGATGATACTATAAGGGCTTCAAACATTGGGGTTTGAAATGGAATATACCCACATTGCAAGGCAAATGTGGAAACCATAAACCCCACCTTTTTATAAATTGTCCCACTAATCTAGTGAAGCTCCAATGCTCTATGAAGTCATTTCCCATTCCATCCCTACAAGCTCACATGGAAAGAGATCTCTCTTGGGGAATTTAATGGTCTCTTATCAGCACTATGGATTTGTGTAAGGGGATTTTTTTTTTTGGAATGTATGGATAGATAGAAATGCAATTGTATTTTCTAATAAATCCCAAAGTCCAATTACGACATTGAAAATTGCTTTTGGTATAGGTTTTGAGGCAAGGAGATGCCATAGCTAAGGAAGAAGTCAAGGTGGCTATCCTCAGGAACAAAGTCTAGTTAAGCCAAGAGGAACGTGAAGAGATTGCTAGGTAAAAAGGAACATGAGATCACATATATACTAGCAAAGATGAAGCTCTCAATGGATGGAGCATATTTGACCATCTATTCTTAGACTTAGGCTAGTTAGACATAGGCATATACAGAAAAATGAGCACGTAAAATGCAGGGGTATTGAGTTGATGTGTCAACAAATTATTGTAGTAGCAAAATGCATGTGATGGACACGTCTGGATGGGGGGAGATCTCTTGCCCAAGGGTCAAAGCCACAAGTGGGAAGAATACAATTGCCACTATTAATAAAGGTATTAAACATGTGATTGGATTTGAACCATAGAACAATCCAAAGAGAGTTAAAAGTTTTAATTAGTGGGCTAAACACTCTTTTTCAAGACAATGTCCATGCATAGTATGTCAATAAATTTGTGAGCTATTTTGAAGGCTAGCAAGAGTCTTTTCCCATTAGGTGTGTAATTGGACTTAAACCAACAGTCTAATTCTTCTTCTACCTCTCACTATTGTTATAAAGGGTGTTTGCCTTCTCTAGATATGTAGACCTTCCAAATGTGGATTCTTAAGGCTATCACGGCATCAACAAGTGACAGCTTAGATAGTTGGGGTGGGTGTGTGCATTCTGAAAGGTCTTGAGTTCAATCCCCATATTTGAGTAATTATGTGATGTGTTATCCTACAGTATGAAATTCCCCACTTTGGGGTTGTGGGCGACATCCCACACATTAATAAAAATATGCCAAAAGGTACCCCCTTATAACATGGAAACATTAAGTCCATTGCAAAAAGTAAGGAAAATTTATATAGTGGAGGGGACTTAGCCCATTATCCAAGACATTGCTAAGTTACCAGAGGGTAAACCAAAAGGATTCTCAATCGTCCTAACGTTGGGGTTGAGAAGATTTATATATTCTAAGTGGTCATGAAAGTATTTACATATGTTAGGCATGTTGAGCATTACACAAGGTAGGGATTATCTTGGTGGGGCTAGGTTGGAGTGTGCATCCCGTCACTAGTGTTGGGGAATGGCAAAGCTAAGGCACCAGATGTTTCCTTGCTATGAAAGGTCCTCCTCCCATATCATCTTCCAAACTTCTTATCACTTAGTCCATCTCATGGCATGAGAATTTTGATCGTTGGTAGGGTTTGGGGTATCATCTCTTGGCCTCGACTTTAGTGGGAGAGCTTGCTCAAATTTGTCTGGTCTACTACCAGCATGTGTCTCCTTGGGAGTGATCATAGCTACCAAAACATGGATAGTGAAGTCCTGAAAAATGACTATAGAGATAAATGATTGGAATAGTTCTACAATGTGCTTCTTTATCATCCCTTCTTTTTCTTCTTTCGATACTCTTTTCCTACTTTTATTAATGGTAGCTTGAGCTTCCTGTGTGGCGAGAGTTGGGATCTTCTTGCCACTTGTGCAGAAACAACTATAGAGATAATTGATTGGAACAATTCTACAATGCACTTCTTTATCATCTCTTCTTTTTCTTCTTTGGATACTCTTTTTTCACTTTTATTAATGGTGGCTTGAGCTTCCTGCATGGCGAGAGTTCAGGATCTTCTTGCCACCTACAAAAAACAATCATCTTTAGTTGGTAAACAAAATTAGCTTACTTTTTCTCAAATACCTCCTCATTATGGCTACATCAAACAGTCTAGAGATAGAGGCCTCAAAGGAGTGTCTAGAGTGACGGGGGGAGACCATTGGCCTTGCCTAAAATGAGCTCCTTCCATATTAGTTTGTAAGGGTGTCTGGGAAGGATAAAGATTTGTAGCTAGCTAAGGTAGTTACGATTCAAGGGACAGTTGATGAATAGATGTGCAATGGTTTTGTTATCATTTTGGCATCTAGTGCATACACCATTGCCAATTCCAACAAATTCTGCTCTTAACCACAATAAGATTGATTTTTTTTTTTGGGGGGGGGGGGGGGGGAGATAAAGTTGGCCCAAATCTCCTAAAACCAATATTCACATTGTTGATGGTTCCAATAACATGCATCTTTAGTTTAGATTAGATATAACTCTTGAGTTGTCTCTTGGGAGATTGGGTAGTGGGGTTAGGGAGGGTTTAGACTCCCATCCAAAATTTGACCACTTCACTTGAAAATCACACTGAATCATAAGAGGGTTAGTGTTAGTCCAAATATATTTTCTTTCTTGGATAAACCTTAGATCATATTGATTTAGCCTAAATTTGGTTTTCAGCTCTTCCTATCCTAGCCATTTCTTGTTGGTTTTGTCCCACGTGTCAACCCAAACTCATATTCCCTTTTGGTTGAGTTTACATGCTACCACATATTAAATCTCATCAATGGGGAAAAGAGAATTGCTCAGCTAGGCTAAGTCCTCGCTTATCCAAATTAGAGCTCTCTTAGATTGTTACGGAGAGATTAAGTTTTTATATATTTTCCATGCCTCCCATATCCACCTCATGATTGGGGAAGCATCTACTAGTTTAAACTTTACTACTGAGAGAATTATTGTATGTATGGGAAGAACTTAAAATTGTGCATGGCCTTCAACTTTGAATGTCTTGATCTGATTAAGGATTAGTGTGGCCCAAACCTCCTCCTGGTTCAATAGACACCTAATAATCTATCCAACTACCAACTTGTCAACCATTGAGCTAAGATCGATGAGCCCTAGATCTTCTTTATCTTTAGGAAGTGTACAGGTAGACCATGCAACTTTGGGACACTTGAACTTGTTAGGATCCCCCCCCCCCCCCCCCCCCCCCCTAAACAAGAAATTTCTAAACAGAGCTTCTAATTGCTTGAGGGCACCTTTGGGGGGCCTCTAGCATGCAAGGAAGTATATGCATGTAGGGATGAGGATGTGCTTTAGCACCACACATCTAGACACAATGCCTTGCTGGAATCCCTTCCATCATTCAAGTTTGCTTTGGACTTTCTCAATCACCCATTGCCATTTGTATTTGAGGGGCACCCCAAACCCCATTGGGATAGTGAGTAGCTTGAACACTTTTCCATTTGGGATAATTTGGTAGCCAATTTCAAGGATCCATTGAGATGGGTCTTGAATAAGGGTCATAATGCTTGTTTTTGAGTGGTTTATTTTGGAACTAGATACTAGATAGAAAATTTCCAAGCATTCCCCAAATATTGCTATGGACTCAATGTCATTATTTAATGTGCCATTTGTGTCATTCACAAAAAGGTTTAGGATTATGTTTCTATTGTTGGGTAGTTATATGTCTCTAATTTTGCCGTATTGCATCCTATCATCAATCAACCAACCAAGGCCATCCACCACAATTGCAAACAAAAGGGGGACAAGGGTGCAATCTTGTCTTATGGACCTCCTCAACTTAAATGAATCAATGAGTTCTCCATTAACATCTATAGAGGTTGTTGCATTGCCAAAAAGGATAGATACAAATTTTAAAAACTTCCTCCCTATCCCCATATCAACAAAAGACTACAAAATAAAGTCCCATTCAAGTCTATCATATGCTTTATCAAAATAAAGTCATGATTGTGTTTCTCTGCGTAGTCAATCCGTTCCCATAGGCTAATAATCACATCCAAAATATACCTTCCCTTAATGGACCCTTTATGTTCCTTCCTTATCCATGAGTGGAGATGATGTGTTGGCCTTTAGGCCAAGGCTTTGGCAAAGACTTTAAAAGTTGAGTTTAAGCAAGTTATAGGTCTCCAGTTACACAATGGGTATTTTCCCCCTTTTTTGTGTATTAGCTTTACCATCTATATATGTAATTTCTTGATAAATATTGGCCCTTCATTCCTGTCTTACTCTTGTGAGGGTCTGTTTTGTCTTGCTAAGAAAATCTTGGCTCTCCTTGATTGGGTTGGCCGTTCTTTAGCTAGCCAATCCCTTTGGGGGGGGGGGAGTGATTGTTCCAAATGGTCTTTGTTCCCTATTGAGCATACTAAAACTTGAGTAGTTCTGGATCAGCATGGAACCATCCTACCCTAAATGTAGAGGGGGTATCTTCTGTTAATGCAGTCAACACCGGGTTGTGATTTGACATGACTAGAGTGTGTAGAACATTTTGCTAGCAATTCATGAAAGATGCTAAGAGCCCTGCAAACGCATAGGATTTGTCTAATTTGGCTTTCCTGATGTAGGGTGGCTTTTGGTTATTGCTAGCAAGCTATCCCATTCTCTCCTTTTTGCCCCTCCTATCGTGTCCTTGTTCCATACAAGGTTGTCCACTTATGGAAGGCTCGTAATGCCTCCATTATTGTCGAGCTTATGCAGGGCTTATTGCTTGAGTTTCACTCTCAACTTTAATATTTCAACTTAGCATCTGAGCATTGGGCACACTTGACTGACCGTTATGCAACTTGAGATAGGACTTGTCACATCAATTTGGATCGCGAGCTCCAAAACTTCAAAATCATGAACAAGGATGACTTGCTAGTCAAGTTAGTTGAGTATCGACATCTCCTCACCGAGTTCCCAACCATTGGGGCTCCTTAGTCCTCTGACGATCAAGTCACCCTGTTCTTTAATAAGCCGCCAAGACAATATTTCCATTTTGTGCAGCAAGAGATTTCACAACCTCAAATGCCCACAATTTATGAGTTTGAGTGTTAGCTGTTGTGTTATGCACGATTGTTCGATCAATTTCATAATACGTCCTTGATAGAGGGGACCATAGTTACCTGGAACGAGGAACGGGAACGGGAATGGGGGGAACGACACATGTCTTAAGTGCCCCAAATATGCCCTGCATGACCCAAACTGCCCCAAAGAATATCCCTCTAATTGCCCCAATACCCCAATCCTCCTCTGCTTGCAACTTCTCATTCTTTGACATTTCTTGTGAGTTATCTTCCTTGATCTTTTTTCCATCCATGTTGTTAATTTCTTTCTCGAAGTCATCAACCTCCATTTGCGAATCCTAGAAAAACTGGGTTCCATTGTTTTTCTAATTTTCTCTTTACCTTTAATGGCTCCCAATGACTCCCCACAAAATTAACCAGGAGTGCAGCATATCTATTACCGAAATTCATATTATTGTTATTAATTTTCTTACCTGAGTTTTCCTTTTGCATATTGTTTTTTCGTTTCCTAATTTGGACCTTTTGAAGTCCCTTCTCATCAAGGGGGGGAGCGGTCCTTCGCCTCTTCTTTCTTGTGGTCCTTACCCCACTCCGAGCAAACGAGCCCTTACTCTTGATATACTAACTAGTAACTTGACCGGTGACGCTGTTTCGAAACTTGAAAGAAAGAAATATTCAAAAAGCTGAACTCATCCATTGTACGAAGTACGCGAATGTTGTCATCAATGGCGCAATACCTACAAAAAAGTCAGAGTTAGCGATCGCTTTACTCTCCTCTCCGACACCATTTGCCTTGGTCATCAATCCGCACTTCATTTCGCAAAGCCGAAGCACGCGGAGGACGTCCTGCACTTGATTTCACAGTCCCAAACCCCAAACACGCGGAGGACTTCCTCTGAGGATCTGCGTCAACGCGACCCCTCTATCTCCTTCTCTGCTGGTCCAGGGGCATACATGCTGCAGACTGGTCGTCCGCGAAACCAAATATTGTAAATGGACAGCTCCGAGGATGGCGCCATGGCGCGCGCAGGTCAATGCATTAATTTAATCAAGCCATTGGCTGATTTTATTGATTGATTGATTTATGTGGTTGCATGCTTCATGAGTGATGCCATAGCTATATCAGTTCCGCGTGTCAGGCGTGCCGTTAAAGATTTCTCAATCCAGGCCACGAGCTATTGCATTGTCTGTTCTCGTGAAGCTGAAAGGTGACAAAATTTCAGATGCCGTACGGAACAAATGGTGTGAAGCACATTCGAACCTGCCGTCTACTCTTGTTGAACTTTGGAGGACAGTCTTAGTGTTTGTCCTTCAGCTTTGAAATGACACTGCGGTTGGAGAATCTCGATCATTGCTCCTCTAGGAGCTATACCGCCTCTTTGTATCAACGCTTGCCCTCATTTCCATCTCTTGATCCTGTTGAACATTATATATGTGCTAGAAGGATGGCTACTTATGCCTTAAAGACCTCTTTATGCTTGGTACTTCATGCATCTGTTAGTTCAGCAACATGTAGCCCCAATTGCTACATCCATTTGTGAGGCTGAGTACAAGGCAGCTATTACAGCTACTGTGGAGTTCTTTTTTGGAAAAAACGTGTGGTTAATTATGTTACTCAGAAGAAGTTTTCAAATAAGTACAAGTACTCAACAGTCAAACTGGAGGTATCTGTAGATTAGAAATCACTCATATGTACAAGCCTCTCAAGGTGCTGTGGGGGATAGTAGCCATGGAGGGGGAATGTAATGCCATCGAGGGCAGCTCGCTTGTAATGTGAAAAGTAGGCCATGGCCACATCGGGTGTGAATGAACTGCTGCCAAAGACCTTATTGGTGCTGAGAGTCACCCTGTGGCTGCTCCTAGCAGCCATGGAGTGAGTGGATGATGGACGACTAGACCTCTGTCAGAGTAGTGTACACCAAAAGGCTCTCATTGCTGAAATCATGTGGTAGCGGGACTTCTAGATGTGCCACCCTTTGAGATTCCCAATGATCTTCCAAACCTCTGATCGTGAGGTTGTAGGCTCTAGTACCTAGCAATTGGGCAAAGCCTTTAGGCCTAGCATGGCACATGAGCCTGCCTTGATGAAAGATTGTTTCATGCATCTCTTCCTCAAACAACAAGTGGCAGCCTTGGCTAACTGATTTCCAGGAGAAGGCCTCATGAAATGCACCCCAAGGTAGGCGCAACTTTGTGGAGTTGTTGGAAAACTCCTCTCCACATGAGCAATGCTACCTCGCATGACCATATAGGCAATTCTTTGGAGTCTCCATTGTTGTGAGCAACACTTGTAGACTCTGTCATGTTTGCATTTTGGCTGGCCAATTCCCACTGTTGCTAGGCCCCCATGTGCTATAGGCCATATAGAGTAGGATGCTCTCCTTGGCCACAAGCATTTGCATCTGTGCATTATGAATGATGCCTAGGAGAATGGGGCCAAGTCGACTGCCAATTATGGGTCATTGACAAGAAGGTGATTGGCTTTGCCATTTGTTCAGCTCTAGGCAATCTCTCTCTTCTCCTTGTTAGGAGGACATAGAGCAGAGCTGCAGACAAATAGCCTGGCATTTGCATTGAGTTGAAGATCTCTTTGAATGCACATAGCATGGGATTCTATACCTTCTAGTAGGTGAAGAAAAAAGCCCTAGATAGCCCATCCTCTCTTGGGCACCTTTGCTTATCGTGTGACCAGAAAGCACAAAACATATCCTGCTTCGAGAAAGGGTTGAGGAGTCAACCATGCCAACTCCTTTGTCACTTCAAATAGGATGCAATTCCACTTGTTGCTTGCAATGACATACCCGAGGTGAGACTATCTCGTGCTTGGAAAGCTGGTTGTAAAAGTTTGCAGCGAGCCTTGTTACCTCCTGAGAGGGTAGGATCTGACTCTCTCATATTGATCATACAAGCTGGGGATCTGGTCCTCAAAGTGCTAGGTTTGCATACCTATAGGCACTCTTTGCACATGGTATCCTCTTTCTATGCCCGGAAAGTGGCTGAGGTGCAGAAAGATTGTTAATGATGACATCAACAATAGGTTGTCATCGAATTGGCACTGTTTCTCTCTTTTGCAGGTTTCAAAATCACATCAATGGCTAACTAATATGATTGGTAGGATTGAGTGGATTGGGACTACGAGGACCACCAAAGTGATGATTGAGACTAAGAGGATTGGTATTTCACTTGTTGTGACTATGAGGATTGTTGTGAAAGCCATCGAGATTTCAAAAGAGGTCGCGGCACAAATCAACATGTGGACCATGATTGGCCAACCACCTTATCATTCTATCCTTGTTTCTTCTTTTTAGACCACCAATCCATGATTAGTGACCATGGGATCATCTGTTTGGGTGCCTGTCCTAACCTCACTTCCCGCTTTTGAAAGGTTGGATCGCCGGGCAAGTGCATCCTCAATAGCTTTGATCTTTGGGAGTTTGTTGTTGTCTCTTATTCCCAACCTCTCGTGGATCCTTGAGTTGGAGAGATCATGGACTCCACAACTTTGTGGGATCGGCTCAATACTAGAGCTACTGTTTTATCTTTTTGAGTTGTATAGATTTGTACTTGTGTATGTGAGATGCATCCAACTACTGTAGAGGTTTGGATCGGGTTGGTATTCCTTTAACAAGTCTGTACATTCCGACATTGAATGATCCTGGAGTTAGAGGAGATTTGGGATGAACTTGCATAGTTAGGGAAGGTCATAGCTTTGGACCACCTAGCTGTGACACTTACTATCACATCTCCCATCACCAAAGTATGATGTCTTTCATATGAGTCTTCTCACCTCTTGTATGTGTGCTTTCATCACATGAGAGGAGTTAGTCTCTATGGTGCAAGACTAGGATGCCTAGCACAAGGAGACTGATTTTTGGAGAGCCAATGCCTTGAGTGGTGCTTTTGTAGCATCTTCATTGGTCGAAGGAGAATCCAAGTAGAAGGTGGTGCGAGCTTATCCCAAGCACCCTTTTACAGTTCGACATGAGTGGATGTGGAGATAATGAGTCTCTTGATTGAAAGAGTGATCAAATAGTATGCTTGAGCATCACGTATCTCCCAATGTACTTGATCAATCGTAGGAGAAGTAATAATAATAACTCTTGGAGAGTTGGAAGTTGTAGTAGAACAACTTGAAGTAGAGACACTAGCACTTGTGGGTGGACCATGACTTGTTGGTTGTACCTTTGCTAGTGTATTAGGGCTTGTTGACTGTGCCTTTGATCGTTGTGGGATGCCGGGCATGGAGCCTAGGGAACGCGTTTTCCTTCCCATTAGGGAACGATGTTCCAAGGTGTCGTTCTACCCATTCCATGTGGCTATGCATGGAATGGATCACTCTAGAGATGTTCAATTGGGAAAGGGTGAGCCGAGCCATTGTAAAGAAATACTCTGAATGCAGAAACACAAATAAAAGTGTGTGACAAAGCATAAATTCAATAGAGAAGACGATTAGGGTTAGGGTAACTCAAAGGCAATGAACACACTGAATGAAAAAGTGAATGGATATTGAATATACATGGCTCATATAGCAAACAAACAGTGCAAGGAATGAACACTAAACCTTGAACTCTCGTGTCTCGTGGACCGAGGCAAAGGTAATGAGTTGGAGAGTGTGTTGTACTCTTGATAGATTCTGAAACACAACAAGGCAGCCTCCAAGATGTAAGACAACAGTAAACACAATGGACAGGTAGAGGAGGGAGAAAACTGGCAAACGCAACCGCTGATGATGTTTTAGTTCGTATAGCAGCAGAGGATCATAAACACAATAATTCAGTAGGTTGCCAATTTTAGACAACGTGGCTGATTAGTAAATGCAGCAGAAATTGATGTAGATTGCATGATGGAGGTTGAAAACAAGTACTAGATCGATGGAGACAATCTCGGGCAGCCTCAATTGAGATGTTCTCTGCAAATAGGGTGTGGGCAACAAAGCTAAAGCGCTTGAAATGTGCAAAAACGAGATTAAGATTGAATGGAGGGAAGCATGCCTATTTATAGAAAGTTTCCGGTCCTCAACAGTCTAGAATCTCTCCACGTTTTAACTCTCTCAAATTGTTCCCCGTTTTAGGGTTTTTCCATTAAATGAGCATTTTTGGGGCTGTTCAAGAGGCTAATTAGCATGTAATGCATATTTTAGCTCAACACACTCTCTCAGGCCCAAAAACTGAGCTAGAAAGAAATGTTGTTTTCACCCCAAGACGTCCCACCCCAAAGTAGCTAGGGCATTGAACAGAGGGTGCACGTCGGCTGCACAGTGGCCTACCAAGACTACAGAGGCAATAATTGTCTTACCAAGGGAGTCCAAGTGGTCACCCTAAAAAGGCCAAGGCATCAGACAAAGGGTGCACGTTGGCTGCCCAATGGCCTACAAAGTCTTGCAAAGGCAGATGGAACCACAATGAATGTTTTTTTTTTTTTGGAAGTGTTTGTTTAGAAAATATGGGTTGCAATTGTTTAAGTAACTGAAAGGAGACTAACAACCAAAAAATTGGACCCAAGATCTTCACAAAACAAGTAAGCTAACTCCATCATAACTGGGTGTTGATGATGAAGAAATGGGCTAAGGGTAGGTGAAGCAAATATGGTGCATATGTGGAGAGGTAAAAAAGATGTGCGGATAGCAAGCTAGATAAGCTAAGCAGAGGGAGATTGTCTTAGAGACTGCCATGTGCAATGCCACGAATATGGTGGATCCAGAGTCCACTACTCAAAAGACCAAAAATGGATAAATGTGGATAGATGCATGTTTACAAGAACAGAATGCTAATGCACTCGAGTTATGCAAGAGAGTGTATGTTGAGGCAAAATGCTATGCAACGGTGCCATTGGATAGTGTCCTTGCATGGAAATCGTTCATGACTACCAAAAACTTTGAAGTAAGAAAGAATAGGCCGAGAGCCAAAAAATACCTCATACAGAGTCTTTTTAGAGACTGTTGTAGTTGGGCATTGGTTAAGAATGTACACTGAAGTGTTAACAGCCTTGACCTAAAGGTGCTTAGGGAGCTCTGTTGTGAACAACATAGAGCATCCCATATTTAGGATTGTCCAGTTCCTATGCTCTATGACTCCATTCTGTGCGAGGGAGTTGGTAGAGGTGAGTTGGCATGCAATGCCCTGGTCTTGTAGAAACTCAGAGAGCTCGTGGGAGGTAAACTCGCCACCACAATTACTTCTCATAGTACCCATATGACGACCAGTCTGGTTATGGACCAACGATGCCCAAGTACTGAAATAAGTGAAAGTATGAGACTTGTGCTTGAGGAAGTACACCCACATGTATTTAGAGAGACCATTCACTATAAAAAATAAGTACAGTGTCACGGGAACGTGAAATTTTGAGATGCTTTAATCTTGATGATAACATTTGATTAAATTATGAATTAAATATGCAAGGTTGTTTAGCATATGTGATGTACATGGCAGTTATTTCATGGTAACATAGTGGGTATCAAATGCAAAAGTTGTAATAATTTATATTTGATAGGCACTAGGTGGTACTTGGTGTCAGATTTGGGCCTAGACTAATTTATCGACCAATAATGTCAGTGGTGACATCGGAGACTAGGCATTAATTAATTAATTAATGTTGGTCTAAGGGCTAATAACTACTCAGGGATACTTGGAAGACAAATTGGCCTAGCCAATTTATTTATTGATTGGTGAAATTAATTTTTTGAGCACTAGAATAATTATCAAATTATTTTTTAAAATTAATATTCTAAATATTAATTTAATAAGTTGGATAATGTTGAAAAATGAGATTAGAAGGTTGCCATTTGGTAAAACTTGCCTATGCAAGTGGGGAAAACGTTTTTAGGGGTTGGTGGAAGTCTATCCTAGCCATTGTGAGAGAGAAGGAGGTTATTAGAGAGCAAGGAGAGGTTGTTGATGTGATTTGCAGCCACCAGGGATCAGTCCTACAACATGTGACAGCAATTTGGAGCCCTCCAGGAGTAGATGACAACAATACAAGGTTCTTTTGGTATAGATGACAGCATATAGAATGTGGCAGTAGTCTTTTTGGTGGTTCTAAGTTGTAGATGATAGCTTCCATGACTGTTTAAGCAAGGCAGCAATAGATTTTCAATGTTTCTTGCGATGAAACTGTGAAATTTCTCTCTACAACATTCTCTCTCATCTCTCAGCTTTCTCTTAAGTTATCTCAATATTTTTCAGCAGTTTGAGCCATTAGAGGAAGAGATTTCAGTCAATCTCTGTTGTAAACTCTAATTTATAGCAAAAATTAGGGTTCTAAGAGCCGCCTCAGGATGCATGCTTAAAATTAAGGGTTTAGGACTTGAATTTCAGCAGTTGAAAAGAGGAATTTCAGGGAGATTCAAGAGGATAGCCAGTCAATATCAGATTTGGGACTGAATTTGTCTCTCAAGGAGCAGGGTGAAGGCCAATTCCCAAGCAAAGCAAGGGACAAATTGGTTTAGAGGCTTGTTGGTCAATTTTGATAGGAAGAGGCACTTGGATTAGCGGAGGAGATTAGAGAATCTCAGCTGTACTCCTTCCATTTGCAATATAAGATAAATAAATACTACAAGGAGCAGGGTGAAGGCCAATCCCCAAGCAAAGCAAGGGGCAAATTGGTTTGGAGGCTTGTTGGTCAATTTTGATAGCAAGAGGCACTTGGATTAGTGGAGGAGATTAGAGAATCTTAGCTGCACTCCTTCCATTTGTAATATAAGATAAAGAAATACTGCAAGGAGTGTCAATTTTGGGGCCAATAGAGCGTCCAATGTCCAAGATTAAAGTGGTAAAGTGTGTATTTTCAGTATATGTGAATTTTATACATGCTGTCACTAATACTTAATCATGTTATTTACTACCCTATTCGAGGAGGAAGGTTGGTTTATATAGTGTGCCATTCAAGGCAGCAATGGATGTGGGACCACAAAGATCTATATGAATGAGCCTAAGGGGTTCAGCAGCACGAGCGATAGATTAGTGAGGAAAGGGTGTACGATGTTGTTTACCTAGCTGACATGCTTTATAGATCTCTCGAGTTAATTTTAGGTGTGGAAGGCCCTCAACCATCCCTTGACGTGACAGCTCGTAAAGAGAGTTGTAGCCTAAATGTCCTAAGCGAAAACGCCAAAGATGCTTTGCTTGGAAGTAATGGCACTTTGAATCATTGGAAATCGGCTTGGTAAGAAAGTGTCATGTGGTAAAGGCCATTAGGCTGTGCCTTGCCTTGAGCAATCACTAAACTAGTCTGAGAGTCTAGAACCTCCATTGTGGTCGTGGTGAAGAAAACTTCTCGTCCCAACTAGTAAAGTTGCTGAACAGACAACAAATTCACTCCAAGCTAGGGGACATGATAGAAAGTTTGGGGTACCCAAATTAGGGTTTTTCACGTGGGACACATTAACTCTCGAGGATTGCATTTCTTTTTAAAATAAGGTTTCTTCATTAAATGTTGGGATAAAGGCCCTTTTTCACCTTTGTGTATCAACACATTGTTGGTACACCAAAATCGAATCGTACTTTCACTCACTCACTCTCTCTCTGTCACTCTCACTGCTCGAGCTGCTGCTCACTTCTCTAGCTGAGCTCCAACAATTGGTATCAGAGCACAGGTTGTGTGCGCTTTCCAAGACCACATGCATTAGTTGCCAGTTGCAAGATTGACAGGCGGTAGTCAGCTCGCGAACAGGTCGAGCAATGAATAGCTTGAGGCAAAAGGTTAGTCGGGTCCAGCCAACTAGGCAGCAGTGTGGACCAGTCGAGGAGGAGTCGGGGTGTCCAACAGGCAACCAGCTCGAGGCAAAAGGTCAGTCGGGTCCATCCGAACAGGCAACAGCATGGACCAATCGAGTAGGAGTTGGGACGTCCAACAGGAAACTAGTTGAAAGGTACTGAGCATGTGGCGTACAGGCGAGTGGGTATGGCAGTAGGCATGACCTACGACCAATGTGGGAGTGGCAACTAGTGCAGAGCAGACAGGCAAGTGGCGTCACGTGACGTGCTTGACGGGTCAACTAAAAACACCCCCCCCCCCCCAACACACACCCACCCCCCGCCCAAGCCCGTTTTTAAAAAATTAGAAATTTCTTTAATTTCTGAATTTCCCCTTGTCTTAAGGGGGGGTCGCATAGTCGTCAAATCTCTACAAATTTGAGCTCGGATATTTGGGGCTTTTCCAATATTTGATTCCGTTTGTGTGTGGTAGTGACATTTGTGTCAGAAATTGCAGACATTGTGCGTGTTGATCTCAATCAAATTGGGGATTTTGCCAAATTTGTCGGAATATCGCTCTTTTGAGTAAAATTTCCCGACATTGGACCCCAAAAAATTGGGGCTTTTATTTTGATGAAATTTTGCTTAGATGGGATAGATTGGCTGATATTTATGCACTATTGGACCTGGAATTTCGGGATTTTGTGCAGAATTTGGTAAATTTCTGTAGTATTTGCCTGTGTGGTGGCTGATTTATGTATAAACAGCAGAGATTTATTATTGTTTGAGGAAGAACAGCCGTGTATTTGCTGATTCAGCTTGTGCTTCTGCAGTTCAGTGCATTTATTATTGTGTTTGTGATAAAAATAGTTGCAATTTCTTCAAGTTCAAACATTAAGAGTTTGATGGAAATCAAACGGTTTGATGGTCATGGCTTTGACCTTTGGAAAGACCGTGTGTAGGGCATATTGTCCTTAAAGGATTGTGAGGATGCATTGCAGGAAGATAAACCCGCACAAATGTCTGATGCAGATTGGGCCAGAGTTAACAAAAAGGTTGTGGCTTACATAAAGATAGGTGTCATTGATGACATTTTGATAGACATTAAAGGTTTAGATACTGGTTATGCAATATGGGAGAAGCTGAAAACTATCTATAAGATCACCACACGTGTTAATCAGGTGCATTTAATGCGCAAGTTGGTGAATATGCGACTGGATGAGTCCAAGTCTACAGTTGAGCACTTGAGTGCATTTACTAGCGTTTTAAATTAGCTCAAGGATGGAAATTTGGATTTTGATGATAAGTTGAGGGCGATCTTTTTGATCATGACACTGCCCGATTCTTGGGAGACCTTGGTGGTCTCTTAGTAATAACCCCAATCTCTCATATGATGATGTGAGAGATTCAATCTTGAATCAAGAAATTAGACGTATGTCTAGTGGAGAAGGTAGCAACTCAGCTTATAATGTAAGAGGCAAAGAGTAAAAAGAAAAATGCAAATGCCGGTCAGAGAAACAAAAGCAAGAGCAAAGGAAAGGAATAGAGTGATGTTACTTGCTATCAGTGTGGTCGAAAGGGCCACAAAAAGCCTGATTGTAGGTATTACACGAAGGAACAAGAGAGAAAGAAGAATGCAGGAGACAAAAAGAAGAAAGAGGATAAGATAGATGCATCTGAGGCAGCCAAAGGCAAGGAAAAGGCCAATGTGGCCTCGAGTGTAGTCATAGAGGAGCTTTAAGAGATAGAGACTGATTTATTATGTGCAATTGATTATGATGTCCTTGTATGTCACATGCAGAATATGCAGATTACCAAGACTGATGTGATTGATGCACTTTTGTCAGTTGATGATGGTATTACTCAGACTTGGATTGTAGACTTTGGTGTCTCTTTCCATGTAACTCCTTGTTTGGAGTGTTTTGCTATGTTCAACTCAGGTAGTTATAGAAAAGTATATCTTGGAAATAACCATGCTTGTAGCATTGATGGAATTGACACTGTACACTTGTCTTTAGATAATGGACAAGAGCTTGTGTTGAAAGATCTCAGATATATGCTTGGAATCAAGAAGAGTTTACTATCTGTTGGTCAGCTTGACTTGCATGGTTATACTACACTGTTTGGTGGTGGTTTGTGGAAATTGAAAAAGGGTTTCATGATGATTGCAAAAGGAACCAAGAAGGGCACTTTGTATTGTTTGCACTGTAAAGCTTTGAATGGCAAGTTCCTTGTAGTTACTGAAGATATTGTGGTTTCTCCATGATGGACATCCAAGTTAGCTAGAGGAGGGCTCTATGTGCTAGTTAGGCATTATCTAGATAGGAGCTTGTCACTAGCTCAAGTGGGTTGGGTAGTTTCCAATCAACTCCAGGTGGCATAGGTTGTCATTGGAGTTGTGGTATAAGAGATTAGGCCATATGAGCTAGAAAGGACTTGATGTCCTTACCTCTTTGAAGAGAGTTGATGGAAAAGGCTCTAAACTTGACTTTTGTAATGAGTGACAGTTTGGAAAGCAAATGAAAAATTTCTTTTACTCTGGTGTCTCTCGTAAGTCCAATGTCTTGGACTTATTGCATTTTGATGTATGTAGTATGCCTGTGAAATCGTTGGGTGGTGCTGCATATTTTGTTTCTTTTATTTAATGATTATTCTAGGAAGATTTGGGTTTATCTCTTGAAAAGGAAAAGTGAAGTGTTTGCTGTTTTTAAAACTTTTCACGCATTTGTGACCACTCAGATAGGTAAAAAGCTGAAATGCTTGAGAACTGATAATGGGGGTGAGGTCACATCTACTGAGTTCAAGTCTTTTTGTGACTTGCATGGAATTAAGAGGGAGCTTGTAACTAGCCTTTTTTCCGTGGATGGGTGGTAAATCCCTGATTACAACTTAATTATAGTAGCAAAACAATAATTGCAAATCTGAAAATACAAATTTACCTATTGATCTTAGACAATGCACATCTAATTGGCCCCAAAATTGGTGCCCCTTTCGGTATTTCTTTAGCTTTATTGAAGAAGAAGTTGATTTACAATGGGATTCTCTCGATCCCCTTCGCAATCCAAACTCCCCTTGCTATCCAAAGTGGCTAGCAAGTCGTCAATCTGATTTGCCCCTTGATACGGGCACTTAATTGGCCTTTACCCCCTCATAGACGATGGAAATCCCCCAAATCCAATGATTGGCTAGTCCTCCACTTGAATTTAGCTGAAATTCACCTTCAATCCTGAAAAATCCAAATCTTGGAGCTTCCAATTTTCGACATGCTTCCTGAGGTTGCTGCTAAACCCTAATGTTTGCTGTAAATTAGGGTTCACAGTAGAGAAATTTGCAAATTCTCAGGCTCTAAGGGTCCAAATGTTGAGATATTCAGAGTAAGGCTGTCAAATGACTGGGAGATGAGAGAGAAAGCTGAAGATAGAGAAAATTCAGAGTTTCTTTGGGAACAACTGAAGAAAATTTGTCATTTATTGTTGCTACCCTGTCTCAACAGCTTGTAGATGCTATCACCTATTGTTGATTGGTCTTCTCTTGTGCGTGGCTGTCTCAGAAGGTCCTCCAATAGCTGCAAATCAGACCAACAACATCTCCTTTCTCTCTTTTGCAGGTTAAATACACTATAAATGCCTCTCTCCAGTCTCTAAAGACGTTTTTCAGTCTTGTATGGGCATTTTTGACAAGTGGCAGCCTTTCCAAATGGTTTTTTCAGCATTATCCATAATTAAATATTAAATTTCAGTCTTTAAATACTGAAAATTAATCTAATAATTATTTCGGTGCCTTGAAAAATAATATGATTGGCCAATAATTAAATTGGCTTAACAACTTCCATTCCTGAGTGTTTTTTTGTCATCTTTGACCATTAGATGGAAGTTAAGTACCATTAAATGCCACTTCTCTAGTGTCACCAATTGACACTTATGGCCAAATGAATGACCTAGGCCAATAATTGGCATCAGATACCAACAAGTACCTGTGCGGCATAACTTATAGCAACTTTTGCCTTTGACATCCTTCGATTTCCTCGGGTCCCGGACTCGTAAATTTATTCTAATCCCAGTTACACCTCACATGTGCAACATTTACTTAACCACGTGATTAAAAAGTAATCCACATGTTAAGTGAGGTTTCAAAAATACATGTCCTCATGATCGAGCTTATAGCTCCTTACAACCCTTCTTCAAATGGGGTGGCTGAAAGATATAATAGGACTTTATGTGAAAGAGTGCAGTGCATGTTGTCCACCGCTAATCTCCCTCATGAATTTTGGGGAGAGACACTTAAAACTACGGTTCACATTTGCAACCACTCTCTAAACAGGTCCTTAAATAATGGCATCCCTGAGGAGGTTTGGTTTGGCAAATCGGCATCATATGACCATTTACGGATTTTCAGTTGTGATGCCTTCGTGCATGTTAGAGATGAGCTGAGGAACAAACTTGACCCAAAATCTACCAAAGGCATTTTCATGGGCTATGGTGATGAGGGTGAATTTGGCTATAGAGTGTGGCTACCTCAATCTAAGAAATTTATGCGTAGCCATAATGTTTTGTTTAATGAGGCAAAATTGTTAAAAGGTACTTTAGCCTCCAATGAAGACATGAAAAAGGTCAAATTTCATAATTTGCAGCCACCTATTACTTTAAATGATGAGCCTCATGATGCTGTACCATAGGTTGAAACTAATGATCAGCCGGTTATTTTTGAGCCAGATGATGATGGACAGCAAACAGAAGCACAAGAAGGTCATGGACAGCAAGATAGACTTGTTGATTATGAAAATGCAAATGCTGGTAATGAAAATGAAGGTGCTGTACCGCATGAACAGCATGCTGAAAATGGCTTACAGCAGCCAATAAATGCTGAAAATGACATACCTCTAGATGTAGACCCAATTCCTGAAAATGTCGATCATGGGGTATGCAGGTCTACACATTTAAGAAGGCAAACACATAGGTATGACCCCTCTTTGCATTATGTAATGCTTATAGATGAGGGTGAGCCTCTTACCTATAAAGAGGCCAAGTCATCCAAATTCAGCATAGTAAGTGGGAGCTAGCTATGTAGGAAGAGATTAAATCTCTGTATGCTAATGATACTTGGGATCTTGTGTCGTTGCCCAAAGGAAGAAAGCCTCTTCCTAACAAATGGGTTTACACGCAGCCATGCAGATCATTGTTTGTACATGAAAAAGGATACAGATGGCAGCCCCATCATACTTGTTTTGTATGTGGATGATATGTTGCTAGTTGGGAAAAGAAAGACTAGCTTGGATGCTCTCAAAGATCAGGTGAAATCAGTCTTCTCCATGAAAGATTTGGGGAATGCAGAGCATTTTTTGGGCATGAGGATTCACAGGGATAGAATATAGAAATTGCTATTTTTATATTAAGAGAAGTATATTGAAAAGGTATTGGATAGATTTAATATGGTTGAAGCTAAACCTTTTGGGATACCCTTACCTCCTTATGTTAAGCTTAGTAAAGCCAACGCCCAAAAGATGACATGGAAGGCAATGCTATCAAGGGAGTCCCTTATGCATCAGCTTGTGGCTCTCTTATGTATGTTATGGTTGCTACTTGTCTAGACATTGCTCATGCAGTGGGAGTTGTCAGCAGATTTATGTCAAATCTTGGCAGACCACATTGGGAAGCTGTCCAGTGTATTCTTCGATACCTAAAGGGTACATAAAGAAAGTGTATTTGCTGTGGGCGGGATGCATTTAGTTTGCAAGGTTATTGTGATGCAGACATGGCAGGTGACTTGGACACTCGTATCTCCACTAGTGGGTATGCCTTTACAAATGCTGGTAGGGCAGTTTCTTGGTGTTCCACATTGCACAATGCAAAACATCGTAGCACCGAGTACTACTAAAGCTGAATACATATCAGCTATTGAAGCTTCTAAGGAAGCTATATGATTGAGCAAACTTGCAAAGGATCTTGGCATGTCTATGGGTACTGCAGTATTGGGATGTGATAGCTAGAGTGCTATGTATTTGGCTAAGAATGCCATGTATCATTCACGCACAAAGCATATAGATGTGCAATATCACTTTTTTAGACAGATTCTAGAAGATGGTCTAATGACATTAACCAAGATCAAAACATAGGACAACCTTGCAGATGTTCTCACTAAAAGTCTAAGCAAAGCTCAGCATGAGCATTGCATATGACTAGTGGAAGTTGGTTAGAGGTTCACTTCGGATCTTTAAGTGGAAGGTGGTTGGGATAAAGGCCCTTTTTCACCTCCGTGTATAGTACACGTGCATTATTTAGTTGTACATGTGAATGCACCCTTACGTGCCCTAAGTATAAATACATTTTATTCTTTGTGTACCAACACATTGTTGGTTCACCAAAATCGAATTGTACTTTCACTCTCTCACTCTCTCTCTCTCTTTGTCACTCTCACTTCTCGCTGTTTCTCATTTCTCTAGTTGAGCTCCAACAATTAATTAGGCGTGTTTTGGGGCTATTTAAGTTAGGCTAATGCATTTTCAGCTCAACAGGTTGATGATAGTAAAATGCAGGTTTGATGATGCGGGTTGGTTGACGACAACAAAAACACATGTATGATGACATGGTAGTTTCTACAATAGAAGTGGATCATAAACATAGCAGTTTAGTAGGTCGCTAGCTATAGACAATGGGCTGATCGGCAAAATGCAGCAGAAATTGATGTAGATTGTGCGATGGAGGTTGGAAATAGGTGTCGGATGGATGAAGACAATGTTGTGCAGCCTCTACTGAGATGTCCTCTGTGAACAAGTTGTGGGTAGCGAAGCTAGAGCACTTGAAAGTTGCCAAAACGAGATTAAGATTGAATGGAGGGCAGCATGCTAATTATTAAAAATTTCAGGTTTTCAACAGTCTAGAATCTCTCCCTATTTTAACTCTCTCGAACCACTCCCTATTTTATGGTTTTTAAAATTAAATGAGCAGTTTTGGGGCTGTTCAAGAGGCTAATCAGTATGCAATGCATACTTTAGCTCAACATCCACTAACCCAATTGAGATGTGATAGCATGGAGCTATCAAAGGTGCTCTAACTTGCCAAAAACTTGCAATAGGGACTAAGGGCTATGGCATGGGCATGCTAGTTGTAGGGGATGGTGGCTCAACGACAAAGGAAAGAGGCCATTGCCAAAAAGAAAGACCTATAGAAGATTGCAATCCTTGAAGAAGTTGTCGATGATCCTAGAAATCACCCCACAATTGCAACTTTGAGATGGTTTCCTTCTGAAAGGGATGGGGGATATGAGGCTTCTAGAGGAGATGGTGGAGAATGGGGTAGAATAATCCGTTGGATGGCGGATACAAAAATAGGAAGGGGTGCAACAATAGAAAACTTAATCGGAAGGTCCTTTACATTGTAACACGAATGGAACCGATATAGCCCCCTTTCTTGCCAACTTTTTCCAAGGATGGCTTCTGATGTAGAGTCCTCAACAAAGATGGCATGCTCAATTAAGATAACTCAAGTCTTGGGTCTCATAAGGCCATTAACAAAGTGGAGATGGAAGCCCAAGTCCTATATATGAAGGACTTCAGATGCATAGCTCAAAGATGGTCCATGGATGGTTTGAAAATAGAGACAATGTGCCAAGACCACAAGTAGGCACCGATGAGATGTCACCAACAATGATTGCACGCTCTTGCGGGCAAAGATTCCAGGGCTAGTCTCCTTTTAAAGTCATGCGACTCAATGCACCGCTATCGATGAGCTAGAATATTACATCCTTGGACATTTGGATGGGTGCTAGTAGCATTGGTTACAGTGGTTATGAAGTGACTTAGAGTGAACACACTAAGGGCACATGAGGGTTAAGGTAGCTGAGTCCTATTTATAGTATTCAAGGCTCTATTGTGCACAACATGGTGCACCACTCTTGGACTCTTGGCTTGCAAGGCGATGCATCCATACATTGGGATATTGTGGGTTGGTGATATGGGATGCTAGCTTTGGGGATGTGGCCATGACCTTGTTTGCTGCGAGTTTCTGGGCTCTTTTACGAATTATTGAGTCTTGTTATTATTTGGTACAATGGAGCACCTATTCAACTATGGAGCAAAAGATGGTTCCAAAATACCCATCTTTATCTTTGCATTCTTGAACTCAACCAATTTTGGCAAGTGAGCTTTTAGAATTGGAATAGGTGGAAAATTCCAATGCGCATGCGACATAGTAAAGGTGACCATTCGAGCAACAACACGAGGATCCACACAACCAATCTCGTGTGGCTGAAAACCAAATGCCTTACTATGCTTTCTTAGCAAATTCCTTGAAACAATGTTTTCCTTGTGGGTAAGAAAATCTTCATGACCAAATTTCAATTCTTTTAAAGATTTTGCAGCCCCTTCTCGATTTCGAGGCATGTGTCCAAAAGATTGTCCTTTTTCTTCAAGCTTTGTGAGTGAGAGTGAGAGAGGGAGGATATAAGGTGCTGAAGCTCATACCTATGATTGTGGAGAGATCCCTACTCTCAAAATCATCCAAAGTTCGCTTTGCTTCCAATATCTTTAGAATCTATGGTTTGCATACATTTATAAGGTGCTGAAGCTCATACCTATGATTGTGGAGAGATCCCTACTCTCAAAATCATCCAAGGTTCACTTTGCTTCCAATATCTTTAGAATCTATGGTTTGCATACATTTATTTTGGTTATTTATCAAGTTGTTTCTTCTTTTTGAATGATTGAGATTCATGATGTTGTTTGCTGTCTAGGGTTCCTAATTTTTTGGACGTGGTAGTAGTATGTAACATTGGACAGCCATTGGAGGAGGTGCTAAATGCAAACAAGGATGGGTTGAATGGTGGGCAGCTTGCCTATTTATAGATGCAAAAGGATCGTCCCAAATTAGGGTTTTGCTTATGGGACATAGAAACTCTCTAGGATTGTGCACGGTTAAATGAAACTTTTGGTAGTTCACATGTTTTGGGATGTCTTAAAGAGCTAGTCAGTTTGTAATGCTTTTTAAGCTCAACAGGTGAGTATATGTGTTAGCTAGCTCGTGCGAAATGGAAGGTGGTGGGCTAGGTGAGACACACACACACACACACACACACACACACACACACACACACACACACACACACACACAATGTAATGAAATGATCTGTTAATGTCTATAAGAGGCCAAAATGACCTATAAGACTATGATATCTCATTTGTATGATGATACAATTGTGTGGAAAGAACAATAAATGTAATGGTAAATGAACAATTGAAGAAAGCTAAAAGCTATATGTAAAAAAGAGAACTCTAGAGCGTTCTAGTTGATACAATCTCATGGGGGTATAGAAGGCGTAGCTCTAACGTGAGCGATAATCTCATGTATCCACCTATGAATGCGCCACTGATGTCTGTATTGGGGTCTAGGGTATTTGGATTGACAAAGCTTGACAGCTTGATTAATTAATATCCCCCGTGTATGTGTAGATTGTGGTGGTGTCATAGTGCCCTCTATGGTTTTCCCTTGTGTAGAATGAGGCTGCGATTGCAATTGTCAGTGAAGCCTTTTGAGTCTCCTTCACAAAGAAAATTGTAAGCTGCCTTTGGATAGGGTCTTGGTGTCTTGGAGCTGCTATCCTCTGGAGGTGCATGCCATGAAGCCGTCATATCTCAAGGAGGAAGAGGCCAAGGTATTACTGATCATAGAGATCCATGACTCTAGGTAGTGGTCCAAACCCATCTCTAAAGAGAGTGGAAACGGCCTCAGATGTCATAGTATGCTAGGCAGCAACAAATGTAGTGCTCCTTTGTCTCTAGCTCTAGTTGCCATATCTGGCATATACGCTCCTCTGGTGGTATGGATCTATATCTAGCAATTCAATCTCTATTGAGGCCAAAGTTGGCCTATGAGACACAACCATGTACAACGATGATTGTCACTAAATATCAAAGTGTGATGAAATAAACCTTGGTGAGTGATGGTGATATATAGTGCAATTCGAGACTAAAGTGGTATACAAGAGAGGATACTAGGGATATCATATGGATAATGAGGGGGATATGTGGAGGTGTACACATCTAGTTGTGTGTAGCTAGGTATGAAGATACAATAATCTCTAGCTCCACCTAGTCAAAATCAGTGGGTAGAGTATCTCATATATCCCTAAGGAGATAGTATAGGGGTAATCTATGGTTTGATCTCCTAGCTCTACTAGGTAATTGGTTGTGGCATCGGTGAATCTTCCTCATTCTCTCTAGTATAACCTTTGTGTCTAGTATCCTTACCTTTGTGGTCCACGTGCTACCTTGATCTCCTCAGCTCTTTGGATTGTCACCCCTCTTTGTGTAGGTACTGTGTGTGTGGTCACTATCTAGAAGGAATAATTGAGATGTAATTGTCTTCCTCGCCTTTGTCTAAGTACCATCCTGTGTAATGATATGTGGAGCCTCTAAATCTCAATCAGGAATTTACCTAAGCAGTGTTGGTTTGGTGACTTCATGATTGATTTGAGAGAGGTGTCCTCAAAGAGTGGGGGGTATTTGATTTGGACCATATTGTAGGCTCTGCATCTGCATATGTAGTGCTTCTTGCTCTCCATCTCCTCCGGACATGGCCTCGACATGTCTGCTTGGCTCAAGGAATACGACATGGTCTTCTTGTCGACAAAAGGCCAAATCAGTTTGTGCGACAAAAATAGATACATCGGAAGTTCAAGGAATTGCCATGCTTCCCAAGTACAACAAACGAGCTTTACATCTAGCTAGGAAACTTTGAATAAGAAAGAAAGAAAGAAAGTTGTGTAGACATATGGAAGAGGCTAAAATGACATATGAGATCTAGAATGAGCATGCCATGTTCATTAGAATCCATTGCCATGGAGGTTCAAATGAAAGTCCAACCTGCAACTGAAATTTTAAGACACGAGCATAGTGCTCTCAGATTCTCCTACAGACGATGCTGTATCCCAAAATAGCTCTCATGGGGCATACTAGCATGGAGGTCAATGTGCCTCCATGTGGTAAGAGAAAGAAGTGATTAATGTCATCCAAAGGCCCAAAATGACCTATGAGATCAAAATGATGACCTCAACTGATCCTGGTATATCTTGCTATGAAAGTAGTTGCATAGGTGAATCTCGTGAGGAATATCCCACATGAGAAATTGTATTTGTGTTTTGGAGTCTTGTTCAGTTTGTAAGATGTATTCTCTTGTTAGTTGCTTCTGGTAGTTGAATGGTAATCCAACTTTTACTTCTTTTCACTTTGGCTTATTAGGCGTCCATTTAAAGATCAGTTAGGAATTACAAAATATGAGGGGTTATCTTTCAAAAGTTTGAGGAGTTGGGTCCTGTAGATAATTTTGGGTGTATTCTAGTATGTATGATGAGCAAAATGAATCTTTTTGGTAGGCAGTTGGCTTGTGAATCTCAGTCATAGAGCTTGTGTTCACAGGCACTGATTTTGAAAAGATTCTGCAAGAAGCAAAGTCTCGCTGGCTACGACCTGTAGAGATATTTGACATCCTCAACAACTACAACCATTTCCGTATATGCAATGAACCACCAAACTTACCTCCTAGTAAGTTCGTTTTGAACTCATCTTGTTGGCTTAGAACATGCTTGTTTCTTGGTTTTGTTTGGAGGATTTTGAAAAACGGATTATTCTTCATGCATAGAAGAACATGTTTATACTATGGACTCCAAACATGTTTCAGAAAGTGCAAATGCTTGGTCATCTGGGTACCCATAATGCACTTAAGAGTCATTGATCTTTCATTTAAAAAGTTGTCTTTCTTGTTATGGAACTCGGAAGTGTCTGCAGTTACATGTTCCTCTTTGCTGGTTATTGGGTATGATTTCTTCTTTCAAGTCAAAACGAGCTGAAAAGAAGAATCTTAAACCTTTTCTTGGCATTCCAATCAAAGAGACTGAGCAATGGAAAAAGTCTCTTTCTATGTTGCCATTATTACTTTTAACAGCAGAAAGATATCAACAATTGAACATAAATGGTTCAATGCAAAGAACTAGATGTGTACTTCCACATACTTGTGACAAACAATATATCTGCACACATAAGCATTGTATGTTAAATAATTTGTGCTGCAAGTATTGCAATTCTCATCGTTGTTGTCTTTTCTTTTGTTGTCTTCAAGGTGGTACACTGATTCTCTTTGACCGTAGAATGTTACGAAATTTTCGGAGAGATGGTCACATATGGAAGAAGAAAAAGGACAACAAAACTGTCAAAGAGGCTCATGAACATTTAAAGGTAAGTTTGACAAGAATGTAGAGACCTGTGGTCAGCATTTGTTTGAGCTTTGCTGTGCCAAGGGTGCCATAAACCATTTTTCTCTTTAGTCTTTTTGATGCATGCGAAGGGCACAAGTAAGATTTTTGGCTAATTTTTTTTTGTGTCAGGGGACTCATAAATTTTATCGCTTCCACTTCATTTAGCAACATGTTTAATAGGCTAGTATGAAGAATATTGAGAGGGTGTCTTCATTTCATCCACTTTCTGGTCGTAGTGTATCTATTTGAAGCTGCCCATGTGGTAGACATGTAGGTTGAGCTAAGTATGAAGATTCCAATATTGAAGGCTTAAGGAGATGCTTATTATGTGGGTGACATCCACATATATCCAGGGATCTTGTTGTTTCCTTCTTTATTCCAGTTTAGGTGCATCTTTCACACTATTGTGTTTCTCCCAAGTGGCACCTAGAAAGCCTTTTTGGGTCTGTAAATGAAAACCAAAATATGAATGAATGAGGTGAAAATATACTGAATGACTTGGTTTCTCAAAAACAACGCCCCCCGCCCCCCCCCCCCCCCCCCCCCCCCCCCCCCCCCTTCAGGCCCAAAAAAGAGCGAAAAAGAGGAGTGAAAGAGAGAAGATCAACCACGAAATCCTAGAATTCCACCTATAAGGTGACCTATAGTGAAAAACAATAGACGAGATGAGTTGATAGTACCCAAAACTCAACCTTGGGAGAGAAACCACAACCTCCATTACTCCATGCTAGGAACGATATGCACTCGTACCATATCAAAGAGACGGTAGGGTTTGCGGAAAGAAACACAAAGTGTACGGCAAGCACTGAGAAAAGAAGAAACTTAGAGAAAACACCGAAGAAGAAGAAGATGAATGATAAATTAGTGAATCAAGTTGATACAATGGAGCAAAAGCTCGAAGATGATTGCAATGTCTTGGCCGACTAGGCGGTAGCACTTGAAGAAATCTGCACTGTGAAGGGAGCGAAATGCAATCCTTCCGGTAGAGCTGTCGATGACAAGGGAAAGAGCTGCTCTATGGAGGGGGTGAAATGTAGTCCTCTAGATAATGGAATGCCATATAGACATTGAAAGGTGAAGGTCAGCAGTAGGCGGCTGTTGGGCAGCCCTTCAGGAGTGAAGAAAACACAAAAACGTAGGTATTTGACGTAGGGCTGATAAAGAGGGTGTAGTGTGCTATAGATGGCGTGAAATTGCTGCAAACACAAGCTTGATGGTGACACCTGGTGAGGAGGGCTGATGCCAGATGACGTAGGCTGCAAAACGCTAGGTGGAGATGGATGCAATAGCCATGAACCGAAATGTCCTCCTTGCAGGGTGTGAACAATAGTGGAAAGGATGGAGAAAGGAGAGAAGAATATGGAAGAGAGTGACAGAGGGTAAGAAGGAAGGAATGTATGGGATGAAGAATGAGGGAAGTTAGTGCCATATTTATAGGCACATATTGTCTGGAGTGGTGCCCCAACTCTCTCGAGTGGTGCCCACTGAAGTCTCTTGGGTGGTGTCTTGACACTAGAAAATGATCATATAAAGCCTTTTTGGGGTGGTAAATGGAAACCAAAATAGGAATGAAGTAGGGGAAATGTATTGAATGACTGGGTTTCTCAACAAATCCTCAGTGAACTACTCCTCACATCCCCCTCCCCCCCCCCCCCCTGTTGATGTACATGAGAAAGGGTTATGGATATAATGTTTCATGCCACATGGACATGCAATCACTGTTTGGACTGAGAACATCATTGCAATGCATGTGTGCATGATGCATGTATTATATGTTATTGGGAAAGTCATAGTTGAAACAAGGAATGGAATGAGAATGTGATCCCTCAAAACGGGGGGAATGGCTCAGGTTAGGAAACAGGAATGGTACACTATATGACATTGTTTTGTGAAATAGATGTACTTAGTCACCGCCAAAATCTGTTCTAAGCTTTGATCAGCTGGGCGATCAGCAATTTGTCAAGATCTTTGGTATTCAGAAATAATATAGCAAGGGCGGGCAGTAGGCCTTGGGGTCAATCAGTATCATTATCACTGAGCAGGGGCAATCTAGCTCCTGTATTCATGAGATTTTAATTTGCTGATTTACAGCTTTCAGCTCATTGTCTACTGCCCTTTCATTAGCCTTAAATGGAGTTTTTCATTGGCTGTAATGCACAAGCTAGTTTGAGCCTTGACTGCACTTGCTAAACCTTTGTTGGGGTTCCTTTCTTTTTTTCAGAAACAAAGTGTCTCAATCAGTCTAGAGTGAATGGCACAATGAGTGGAGAAGTTAAAAAGCTTGAACATCCAGGCAGGCTGCTCTATGATGTGCTAGAATATTTACAAAGTTTCAAAATCCTAATTTGGTTCCTATGGATTATGCCTTTATTCCTATGATTAGCATTGAGTACATAAGAGGAGCATGGGGAAATGAAATTCTTATACTAGTGCATGGATTAGAGGATTTAGTAAGAGCTATCAAGGTGGCGTTTTGTCCAAATAACTGACTTCAAACTAAACATAATCAGACTTCTGACCTGATTTTGACCGACTTTGTCTTGTTTGTGATGTCAGGTTGGTAGTGAAGAGAAAATACATGTCTACTATGCTCATGGTGATGGTGGTTCGAACTTGCAGCGCAGGGTGTACTGGTTATTGGACAAGTCGGTGGTTCTTTTTCATTTGTTGTTGCAGTTGAAGCATGTGCTGCTTAGGTGTAGTTTTAAATTGGACTGTGAAATTGTTAATATGGGTGTGCTTTGTCTATATCTTCATGTATTGTTATCATTTATGTTGCAGGACATTAGAGCACATTGTTCTTGTTCATTACCTGGAGGTCAAAGAGGTGCCATTGCTTGAAAACCTGACATTGAATACAGGCTCTCGTACTTGAATATAGGCTCTCATACTTGAATATAGGCTCTCATACATACATTGATGTAAAAGATTCCAGCTTCCACACAGTATATGTTTGTGTGTACTTTAAACAATGCAGATTACAGAAGCATGTTGGTAAACTTTTCAAAATTTGCAGTGTCCTTTTACTGCAGACTAGTAGAACAAATATGCAACAGCCATGGCAACAGAATGCAACTCAAGGTCTATCTGAACAGCAATCAGTATACAGGCCTTCCTCTGTCAGTGCTGGTGCTGATGTAACAGCTCAACAATCAGTGTACAGGCCGTTCCACATCTCACCTTCTGGCACTGTTCTTAGTTCAGAGAGCTCCGCAGAGCGTGTAGGAACACACCAAATGGAGTTATCCAATTCGGCTCAAGATGATGAAGATTTTGATAAGTTTGATCTTGGAGAACTGGAGTTGATTGATTCAGCTGTTAGTACACAATGGTTTTTGCCTCAAGTTGTGGGCCAACCAAAGGATGTCCAAGTGTCAGATGAAAGCTTTGCTAGTATGCCAGGATTAGGGTATGGTCAAGTAAACCAAACTCACAGCGGAAGAAGTGGGATGGAGCTCACACCAGTTGGATCGATAATGAAGCAGGAGGTGTATTTTGAACCAGGTCTAGTACCTTGTGGAAATCTTAGAAAGTCTGATTGTTGTCCAACTTTTCTGGTGGCCTGGGTGTGCTTTTTATAACAAAGGAAGCTGTGATGTGTTAACTTGATCTGATGCTATAAGCTCTAATAGTGTCTTTGGTTGATAGGTAATGTGAACTATGACATGACAGGCATCAATAACCCAACCTGGGAAGGGAAAACACAGTCTCTGAACAACATAGATTGGACTGGAGTGCCCACTAACGATGGTCAGGGTACCGCTATAAGTGGAGCATCATTAGGAACTGTTTCTTTCCATAACCAGGTAACATGACTGGCTTGTGCTATTTTGCCAATCCAGATGACTTTGGATTCCTTGGACATAAAGCCTAGACGTGTAAACTGTCCTCAAGAAATCCTTAATTCGTACAAGTTAGAATATGCCGTTTATGATGTATGAGAAAATTGCTTTCATAATGTATTGCAGCATATAATTTACCTATTATAAGACAATATCTCTCTGATGTCAAAACTATCTTCTAAAGAAACAAGGAAAGACTACTGATGTTCTGCAAAATTGGGAGCTCAGCTTCTTATATTGAGTCCAGCTTGTTTGTCTTACAACTCAAGGATCTTGCATTTTTGATGGCTTGCTCCGGACAGTGGTAAACTTTGTATTTTTACTGATCTGTCACATTCATGCTTGCGTTTTGTGTTTTGAATTTTCAACTGTGAAGAGAGTCTATTGTGTTGGTTGTTGCGATTCCTTACTATATTCACTTCACCATTGATGCCATCTCTGTGGCTTTTAGTGTTTGTGTGTGTGAATTGTGATTGTACTATCGAACCTTTTTTGATTGTTCAGGGCTGGTTGACCATGAGAAGTGTAGCTATCTCTTACTCTCTATTCTCCGTCATCATCTTGTATATCATCGATTTTCATTGTGCTTCCTATCTTAGTGGCTCGATATTTCTTCACTATGGTCTAACCTTGATCTTCTAAAGCTTTCTTTTCAAGCTTGAAGGATGCTTGGTCTTTGGTTCACAAATGCAGGTTCTTCAACTTATACTTCAACCATGGTTTGCGCTTCAAGGATTCACTTGGCATCTGTGGTGGTCCTAGAGGCTTCTTTAGAGGATAGTGGTTTTCGGCTTGCTTCATCAAGTTCTCTTGGTGGCTGCTTTTCAATGGCTTTGGTTGCCTCATTTCTATGCCATCTAGATGAGATGGTGTCATGCTTCATATGTGGTGATCATGTTGATTGATGGATGGCGGTGACATCAATGGTTTTACTTCACGGATGGTAGATGATGGCCACATGGACTTGGCATCTGCTTTTTGATGGCTTTTGTTGCCTCATTTCTATGCCATCTAGATGAGATGGTGCCATGCTTCATATGTGGTGATCATGTTGATCGATGGATGGTGGTGATTGGTAGAGAGAGAGAGAGAGAGAGAGTATATTAACGTCTCTAAAAGGCCAATGTGGCCTATGAGACCAAAACAGTACATACAATGATGATGGTGTGTTTCTCATCTAGAACGAGAAGAAAGATGAAAAACATGCCTATAAGACTGAAAAGGAAATGAAATGAAATGAAATAGTGTCCCATAAAAGGGAAACATGTCAGTGATCTGAAAGTGAGAGTAGAGAAAGGAAAACTCTCCATCAATGATATGTCTGTTCTCTAGGGAAGTGTATCTCTGCATAGCTAAGGCGTCTTGGCATCTGTCTCCTGTGGCGCTCAATGATGGCTTTAATTTGTCTGTGGTGTGGATGTCTAGGCCTTCGTCCGGGTGGATGTGGGCGCCTAGACCGGCTAAGTGCCACTGCTCTATCCAAAGGGACACCTACAGAAGATGAGGTCCAATGATGATGTATTCCTGTAGGCTGTGTGGCAGTAGTAGTGGTATCTGCCATACTCTGTCGTGTATCCATGAAAAAGTCAGTGACTGCTCTCTGTCTATGTGAGCCGAGCTGTGGGGGCCTCCTACTCCGTAGAATTGTTGCTCTGCGCCTCTGGAGCTCCAAGAGGAAAAATCCCAAGCATCTCTGATCCTCATACTGCATGATCCGTCTCAGGGGTCCAAAACCCTCTCGAAACAGACAGTGGTATCTACCTCGTATGTCGTAATATACAGTGCATCGGCAGATGTAGTGTTCCTCTGTCTTTGGCTCTCTGTCGCATAGTGGGCATATGCGTTCTTCTGTCTGTATACCCTCCCATCTGCCTGTCTCAATCCTCAGGTGGTAGAGAGAGGGTCACCGTGTTCTTTGGTGGCATTGTGAGAGGTGGAGAAGATCGAAGCTCAGCTGAGAGTGGAGTAGACAGTGTGGAGAGTGAAGCACGACACCCAATGCAATGGATTGAAAGTGTATGATGAAAGTACAAGGCATAACCCTTAAACCCTAGGGTTGTAAGAGTGTGTTCACACCCGAAGTGTGTGCAACACGATAAGCGCCCATAAATGTGTAACATAGGCACATAAAATAAAGAAAATAAAATTGGGAAAAAAAACCTCTCGTACGGAGAGGAAAAAGTGCCCAATGTCCTACTGATCACACTGACACTCCTCTGTGAGCATAGGCGTGAGTGAAACCCAACAAAACCCCCTAGAGTGAAGAGTGATCAAAATACAAGGGCCATCTGTGCTACCAAAGGAGATCAAATTTGAAGCATTGCAAAATGCTTCAAATTTGTCATGAGGAAGAGCTTTGGTGAAGATGTTTGCCACATTATTGATAGTAGGACAATAGACAAGGTTGATATCTCCTGCATGTAGCCTCTCTCTAACAAAGTGATAATGTATCTCAGTGTGTTTCGTGCATGCATGAAACACTAGGTTCCGTGCCATTGCAATGGCACTTTGATTGTCAGTGAACAAAGGAGTAGGCTCCGAGACAGATACATCTAGATCGGCTAGCAAACGTCTAAGCCATACACATTCAATTATAATAGTAAAAGTTGCATTGTATTCAACTTCACATGACGATGTGGCAACAGTGGACTGTTTCTTGCTAAGCCAAGATATGCAAGATGAGCCAAGAAAGAAACAATTGCCACTAGCGGAGTGATGTGAATCATAATCACAAGTCCAATCAGAATCATTGTAAGCATGTAAGTGCAGTGGTCCCCCCTTGGCATAAAGCAATCCAAGAGATCTAGTACCTTGCAAGTAACGGAAAACATGCTTGACAACTTACTAATGTGACATGCGTGGCTGATGCATATATCTGCTTAAGACTGAAATTGCAAATTGTATGTCCGGCCTAGTGTTGCATAGGTAGATAAGGTATCCAACTGTTGGAGCATATGTGTGTATATCAAACAAATCACTATCATCATGCAGTGACAGTTTCAGTCCAGGTTCCATTGGTGTACAAACTGGCTTGCAATCCTGTAAGCCAAACCTCTCAAGGAGTTTACCAATGTATCTTGACTGTGATAAACCGATACCTCTAGCATCATGTATAAACTGCATGCCCAAGTAATAATGCAAAGACCCCAAGTCTAACATCTCAAAAGTTTGCTACAAATTTTGTTTAAATTCTGAAATCTGATCAGCATGTGTCCCTGTAAGCAAAAGGTCATCGACATATAGACAAATGATTAGCATGGATCCCCCCTCTTTAAATACATAAAGAGTAGACTCTGATGAGCTGTTTATAAACCCTTGGCTGAGTAAGAAGGCATCAATCTTTATGTACCAAGCTCTAGGAGCTTGTTTCAAGCCATGTAAAGCCCTTTTCAGCTTGCAAACCAAGTGTTCGGATCCCTCAACTGCAAAACCAATGGGCTGCTGTACATATACTTCTTCATGAAGTTCTCCATGTAAAAATGCAGTCTTTATATCTAATTGATGCAGAGTCCATCCATAATAGGCAGCCAAAGCAACCATATACCTGATAGTAGTCATGCAAGAGGTAGGTGCAAATGTCTCCTCATAGTCAATGCCTTTTTTCTGTGCATAGCCCTTGGCTACAAGCCTGTCTTTATTTTTGTCAATGGATCCATTTGCATTCCTTTTCAGCTTGTAGATCCATTTTGTTCCAATGGCTTCTTCCTAATAGGCAAAGATACCAAATCCTATGCTTGATTCTTAATGATGGAATCAAACTCAGCTTGCATTGTTGCCAACAATGCACATTATGTTGTGGATCCTCAAATCAAAACATTCAAGCTCCTCATTATCAACCGTATTTGCTGCCATAACAAGCTCCGTGGTATGTGCAGTATCATGCATACGAGCTTGCTACTAGTACGACCAGCCATGGGAGAGCATACAAATGACTATCTTTCATAGTCTGTAAATACCATCTAGGCATTTTTCTTGCCTCCAGACTGTGCACAAGCTCTTGTCGAATTTTAGATTCAGCACTTTGCTGAATATCCAGATCAGCCAATGGCTGATTTTCTGCATTTTCCAATGGAGCAGCTGGCTGAACATTAAGTTCACTTGCTGAAACTCTAGCTGAATCACCAAATGAAATGGGTAGTAGCCCTTTAAAGACATCATTGACAGCCTGATATGTGTCAAAACCAGCAAGGGATAATTCTGATTTTTCATCGAAAAGTACATCCCTATTGACAAATACCTTTTTAGAGGCAGGATCATATAGTTTGTATCCTTTGCTCTCACTGTTGTACCCCACAAAAATGCATTTGACAGCTTTGTTATCCAACTTTTTTCTAAGTACCTTTGAAATGTGTGCATATGCAAGACACCCAAAAGTACGAAAGTGCCTAACAAAAGGTTTCCGGCTATTCCAAGCCTCAAAAGGTGTGACATTCTTTAATGCTTTGGTGGGGCATCTATTCAAAACATGGCAAGCATACATAACAACTTCCATCCAAAAACTATGTGGCAAGCTCTTTGCTTTCAGCATACATTTGGCCATCTCCGTGAGTGACTGATTCTTCCTCTTTGCAACCCCATTCTGTTGTGGAGTATAAGCAATAGTGAATTGATGAACAATGCCCTTCTGCTTCCAAAAAGAATTCAACATAGAGGATATATATTCCCCCCCTTAGTCCGAACGGAAAGTCTTCACCCTATAGCTAGATTGGTTCTTAACAAGTGTTGCAAAATCCAAAAATGCATCATACACTTTTGACTTTTTCACTAAAGAGTAAACCCAACAAAAGCAAGTAAAGTCATCAATAAAAGTCACAAAATAGTAACATCCACCCAATGACTTTGTCTGCATAGGGCCACATACATCTGAGTGCACTAGCTATAACTTGGTTGTGGCTCTAAAAGCAACATCACGGGGAAACGAAAATCAATGCATTTTCCCCAAAATACATTCCTTGCAAGAGTGCTCAGGAGGTCTCTTCAAGAGAGGTAATCCATCTAGTATTTGGGTATGTTGTAAACAAGCCCCATGCGACCATGCCATGACTCTGCCTGTAACATAGCAGGAGTAAGAGTGGATGCTAAATATGCGGAGTGATTGATTGAAAGAGCATCCAACTCTATCCCATGCCTTTTGAGCTGCTGATCTTTGGGAAAGTGGCTGAAGTGGAGCATGCTGAACAGGTTGAGTTGCCCGTTGTCCACATCTTGTTGGAGGAGCAGCAGCAGGAACTACAACTCCGGGCCTAACTTCTTCTCCACTTACGTAATCCCAAAGATTCTTTGCAATCAACACATTCTTCATCATGAAGGACCAGAGTGAATAGTTGTTACCATCCAACTTGTCCTCCTTGAATACATAGGTAAGTACATCACCTCCTTGATTTGCCATGATAATCAATGCCAAGAAAAGAGCAAAAGAGCAATGTCCAAGCTGGACCAACGTGGAAATCTCAAAATTTTCTGAAATTACAACAAATAGCTTGCTGCAATTAGCAAATTGAAGTACACTCTGTCAAAACTGTCTATAATGCATGCAGTCCAAGGTGCATTCAATGCTCAACAACATTGTAGAATTAAAAATCCCAAAATTTTTTACCCAAAAATGCTCAAAAACAGTCTATTTTAGACCGCATTTGCTTTGCATGTACCAACGTCTTCATAAAACTCCAAAGCCCCAAAATTCTTGACTTGTTTGCCAAGAAATTTTTGCATCAATCGTGTCTAAGATACGTATCCAGACTGTTGTGCCTGCTCGGGCAAAAGTGCCTTTTCCAGAGATGAATCTCAGAAACCAATCAAGCTGGTCGCCGGCGGTTTGAGCAGGTGACCGACGAGTGGCAGACTGGTGGTAGTTGAAAATGCAAAGGCGTTGCTGGCCATAGGTGGGCGGAGGTTCAGCCCCAGGTGGGTGAGTATGGAGCAGTAGGCGGCGCTATAGATCAGGCCACAGGGCGGTGCAACTAGCGGAGTTGTAGTGTTGTACTGGCGGGTGGTGCAGCGCATGGCACAGGGCAAAAGAGGAGCGCAGAGGGACCTAATGCAAGGCGCTGATAGTGTTGTAGGTGGGGCAGCCCAAGTTGGCGCAGCAGCATAGGGAAGCTGCATAGGCAGACTGTCAAACGCAGGGGCGGCATTGGGTGCCACAGCCATGACGGGTTGTCTAGCGAGGCGCAACACAGGTGTAGGCGACCACTACTGCATTGGTGGCAGTCGAGCTAGGACTGCTCTGCTTGAGGAGGTAGACGAGACATGGCTTCTTTCGCGGCAACTCTGGTTGATTGGGTGGCACAGTCTGCAGGGTATGGATTGAGTTGTACTTTGCTCTGATACCAAATGTGAGAGGTGGAGAGGATTGGAGCTTAGCTGAGAGTGGAGTAGACAGTGCGGAGAGTGAAGCACGACACCCAATGCAATAGATTGAAAGTGTGTGGTGAAAGTACAAGGTATAACCCTTAAACCTTAGGGTTGTAAGAGGGTGTTCGCACCCAAAGTGTGTGTAACACGATAAGTGCCCGTAAATGTGTAACATAGGCACATCAAATGATCAAAATAAACTTGGGGGAAAAAACCTCTCGTACGGAGAGTAAAAAGTGCCCCAGTGTTCTATTGATCATTGACACTCCTCTATGAGCGTAGGCGTGAGTGAAACCCGACAGGCATCAATGGTTTTGCTTCATTGATGGAAGACGATGGCGACATGGACTCTTGACCTCTCGGGTTATGTCTTGGATGGTAGTTTCTTGTTAGAGAGGGAAATCGATTGCCTCTATGGCGTGGCTAGGTTGAATCGATGATTGTTGGGTTTGCCTATGCAAGTTCTGGCATTTCTTGATCTCCTCTATTGCGACACGTATTTGTCAGAGATCATAGCCTGTTTCAGGCAGGCAGCAGCAGGCAGCAGCTGCACAGTCCAGCTGCACAGTCGGACTGTGCAGTCGGACTGCCACGTGGCAGTCCGACTGTCTGCAGCTGATTTTTATCAGGCTGCGCCTTATTTTGGCGCCCCATCCTAGGCAGATTTTCGCCTATTTATTGCTGACGTTTTCAGCAGTCTGGCATTCATTCTCTGTCGCAGATTACAGACCGGTGCCGTGCAGATCTCTGTCTCTGTTCGCAGATTTCTGACAGCAGACAGTGCAGACTGCAGCAGACTTCGAGGTGGACAGCAGGTCGCATCGTCGAGGTGGAGACACGCAGTCCAGCGCACTGCGCCCGTGTATATCTTTGTATTCAGCATTCTTTATACAGCAGATCTTCAGTGTACACTGTCTCTTTCTCTCCCTTCTCTCTCTGCGTTCTCTCTCTCTCAGTCCTACGCTTCCGCACCGCTGCACTCTGACATGGTATCAGAGCAGTGTATGAGGGCTGACTGAGCGCAGAATCAACCTGAAGAGGAGTTTCCATCGCGACACAAATTTGCGTTTTTTGCGTTTAAGGGCAGACAGGAGGGCTGCGCCTTGGAACAAGGCTGAAACGAGTGTGGGCGCACAGGAAAGGAGTACAGGTGGTGGATTTGCTGCTGTTTACTGCTGTTTGTCGCGGAGAAAGTTTGAGTTTTCAACCTAAAAGTGCAGGTTTTGCTTTTTCATCGCCTCCGGCGGGTGAAGAAGCTTCGGGACGCTGAAGAGCCTTAGCAGGCTGAGTCTACTCAGTCAGAGGGGGCTGCTTTTGCGTTTGAGAAGGCATTGCAGGTGAAGATGTCTACAGAGATGGACCTGGAGTTCCAGGCGATTATGGACCGGAAGGTGCCTGTCCTACCGGCTCTTCCTACAGATCAGAAGCTCGACGGCGACAACTACCGCATTTGGCGCGTTATGATGTTGGCCATTCTGGAGTCCTATGATTTGGCGGAGTTGGTACAGGAAGATATTGACCGACCCTCGGTAAGAGATGAGTCCAAACTCTCTTCCGATGCTCGTGCGGAGTTGGCCAGGGCCCAGTCTCATTGGGACAAACTGAATGCCAGGATTCGATCCTTTCTCTTTCTATCATGCACTACAGCTGTGATCGCTCACATCGAGCACTTGACGGTGGCTCGTGAGATATGGCTGGAGCTTGATCAAATGTACAATCGGATGACCCTGATGAAGAGGGTTTCTTTGGAGGTACAGATGCGGACCTTGTCCGTCAATAAGTCTTCTTCGCTAAGGGAACACATTAACAAGCTAAGGCAGCTACAGATGCAGGTTCAGAATGCGGGGAAGCCGATCTCCTCCGAAGACATGGCGATTACACTCTTGTCCCAGTTGCCGCCACGATTCGGTACATTTTACTCTGCCCTTATTGCTTCAGGGCGAGAGTCTACTCTTCGGTGGGAGGAGTTGGTTCCTATGGTCTTGGACCAAGAGGAACAGTTAAAGGGACAGAATGCTTCCAAGACGGAGGCGTTGACAGGTCAAGCCTCTCAGAAGAAGGGGAAGGACCAAAAGAAGAAGAAGGGGGATAACAAGTCCAAGAAGGACAAGGAGAAGGACAAGGACAAAGACTCCACATGCCATATTTGTGGAAAGACTGGCCATTGGAAGAAGGATTGCCCTGACAAAGACTCGAAGGACACCAAGAAGAAGGAAACCAAGGATTCTGGAGCGGTGGCTGCACCCTCATCAGCTGCATTTCTACATTTAGTTGTCATTGAGGACGCTTCTCCGAATGCTTCTGATGCTGCGATGGCGGCTTCCCAATCTCGAGAGTGGATTATTGATAGTGGTGCCTCACGGCACATGACTCCTTCATCAGATGGTGTCGCCCAGCTGCGACCTTCGCGTGGGCAGGTTCTCATTGGAGACAGCTCTTCAGTTTCTATTGCAGGTCGGGGTAAGATGCAGCTTATTCCGGATGGACGAGGTGGCACCCATACTTCAGAGGTTTTGCATGTACCAGGATTGGGGTACCATCTCCTTTCAGTCCATAAGATTTGTTCCCTTGGTCTTCTGGTGGAGTTTGACAGTTCTACAGTGCGAGTCCTCGATCGTGAGTCGAGGACCATGTCAGAGTGCAGCGGTGCGGAAGCGTAGGACTGAGAGAGAGAGAACGCAGAGAGAGAAGGGAGAGAAAGAGACAGTGTACACTGAAGATCTGCTGTATAAAGAATGCTGAATACAAAGATATACACGGGCGCAGTGCGCTGGACTGCGTGTCTCCACCTCGACGATGCGACCTGCTGTCCACCTCGAAGTCTGCTGCAGTCTGCACTGTCTGCTGTCAGAAATCTGCGAACAGAGACAGAGATCTGCACGGCACCGGTCTGTAATCTGCGACAGAGAATGAATGCCAGACTGCTGAAAACGTCAGCAATAAATAGGCGAAAATCTGCCTAGGATGGGGCGCCAAAATAAGGCGCAGCCTGATAAAAATCAGCTGCAGACAGTCGGACTGCCACGTGGCAGTCCGACTGCACAGTCCGACTGTGCAGCTGGACTGTGCAGCTGCTGCCTGCTGCTGCCTGCCTGAAACAGGCTATGATCTCTGACACCCCCTCTCAGAGCCTGGACAGGGCAGAAGCCTGAGGGATCTGGAATGTTGCCGAAGTAGAGCCTGAGGAAGCGCCTTCGTAAACAAATCCGCAAGATTATCCTCCGTCTTGCAATACTCCACAGTGATGGTCTCATCCAAAAGCTTTTCTCGGATGAAGTGGTACTGGATCTCAATGTGCTTCGTCCGGGCATGAAAAACAGGGTTCCTTGCCAAGGCAATGCAACTCTCATTGTCACATCGCAGCAATGTAGGACGAGTCTGGGGGCACCCAAGCTCCTCCAACAATCTCCGAAGCCACACAACCTCGCATGTGGTGGAAGATGCGGCCCGATATTCCGCCTCAGTAGACGAAAGGGCTACCGTGGGCTGCTTCTTGCTACTCCAAGAAATAACACCTGCACCCAAAGTAAAGCAGTAACCTGTTGTAGACCGCCTGTGGTCCACGTCACCGGCCCAATCCGAGTCGCTCCAACCTGCAAGTACAAGATCTGACCCATCTGTCCCTGCGGGGTAATGAATCCCCAAATCAGACGTCCCCCTCAGATACCGAAGTATCCTCTGAGCAGCCTGCCAATGCACCGTCTTAGGTTCACTCATGAACCCTGCCAAGAGCCCAACAGCAAAACATAGATCAACCCTGGTGTTGAGAAGCCAAATCAAAGACCCTATCAACTGTCGATAGCGGGAAGCATCCGCCAAAGGAGAAGCTGAGTGGGAAGTGGCCTTCCAGTTCGGATCCATAGGAGTAGAGAGGGCCCGACAATCTTCCATCTCAAAAGACGCCAAGAGCTCCTGTACATATCTCTGTTGGGAGAGAAAGATCCCCCTCTGAGACTGAAAAATCTCATGTCCTAAAAAGAAATGGAGTAGCCCCAAATCCGTCATCTCGGACGTCTGATTTGGGGATTCATTACCCCGCAGGGACAGATGGGTCAGATCTTGTACTTGCAGGTTGGAGCGACTCGGATTGGGCCGGTGACGTGGACCACAGGCGGTCTACAACAGGTTACTGCTTTACTTTGGGTGCAGGTGTTATTTCTTGGAGTAGCAAGAAGCAGCCCACGGTAGCCCTTTCGTCTACTGAGGCGGAATATCGGGCCGCATCTTCCACCACATGCGAGGTTGTGTGGCTTCGGAGATTGTTGGAGGAGCTTGGGTGCCCCCAGACTCGTCCTACATTGCTGCGATGTGACAATGAGAGTTGCATTGCCTTGGCAAGGAACCCTGTTTTTCATGCCCGGACGAAGCACATTGAGATCCAGTACCACTTCATCCGAGAAAAGCTTTTGGATGAGACCATCACTGTGGAGTATTGCAAGACGGAGGATAATCTTGCGGATTTGTTTACGAAGGCGCTTCCTCAGGCTCTACTTCGGCAACATTCCAGATCCCTCAGGCTTCTGCCCTGTCCAGGCTCTGAGAGGGGGTGTCAGAGATCATAGCCTGTTTCAGGCAGGCAGCAGCAGGCAGCAGCTGCACAGTCCAGCTGCACAGTCGGACTGTGCAGTCGGACTGCCACGTGGCAGTCCGACTGTCTGCAGCTGATTTTTATCAGGCTGCGCCTTATTTTGGCGCCCCATCCTAGGCAGATTTTCGCCTATTTATTGCTGACGTTTTCAGCAGTCTGGCATTCATTCTCTGTCGCAGATTACAGACCGGTGCCGTGCAGATCTCTGTCTCTGTTCGCAGATTTCTGACAGCAGACAGTGCAGACTGCAGCAGACTTCGAGGTGGACAGCAGGTCGCATCGTCGAGGTGGAGACACGCAGTCCAGCGCACTGCGCCCGTGTATATCTTTGTATTCAGCATTCTTTATACAGCAGATCTTCAGTGTACACTGTCTCTTTCTCTCCCTTCTCTCTCTGCGTTCTCTCTCTCTCAGTCCTACGCTTCCGCACCGCTGCACTCTGACAGTATTCTCCTTCTGTGTATGTTTTTGGGCACAATGGTAATGTCCTTGCACTATAGTGATGGACTTGCACTCATGTATCTCTAGGCCAGAGACTCCAGAGGGATGATTATGAGAGGGTGGAGGTAGGACATGTTGATGCTTGCCACACATTCGTATGATGTGGTGGATCCTAAGGGAGGCTTTCTACATGCGTTGACACCGTTTGGCGATTCAAATCTTGGAGCTGATTCAACTTTCAAAGCCATGATGAGAGGTATAGATAGTGAATAGTGCTTGCTCCTAGTTTGTTCCCACATGGGTGGACACTTTACTAATCCATAGTTTTGTTTTCATCCTGTTTGGGTACCTTGACAAGCTAGACATTTTGCCTTTCCCTTTGCAACATATCCTCATCATAGACATCCTATATTCTAATGATGGCCATTTCTAATTTGTAGGGTGTCCGAACCCAACACTCAAAGGTTGTACCATAGCCTAGGAGCCACTCCTAACCTTTCTTTATCGTGTAGTGGGACGATCAACCTTGTCTCACTTGGAGTTTACTCATGTAGCTTGCATTTCGGGACATGGGAGGCTGGCCACAAGACAACTTGTTTTGCATTTTCAAGCCAGGATATCAGCCAACTTGCCATTGTTTGGAGACTTTCTTGTGACCTGTCAGAAGTGGAGCAGCAATGGAAGCGTAAACATATACTGTAATAAACTGCTGAAATACAAGAGAAAAGAGAAAGGGAAAGAAAGAACACAATACAGACGAGAACTCAGATGTATGCTCGGGGAAATGGAATCCATATGTCAAACATGAGATTGTCGCATACAACAGTGAGTCATTGGTTGCGTGGGCACTGGCACCGGCTCCTCTCTCCACGGGACCTCTAGGTGGTGAACTGAACCAATTGAGGAGGAGGAGCCCAGAATATATATAGGCATGAATAATGCCACAAAATATGCCAGGTCGGTCAGCATTTAATGTTGGCTGACTGATAGCTATAAATGCCACAATAGCATAAAATGCTACACACTAAAAATGCCTAAAATAACTACATAAAGTGCCTAGCCATAATACATATTGAGACTCACACATGAGTTGACGTACTCTGCTAACACCCTCTCTCAGATCATGGGTGATTTGATACAATACAATGGTACAATGAGAATAAATCAGAAACCATACAACATAGAACCACCAAGTATAACCATGGATACCCAAGCAATAGGTGATCAAGCCGCCACCAAGGTGCCTCGGAGAGAACCTGATATCGATGTTGATTGTACCAACTCCTAAAGATAGAGAAGATCATAGCAACTCTCAAGTCAATGATGCCTTTGATGTAGCACACGTGACCATCCTGTCGCCAATGCCGCAACGCATAAATGACCATGGATTCCCTTTAATTAGCCAAACCGCCAAAGTGTCCCCTCATATGAGCTCTAGATGAAAGCCACCCGCTCTTTGTCAAATAACCAACCCATCATGAACTTGGATGTCAATCCCAACTCTAGGATTTGAATTTGCTAGACTTCGTCAATGCATCAAGGACATCCCTTTCTGGATCATGTGCATCTGTATAGAAATATAGATGAGGCGCGGCTGCCCCATCTCACCACCCTCTCACACTCCCTCTCTGGCACGAGAGAGTTGTGAGGGATGACCTCATCACCACCACTAGAAAGAAGCTCAGTTGAGAGTACATAGTTGACAACAAAGAGAGTGTGAGAGTGAAGATACGACTCCCAATGCAATAATCAAAAGAGTAACGTGCAAGTACAAAGTACAACCCTAAACCTTGGGGTTGTTAATGTGCGTTCACACCCGAAAGGTGTAAAACATGATAAGTGCCCGAACTCTATAACATAAGCATATGAAATAAAGAAGAATATAATTGGGGGAAAAAACCTCTGATAAGGAGAGTAAAAAGCGCCCTAGTGTCCTATCGAGGATCATTGACACTCCTCTGTGAGCGTAGGCGTGAGTCAAACCCAATAGTGTTGTCACTTAATCAACCGAGAGAATGCAATCATCTTAGAGCTTTGTTTCATTGTATCAGCATGATTTATTCAACATGATTTAGAGTTAATCATTCTTCACTCTTATTCTTATTCTTCTTTTGTGTTTTTAAGTTTCCTTATCATTGTGTTAGCCATACACTGTGTTTCTCCCCACAAACCCCACCTTTTTTTACATGCTCAATGTTGGAGCATTGAGGTCTTTCTCATTCCCTTTGGGGTGAGTTGGTTGCTACAATGGTACATATTTGCAAGGGTCTCTGACTTGGGCTTTATAGGGCATGACTCCATATGAGGCTTTCTTTGGGAAGGAGCCTTCCATGTCTCATTTTCACATCTTTGGGTGCAATCGCTATATCCATGTGGACAAGATGAAACAAGACAAGCTTGATTTGAAGTCAAAAAAGTTGATCTTCATTGGTTATAGTACGATTATGAAGGGCTACAGGCTCTATGGCCCAATGAAACGAAAGATTGAGGTGAGCAAGGATGTGCTATTTGCGGAAGATCAGTTGATGGTATTTCTACTATAGATGGTTCTTTGCCATCAACTGACCCCCCACCATCGGTCCCTTCCCTTCCTTCGAGGTTACCAATTAGCACCCCTCCTTTGTCTTCGACTCCTTCCCCTCCATCCCCTTGTTCTCTGCCTTCAAATCCCCTTCCACCCTTGAGTGAACACATTTAGGACTACTGTAGCATGTTTTTCCCTTACTAGGAGGCTTTTTTTCCTGTGCTTATTATATATGCCCATTTTCTCTAGGGCAAAATAACTCTTCTAAATGTTCTAGATTCATACTTGTCAACACACTTTGTTTCGTGAGTGTTCAAGCTTCTTCTTCAAGTTGTGTATACATTCCTACAATCCTAAATTCAACATTTGGTATGAGGGTGGGCTTTGATCTCTTGGGGGTAGAGTCATTAATACTGTTCGCCTCATCTCCTCGAGGCGATTCTTGGTGAGCATTTTCTTCTTTAGTGTAGAAATTTTGATACTATTCATTTCTATAGTCAAGGCCTTTTGCAGCCTGTTTTGTATTGTGTAATGTAGTGGAAATTGGTTCCGTTCACATTTTCTTCTATATTGGCAACTTTTGCATGGAGTGTAGTCAATGACCATGGCTAGAATAGTGATGTATTATTCCATGCGTTGGTTGTTGAGGACACATTGGACGGAACTAATTATCCATTGTGGACTTATATGATGTGTCATGCATTGGTTGCAAAAGGATTGTGGAACATTGTGCAAGGAATTCGTATACGTCCTGCTATTGTTGTGAAAGGTGCAAGTGCAACAAGAAGAGGTGTCGTTGAGAACAAGCCTATTTCTTTTGAAGAGGTACAAAATTTAGAAAATTGGATGGTTGCTATAAAATATAAGGATGATGCTATTGTGAAGAATGATGCTTGGTTCTAAGCAAGTTTGCTAGTTGAAACGTAAGCTAGATGATAGTGTCGATCGCTATAAGGCTAGAGTCGTGGCAAAGGGCTATGCTCAATAGAGGGGCATTGACTTAGAGGGCATTGCTCCCACTTGTTGCTTAGCAACAATTCATGTCAGCAGTCTAGTCAACTCGTGTGTGGGTCTGTGTCATGCTGGTTATTACTAGGGTATTTAGGCATTTTAATGTGGCCTTTAATGCTGCTTATTTGGGCATTTATTTGCTGGAAGACCAGCATTAAATGTTGGCTGACCTGCTGCCATTTATGGCATTATTTTGTTCTTTATATTGAGGTTCCTCCTCCTCAATTAGTCATTATCACCTATAGGTTTTGTTGGAGAGAGGGAGCTGGTGGCTTTGCCTACTTAGCTAATGACTCACTATTGTATGTGAGTGTCTTGTGTTTGGTATATTTTGTTTTCCGGGCATTCTTTTGAGTTCTCTTTTTTGTAGTGTTCTTTTGTGTTTTTCTCTTTTGTCCTTCTGTTCAGCATTTATTTATGCTTCCATTGCTGCATCCACTTCTGACATGGTATTAGATATCAAGATCTGTTCTTCTAATGCTATATTCTGTTGATTTCAGGTCTTCCATTGCTCTCTGTTGATCGGGCAACCTCCTACTACTGCAAATTGCGCTGTTTTCAGCTGTACAGATCTGGGTTTGCTGCATTTAATGCATTGCCAGCCTGCATTTAATACTCCTACAGCTGCTTTTTCAGTCTGTCTCTCACGTGCTACTCCTGGTGGCTACTGAACTGTGGGCGATTTTTGTCCCTTGCTCAGCATACATGCGTTTTCAGCACATGCTGGTGGTGCAATGCTGGGCGACACCTTTTGGCTGTTTTTTTGCAGATTTTTGTGATTTCAGCATTGTGTTTTCGCAATTAGCTTGTGTACATTGCATGCGAACTTTGTTTTGTGCAGTTTGTGTTGTTGGTGTGGTTGTACTCTCTCTCTCCTCTTCTTTCCTTTATTTTCTCTTCCTATCCTCTCCAGATGGCTCCCCCTTGCTCTTCTATTGATGACAAATCACACGGCCTTGATTACCTAATATGGAGTGTTGTTTTGAAAGCATGGCTTGTGCAGAAGCAATTATGGTAGGTGATGTAGTCATCCCTCATGACTCTCCAATGCCAAAGAGGGAGTGTGAGAGGGTGATGAGGTGGGGCAGGTGAGCCTCATCTATATAAGTATATAGGTGCATAGGTTCTAGAGAGGGACTTCCCTGACGCATTGCTTGAAGTTTGGTGGGTTTTGAAATCTTGGAGCTGGGATTGACTTTCAAGTTCATGATGGGCTCTGTTTGACAGAGAGTGGGCTTGCCTCCTAGTTTGAGCTCACATGAGGGGACACTTTGGCAATCTTGGCCGAAGGCGGGGAATCCATGGTCATGTATGTTCAGAGGCATTTTTGATAGGATGGTCTTGTATGCCATTGTGAGGCGTTGTTAATAGATACAGACATCTGTTATGATTCCTCTCTATTTTACAAGTTCTGGTATGATTGACATCGACACTTAGATTATCTGTGTGGCACCTTGGTGGTGGCTTGATCACCCACTCCTTGGGTATCCATGGTTCTATTGTGGTGGTCTTTGTTGTATGACTATGATGTGTCTTATCATTGTATCATTGTATTGTATCAGATTACCCATGATCCGAGAGAGGGTATTAAGAGTCTAGTCAGCTTGTGTGTGAGTCTATGTCATGTTGGTTATTAATAGGGTATTTAGGCATTTTATTGTGGCCTTTATGCTACTTATTTTGGCATTTATTGCTTGAAGATCAGCATTAAATGCTGGCTGACCTGCTGCCATTTATGGCATTATTTTGTCCTTAATATTTAGGCTCCTCCTCCTTAGTTACTCATTATCACCTACAGTTTTTGTTGGAGAGAGGGAGCTAGTGCCGTTTCCTACATAGCTACTCACTGTTGTATGCGACTATCTCATGTTTATTATATGGATTCCGTTTCTCGAGCATTCTTTTGAGTTCTCTTCTTTGCAATGTTCTTTTGTGTTTCTCTCTTCTATCCTTGTGTTCAGCAGTTTATTTCAGCATTTGTTTATGCTTCCATTACTGCATCCACTTCTGACAATTCATAGCAATATGCAAGAGTAGGTTAGGATGGTTGGAATTTACATTATATTTACATTACAACTGCATTTTTTAATGGTGATGTGCATGAGAAAGTATATGCATTTTAGCCTCATAGTTTTGTTTAGAAAGGGTTGGAAAGTAACGTGTGTAGATTAAAAAAGTATGGTCTAAATCAAGCACCTTGGCCTTGGTATGAGAAAATATATCTATACTTGACTACATGTGGTTTTCACATAGAAGGGTGATATGCATCTAATTGTTGTTATCTTGATGACATGTTGTTTACTTGTTCTAATGAGACACGTATCCCAGTGCTTTGCTCAAGCCTTTGCACACCCAATTCACTTTCAAACTAACCCAATGTTGTGGAGCATTTACCTTGACATCTTTTCTGTATAGTTCTCATGTGATCTTGCATTCTTCCTCTCACAAATAAAGGAATTTCCCATGAAGAAACCATGAATAGATAACTTGCTTTGTGACAAAGTAGTTTAAAAAGTGCACAAGGTTTGAGATCTCAGAGGAGGAGAGGGAATCTCAACCTTTTGTGCTGTAATAACACATTTTAATGATATGTAGATCAAAATTGTTATGAAAAACATGAGATGGATTGTATGAGAAAATACAGTATTGAATGGTACCCTAAGATAATTTAACATATGACATGATAAAGTTATTTTGTTCTCTCCAAAAGCTACTTGGAACCTAATTTTTTTGACAAAAAAGATAGAGAGGTTGTTTGAATCTCGAACAACATAATCCCGTGAGAGAATCTTATTAGTACACGAAGGATTTAACCGATCCCAAACTGTGGATCAGACTGGAAAAGAAGTATCCATTTAGTTGGTAACCTATGGTATTAACACATACAATACAGTACCTATAGTATGGTATAGTATAATGATCTTCAAGACCATTGTCCTTCATTGCTTTTGTGTGATTGACACTGGTTCGTTCTTTGTCGTTGAGAAGTGAGAGGAGGTGACCAATTGTGAAATCTATTTTTTAAGGGCTTTGTGCCATATTCCAGACTGCATTAGCCAGTTCCTGCAATACTGTTTTGCTGCATAATGTGGACTAGCTATAATGACTTCTACAATAATACAAAACTTGCACTTTATGACCAGAGAAATCTTCCTGATTTTGGGAAACCACTGTACAATAAACATAACTCCATGAGTTCATCCACAGATTTAGGAGAGTTGTTCCACACAGTGTATATGTATATAGTGTGATTTAGCTCATTGAAGTTTCCTAGCATGAGGCTCGTTGGTTTTTGTGCTAGTAGCTATTGAGGTTTGTGATGGTTTGCAAATGCTGAGGCTGCCTGACCCATCCAAACACTACAGGCTGTAGCTTCAGAAGATCTGCAGATGTCTTCGATGTATGATGGCCTGAGGCAGACTGCACATGGTAATCTGGACAAAGAAGATAATGGTAGTCAACCATGGCTTCAAAAATCAGATTCAAACTTGCAAATGGAGTGGTCAGAAGATAAACAGAACTCTCAGAGTCCTGTTTTGCAGTATCCAATTGGAGATGAAGTACTCAAGAAGCTTGATAGTCTAGATAGATGGATGCAAAGGGAACTTGTGGATACCGAGAACAGCCCTTTAGCTGCATCCACCAATACTTCATCCTGTTTTGACATATCAATACATGAACAGAGCCAAGACAAAACCGAGGATCTTTCAAGTATAACCTGGCAAAGTCCATCAACTGAGGAGCTGACTCCATCCTTTCTTCCACCTCTACATTTTGAGATTATAGAGTATTCACCAACCTGGAGCTTTTCAATGGAAGAAACCAAGGTATATCTCTTACAGGGATTCATTATCTTTATATTATTCAGAATATGTGCATTGGCTTAAAAATGAACAAGTTGATAAGGCAAGGAACTGATAAAAGTGGTGATTGCATCCTTATAATGTAATACAGACTTGCCTGGTAATTCCTGTCAAATATACTTTGATTTTCTTTTTTAAAATTGTGACTCAGATGCCATATCCACAAGTCCACATGGTCTTGCACACCTATTGAGATCACCACACTGTCACATGATGTAAATTTCAAGAAAAGCTAATTTCGGAACAAACTAATGTCACTGTTCTTTGGTGCTGGCTTGGATTTAATACTGTTTACTTTTGAAAGCTAAATGTAGTTAGTATGAATTCCTGTGTTAACAGAAAAAAATTCCAAAAACGTTGGTTGTTGTAGTTCCGTTGGTCTGTCGCTATGGGGCAGGTGGCAGGTGGGACTACTGCAGTTCCAAGGCTTATGTAAGCAGCTGGCATATCATTTGTGGTGTTTAGACATCCATTGATTGTGGATAGAGATCATCATCAGTCATCGACAGCAAGAATGTGAGCCAAAGGGGGTGGTGTGGATCGAGGAGCATGAGTAGAAGAGTTCATGGCTGATTGTGGACTGATTGAGGCTGATTGGGGGTCTGTCCTTGACAGGGAAGCAAGGCATACTTTGAGGGTTTTGAGCACATAGAGTGCAGGTTTCTGCTCGGGTCTGATTGCAGTAGTGTGGTTTCATTGTTGGCAGCCTTTACCATTCTACACATTTATATTACTGTTATATGTATTTCATAGGAGAATTGTTTCCACTTTGGGTTTTCTTATTTTGAAGTTTTCTTAATTTCACCAAGTTGTGCATTTAGGAGACTAATGTCTTATGCTTGGTAACAAAAAACGATTTTGGCAACCTGCTGAGGAAGCTGAAAGCCAAAGGTCTATAGGTGAAGATGAAACAACCGTGTTTTGTATAGGGCGTGTGTCTTAGGCTCATGGTTACACCAAGCACCTAGAAGCCACACTTACCCATATGCCATGATGCATTGAGTCAAAGGGCTCCCATCTTCAATTTCCTATCACAGTCACAATTTGGAGGATCCCATTATTTGCATTTTATTTTCCTTATGGCAGTAGTACAAGGGTTTTATGCTAGGGATACAGTATACAAAGAGCTTGTGTTGCAAGTGCAAGCTTGTTGCACACATGGGAGGCGGAGGTGTCATGCATGGAGGTGGTGGAATGAAGAATTTTGCCACAGCCTTAGGGCTTGGTCTCTTGGTTAAGGGGATCCTCTATAGAGACTTTAGATGCCAGTTGCACAAAGTCTCATATAGCCTGATTTTCCCTTTGGCTGACATACGTATTCTTGATTATTAGCGTGTCTATGTAGCCAACTTTTGAGAATCACTTTATGAGTAGCATAGTACCTCAAAATACCGTTTTGGGCAGTCTGAAATGAACTGGCCATTTCCCCCCGAAATGGGACTGCTGGAATAGCGTTTTGGGCAGTCCACCCTTTGGTCAGAAACAGGCTTATACAGAACGTTTTTGGGTCATTTTTTTTTCTTGTCCCTTGCATATTTGGTCCTACGTTTTCTCCTCTATGACCCTGTGGTGGTGGTGGTGGTGGTGCTGCTGCTGCTGCTCCTCCTCCTCCTCCTCCTTCCTTCCTTCTTCTTATTCCTTCCTTCCTTTCTTCCTTCCTCCTCCTCCTTTAACCTTCAAGTTCTATCCTTTCCCTTCTTCTTCCTAAGTTCGCATGCCTCCTTCAAAGCCATCGCACTGGACCCATTTTGGAGGCATGTGATATGAATTTAATCATGTGACATGAAGGCTTGAAGTTTTGTGTGAAATTTGGATAGATATTGTTGTAGGCATTGATATATTTAGATACCTATGCATTTATTTTAGGCTAAAATCCGAAACTCCTCCCCTCCGGCTTCTGTTGTTTTCATTTCCCCCATTTCCGAAACTCTCTTGTGCTATGATGAGTAGGTCCTTTAGCAAATCAAAGTTTACTTTCTCGGTAGTAACTAAGCTTGTGAACCATGTTCTCCTGTTTTCTCCAAGACAAAACTTGAAGGCTTGAGTGTTCTCGGACGTAGTTTTGAGGTAATTAGCTCCATTGACTTGCCCAACTTATTAGTTCTAGTTGTAGCAAAGGTTGAATTGATGGTTTTCTTGCCACTCTAATCAAGATAAAAATTGTGCAGCTTGGCAACTAAGATGAAGGTGTTGGGCCACTCTAATGCAAATGATTGAAGCTATGTTGAACTTGAAATCTTCTATTCTTGTAATGTTACTTAGTGGAAGATTCACTTCTTTAACTTTGTGGACAGTTCATTTGTATTTGTGCCTCCTAAAAAGTTTCGTTTGCAATCTTTGGCATGTTCAACTTTAGTTACTAGCACAGCACAAGTGCTTTGTCATTGTCTTATCTTCCTTGGTTGACCATTTCTATGGATTGTTTTGTTTGGAATTCTGAGAGAGAGAAAGAAAGAGAGAGAGTATATTAACATCTCTATAAGGCCAATGTGGCCTATGAGACCAAAGCAATACATACAATGATGGTGTGTTTTTCATCTTGAACGAGAAAATATGAAAAACATGCCTATAAGATGAAAAGTGAAATAGTGTCCTATAAAAAGAAAACATGTCGATGATCTAAAAGTAAAAGTAGAAAAAGGAAACTCTCCATCAATGAGATGTTTGTCCTCTAAGGAGATGTATCTCTGTATGGTTGAGGTGTCTTGACATTTGTCTCCTATGGCGCTCAATGATGGCTCTAATTTGTCCGTGGTGTGGATATCTAGGCCTTCATTTGGGTGGATGAGGGCACTTGGACTGCTTTAGTGCCACTGCTCTAGCCAAAGGGTCACCTAGAGAATATAAGGTCTAATGATGATGTACTCCTGTAGGCTGTGTGGCAGTAGCAGTGGTATGTGCCATACTCAGTCGTGCAGCAGTGAAAAAGTCAATGACTGCTCTCTTTCCATGTGAGACGAGCTGCGTGGGCCTCCTATTTTGTAGAATAGCTGCTTTGTGCCTTTGGAGCTACAAGAGGAAGAAACCCAAGCATCTCTGATTCTCAAATTGCATGATTCGTCTCAAGGGTCCAAAACCCTCTTGAAATAGAAAGTGGTATTTGCCTTGTATATAATAATATACCATGCATTTGTAGATGTAGTGCTTCTCTGTCTCTAGCTCTCTATCGCATAGCGGGCATATGTGTTCCTCTGTCTATATGTCCCTCCATTTGTGTGTCTCAATCCTCAGGTGGTGGGATGAGGTGTGGATCTTACAAATAACTGTGTGCAATCCATGAGGCAGTTATGTATCCATGTAATTGGGTTGGGTGATGAAACCATCCTTAGATACTTGAAGGAAGTGGGTTTGGTAGTGTGCCATCCTCATGCTATGGGGGGAGGGGGGTCAGATCCAAGTCTTCTCCGTATCTAACCTCAGTATGTTTGTTCTGATCACATGGTTCAGCTCTGATCGGCTTAGGTCAAGTTTAGGCCAATTCAGCCCATGTAAACTCATCCATGTACTCATTTGAGCACACCAACAATGTATGTTGCCATTTGTTGCTAGCTATCTAGAAGAGGCTAGGGCTAGCCGTGGGTATCTATCTTGGGGGAGCTCCCATAGTCTATGTATGAAAGTCATTGCCTGGACCAAGGCCACAACTACCATGGGTGATGCTCCCAACTCAGCTTTGATAATCTCATGTGGGGTCGAGCTCTTTGCTTGTATCATACGTGAGATCATCATGACTAGTGGTCTTTCCATATTCTCCCACCCGTCATAGCATTCCTTATTTGGTCCATCATGGTTTCCCAAAGGCTGTCTCCTCGTGTGGAAGAGACTCGGACCCCAAATAGCTGCCCCATATAGGAGTGTGGGTGTAACTAGGGTATCAAAAAGCCACAGTTTGGTGTGCGGTTCTTGAAACTGTATGTGAGCACATTGCCTCTCCAGTGCATCTAAGGTTGCATATGCTTTTGCCAAACGGGCCTGTGATATCTCTCTCCAAGAGAATTGTGGTCCCTTCAATGTGACCCCCAAATAAACATATTGCCTGACCATCTCCACTGGCTCTCCATCGAAAGTAAATTGGTGCTCAGCTCTCATCACCCAAGTAGCTGAAGTGTTATATACCATAACTCTAGTTTTCCCAAGGTTCACCTTAAGGTCTCGATCTCTGCAAAAAGCCAATAATGCATCCAAGTGTCTATTTAGTACCTCATGTGAGTCAGATATAAGTACAATATTGTCTGTATAAAGCAGTGACGGTATCAGTAGTCAAGCTAGGCTGGCTCCAGCCCCACCAGTTGTGTCCATGTATTCTGAAATTTCATGTACAGTCCAAATACTGTCACAGAGAGAGAGAGAGAGAGAGAGAGAGAGAGAGAGAGAGAGAGAGAGAGAGAGAGAGAGAGAGAGAGAGAGAGAGAGAGAGAGAGAGAGAGAGAGAGAGAGAGAGAGAGAGAGTTATATTAACGTCTACAACAGGCCAAGTTGGCCTATGAGACCAAAATGTTGCATACAAATGTCTGGGAGATTTCAAAAGTCCTAGTGAAGCTAACATTTATGCTATGTTGAACTAAATTGAGTAGGTACAAAATGATATCTGGACTAGATACAATCTAGAGGTACTCCCAGTGCGGTGTGGAACTGCTCCTGGGGTGTTCATCCTAAGATGTCCCGCATGGGTCGGTCTAGTATGGAGAGGCTAAAGCGGCGGGGCAGGGCCCTCCGATGGCGGCGTAGTATCCCTTGTATCTTCGACCAGTGTCTTCTGCGGGGACGGGGGCTGGCGGGGCGTGGTTGCCGGGTTTTACCTCTCGCTGTGGCTATTTCTAAGGTGGTCCCCGGGGGCCGGGAGGCCGGTTGGGCTGGTGGGGCCTCGGTGGTGGGGAGGGTAGCTGGTATTTGGTAGAAGTCGTTGAGTGTGCGTTGGTTGGTGGCTCCTTGTCTTTGCTCCGTGGTTCGTGGGAGGTGGTCTTTGTGGCATCGTATTTCCAGTAGAAAGAGCCCCAGGCATCTCTGGTCTTTGAATTCCATCACCTTGGAGAGTGGTCCGAATCCTTCGCTGAATAGGCAGTGGAAGTGTCCCCGGATTTCGTAGTACACTGGGTATCTACAGATATAGCGTTCCTCTGTCTCTGGCTCGAGATGGCAGAGCTGACAGATTTGGTCTTTTGGGGGGAGGGGGTTGGCCCCGTATCTGCCCGTTTCGACCCATAGTTGGTGTGAGGACGTTCGGATCTGTCCGATGGCACTTCTGACCCCGTGAGACAAGTGTGTGTCCATGTATCTTGGGCGGGTGATGAAGCCGTCCGGGGAGATATGCAGGAAGTGTTCTCGGTAGAAAGCCTTCTTGGTTCCTAGTTCCGATGTGGGGGTCACCCATGTCTTGGTGGTGTCTGTCTGGATGATATCCATTCTGGTGATGCGATTTACCTCCTCTCGGCTGAGCTCTAGGTGTGGGCAGTCTAGGCTGTATTGTAGTGGGGGGAGGTGGTCCATGTGCAGGCCGTGGAGCCGTAGCCAGGTCTCTATTCGGGCATACCAGCACTCAGTGTCCCCTTGTGTTGCTAGCTGTTTGGATGACTTTAGGGCAAGTCTGGGGTATCGGTGCCGAGGCAGGTCCCATATTCGGCGCAAGAAGGTCACGGTTTGGAAGAGGGCCTCCGTCACAAGGGGCGGTGCCCCCAGCTCTGCGCGGATGATCTCGTGTGGTACGGAGGGCTTGCTTCGGATCATCCGTGAGATCATAAGTACTAGGGGTCTCTCCATCTGGTCCCATCCTTCATAGGTGGCCTCCTCCTCAGGCAGTGGCTGATCCTGTGGGGCCCTCCGCGTGTGGTAGAGATTGAACCCCCATATGGGAGCCCCGCACAGGAGGGTTGATTGAACCCCCATATGGGAGCCCCGCACAGGAGGGTTGGTGTGACCAAGGTGTCAAAAAGCCAGAGTTTTGTCTGGGGTTCCTGGAACTGTATGCGGGCACATTGGTTCTCCATTGACCCGAGGGCTGCATAGCCTCGGGTTAGTCTATCTTCCGCGGCCTTTCTCAGGGTAAATCTTGGTCCAAAGAATGTAATCCCCAGATAGACGTATCTTTGGACCACGTCCATGGTTTCTCCACCGTATGTGAAGGGGGGTACCGACCGACAGAGCCATTGGGTTGACGTGTTGAACACCATGACCTTGGTTTTCCCCAGGTTCACAGTTAGGTCTTTGTCTTGGCAGAAGGCTTGTAGTGCGTCCAGTTGGCGCTGCAGCCCTTCGGGTGTGCTGGAGATGAGGACTATGTCGTCCGCATATAGTAAGATAGGTATCAGTGTCCCTCCCAGGCTCGATCCCACCTCGCCCAATCTATCTATGTACTCTGAGATCTCATCAATGTAGAGGCCAAATAGGGTGGGCGAGAGTGGGCATCCTTGCTTGACTCCGATGGTGCTGGTGATCTCCTTTGACAGCCCTCCCGGTGCCCGAACTCGGCCCGTTACCGATTTGTATAGTGCCAGTATCCCCCATCATATTTCGGTTGGTACCTCAAGTTCTTGTAGTCTTTGCGTGAGCCTCGCTCGTGGGACTGTCAAAGGCCTTGCGGAAGTCCATGAAGTAGCAGTACACTCGTCTTCCATGCGCTCTGCCCTCCTCTATGATGGCTCTCAGTGTGAGGATATGGTCAAGGGTGCAGAACCCCCTCCTAAACCCTGCTTGTCCTGCTGCTCGGTGTTGGTGTTGCTTTGCCCACTTGCTTAGCTCCTGGTCCAGTATGGATCCATAGAGCTTGGCTAGTACATGGCCAACCATGACTGTTCGGTAGTTCGTGGGAACCATGGGGTCTCCGGCCTTCAGGATAGGTATTATGGTGTTGGCTGACCAACTGGCTGGGAAGCCTTCGCATAGGGCTCTGTTGAACATGTATGCTACGAGAGGTGCCAGCATGTCTCTAGCATGGGTCAAATGCTCTGCTACCAAGCCTTCGTGGTCTTGGGCACGGCCATTTTGGAGTTTGTCAATGGCGTCCCGAACCCGCCCCGTGCTGAAGAATGTGGATGATCCGGGTCTGCTCCGTGGGGGCCGGGGTAGCTGGGGCTGCTTGGGTACTTGGTATAGTGAGGTTGCATATGCATGCCAAGTGTCCGGGGAGGTGATGGGCGTCTGGGCTCGGGGTTCCTGAAACGCCTTCCATGCCTCTTTGCTGTCCTGTCCTAAGAATAGCTGGTAGAATTCGTGTTCCACCTTGGAGAGGTAGGCTCGTTTCTTCCATCGCACTAGGTGACGGAAGATCAAGCGTGCCTGTTTATGCGTGTGTACTCCCCGTGCTTCATCCTGTTGAAGACGGAGCCGGGTTTCCCTGCACTGCGTTGTACCAGCTATTCTGTGGGACATTCTTGTTCGGAGGGGTGGGGTGGGGGGAGGAGGATGTGTGGGGGAAGTATTCGGCAGCTGAGGTGTGTAGTGTGCCCGCCAACTGTGCTATGACCTCCTCCAGGGGTGTGTGGGGGTTCATTTCTTGCAGGCTCCAATAGAGATGGTTGGAGTATGCCTCGCAGTTAGCCTGGTAAAGTGGTATCTGGGGAATCTTGGGGGGTTGCTTGTTGGGGGGGTTAGGTCATACCTGCAAGTTATGTCAAATTGTAGGTATGCATGGTCGGCAGCCACTGTGAGTGGGTGAGGTGATATTTTAAGGGACTGGACGTCAGGGATAAGTGATAGAGGGCCGAGGATATAGTCCACTGTGCTTGCTCCCAGTTTCTGTGTGGGTGCTCCATGTGCCCCCCGTCCGATGCAGTTGGCCGCGTGCTTGTGTGGGAAGCATGTGAGGGCATCCGACCCGGGCCATCTGTCGAGGCCATTGAGGATGGCCAGTCCGTGTGCCCCCCCTAACGCCAGTAGGTGTTCGCCATATTCGGTGCACTCAGCTGTGTCCTGTGACGCCCGGTTGAGTCCTATCTCCTCCGGTGCAATCTCTTTGTACATGTGGTCTTCGCTCTCGAAGAAGGGGGTCTGCCTTTGTGCTGTGCGTGCGTTGAAGTCTCCAGCCAACATGACATCCCCCAAGAGAGAGAGAGCTGAAGGGTTCTGCTGTGTCGAATTAGGGTTTCAGACCTGCTGATTTGGGTTTCGACTGTCAGACAGTAGGTTTTCTGTTTGTTTGACCTGATACACAGGTGCAGTTCACGCAGAGAACAGTCATCAAGAGAGCTGTCTTCAAACAGGGCTGCGACTACGGTGTACACAGTTGTCTGGATGCAGTCCTGCCACAGTCAGAGCGGCGATCAGAATCAAGAGCAAAGCAACCATCTGCTGTCCTACCCTGCACCCGGCCTGTATACCTCTAGATCTGAGCATGTTTGGTGGGGGACTGCCTGCACCTGGCTGAAATTGAGGGCACCTGGATTCTGGGATTCCCTGTGTTTGCAGCCTGCTTTGACTGCAGACCTGTAATTGGCAGAGAGAGAGAGAGAGAGAGAGAGAGAGAGAGAGAGAGAGAGAGAGTGAAACGCGATGGCGAGAGAGCACGCGATGGTGGATTCCGCCCTGCCGCCGGCCGTCTGACCTGCGTGTGGTCGTCGCCCGTTGGCCCTGTGTGTCAGGTTCCCTGTTGCCGTCAGATCGGGGCCCTGTGGGCCGTCGCCTGTCCGCCTGTCCGCCCTGCATCGCCTGTTCACCCTAACCCTGCCGTCGCCTGTTAACAACCCTAACCCTGCCGTCACCTGTCAGAGCGAGCTGCGCCCTGCCTGAATTCTCCCCTTAGGCGTCTGCCGGGTCCGTTTTGCCCCTTCGCCACAGTGTTACACGCGCTGGTCGTACTGTGACTACCCCGTCGACCCCTACTGCTCGCTGGCTGCGACCTTCCTTCTGGGGTCGCCCTGGTTCGAGAGAGAGAGAGAGAGAAAGTGCGACCCTGCGCCTGCGCGTGTGCTGCTTGTGTGACGAAGGCCTGCGTGCGTAACACTGCACCCCTGTGGGACTGCGACCTGTGAGCCACCCGTTTGCATCAGCTGCCTGCTGCCTGTTCCTGCAGCGATTGACAGAGAGAGAGAGAGAGAGAGAGTTCTTGGCAGCGAGAGAGAGAGAGAGAGAGAGAGAGAGAGAGAGAGAGAGAGAGATTTCTAACTCAGCCGACCGTGATCTGCACTGTGCGTCAGTCCTCCTTCGAGATCAGCTCGTCCTACAAGATGGCTGGTTTGGATCTGGATTTCATAGACCTAACGGTGGTAGCACTTGGCCCGGATTCTGATGCTGAGGAACCAGAGGATATGGTTCCGTGCACTGAAGAGATGCCCCCGGGTCCTGACATCCAGCTTGCGGGTAAACGTACCAAGCATACCTAGGAAGAGATAGGTGTTATTCAGGATTGTTCCTATGCGCAGGTTGCTTCAGATCCTGTGGACTCTCAGGAGGTGGAGTGGGAGCATCTGCTGGAATTTGCCAACACTCTGCTTGGTGAATATGTTCAACATAATCAGGAAGCCTTCTCTGACTCTGCACCTGACGATGTTCTGGAAGCTACTGTCGACCCCAAAACTGTCCTACGCTCCTTTTCGGTGTTTTATGATCGCGCTGTGATACTCTTCTTCACTGGTCGAATCCCGCTGCTTTCCCGTATTCGCCAATGGTTGTAGAGTCTGCTACAAGGGGAATGTGTTGAAGAGATTTTTGTTGGGTCCCGAGGTTTCTTTGAGGTCCTTTTGAAAACTGAGACGCACCGTGCTGCTCTCCTGTCTAAACTGCCTTTGTTTTTTGATCATCGGTTGGTTCATGTGGTTCCATGGCGCCCGATGGCAGATTTTCAGCGCCTCCTGCAACGTGAATGCCCCGTGTGGGTAGAAGTGGAAAATTGTCCGGCTGTTTATTGGCCGCTATTGAAGGATGCTATGGCCGCTGTGGGCACGGTTCTGGTCCCGCCCAGTCTCCGGGCTGTGAATCGCAACCGCTTGTGCATGTTATGGGATACTGCAAGGAAAAGGCCTGCTTGGTTACGCCTCAATTGCTCTGGCATGCATCCGTTGCACTTTCGTTTGAAATGGGGCAATTTTGCAAGCCATTGCTTTTCCTGTGGACAGTTGGGGCACTTTATGGCCGAATGCCCAGAGTAGCAACACATTTCAGATGCGTGCCATGTTGCTCCGCCCATGGAAGATATGGTGTGTGATGCTCTGTCGCTGGATACTATCCACCCGCCCCAAGTTTTGGCCAAAGGTAAACAACAGGTTTCGGGTCTGGATTCCCGTGCCACTGATTGGGTTGAAGTCCATGCAAAAAAAGGCAACAGGATTGTTGCTGGCATGGAGAGTACTGTGCCTCCTACCTCACAAGATTCCATGCGTACATATATGCGCCAGAAGGAAATGTTGTCTTCCGAGCGCTCTGCTCCTGCTATGGTTTCTTCAGCCCCCCGTCCCCAGCCCGCTAAGAAAATGTATTCGGATCGTCCAAAGGGTCGACCTGCAAAGCTGGCTTTTGATACCAGAGGCAACGTCATTACTGCGTGGGACCGTCGTTATCCACGTTCCAACCCCAAGTAAGCAGATATGCCATCTACTTCCAAATCTAGTCCTCAGAACTCTTTTGCGGTGTTGGCGGATTTCTTGGATGAGGGAGTCCTGGACATTCTCGCCGACAAAGTCAAATCGAGGCAAGCTGTGCCTCGTACCTGATTGTGTTTTGCATACACATGAAAATAGCCACGTGGAATGTGCGAGGAATTTGTTCTCGACACAAGCAACATGCCACGTGGACTGCATTGTATGAGAATCAGTGGGATGTCCTGTGCGCTGTTGAGCACAAGAGTCACGGTGACGCCGGAAAAGTTGTGGATTGCCATGGCTTTCGTTTGTTCTATGCAGGAACACAGGCCATGCATTATTCGGGTGTGCTCATGATTGTACATGCCAAATATCAGCCTGTTCTTATTAAAAATGATGTTCATGGCCGCTTTTTGGTGGTTGAGATTTTATTCGAAGGGGAAATCTTATGGTTACTTGGCCTCTATGCTCCGAATGATTCGTTATCTCGCCGGGAGCTTTGGCAGACTTTGCAGACTTCCTTGGCACTTGGCAGACGGGGCTTCTTCATGGGGGATTTCAATATGTGTGTTGATTCTTCCCAGTCCACATCGGAGCACTCGGTAATGGATGCGCCGGAAAGTCGTATGTGGCATGAGTTGGCTCTTGCTGTTCTTAAGCAAGATCTTTGGTCCTGGCTACACCCGTCTTCTACAGGATTTACTTTCCATTCGGCCCAGTATGCAACAACATGGTCGCGGTTGGACCGTATATATATCATGCAGAATGATGATTTTCTGCCTGAGATGCTCGAAATAAAAGTGCTGCAGCAATATGCCTTGTCGGACCATTTCCCTCTGCAGTTCGAGTTGCTTGCACAACCCATTGCACCTTTCAAGCAATTTCTGGAGAGACTCCCTTTGCGTTTCAACTCGTCCTACTTGAAGCATGCAATTTTTCAGGGCTATATGCAGCAATTGCTTGACAGATTCTTCTTGGACTTTTCCTCTCAGGGCACTGCGTCATTTGAAAGATTGCTCTCTAATGTGCAGCGGGTTGCTCGGCAGTATGGGATCTACCATGCCTCTCTTTGTCGGCGCCGTCGACAGGCAGCGGAGGACCTGCTGGTTTTGGTTCGCTCCCTGCTGGTGGACACGCCAGATGATGCATTTCTGCTTGCACTGGCCATGCGGGTGGCCGATCTTATTAAAGAATTTTAGTTAAAATCGTATCAGCAGGCCAAATTGCAACATCTGATAGAGACGTTGCAAGATAGTGCATGTCAGACCCATAAGTTCTTTCGCGCTCTTCATGCCTTTCCTGCTTGAGAGAATATGACCAGACTCGAGGATGCAGAAGGCCACCTTATCCTGGATCCATAGACTATTGTGCATATGTGCAGGAATTATTTCCGTGACCTTCTCGGTTCCGCTTCTCCACCTTCAACCCAAATTACTCAGGCCCGTTCGGTTTTTTATGACCTGGTCCGCAATTAGCTTCCGCAGGACATGCAAGCTACTATGGAGTCAGATATTGGTGAGGCAGAGGTTGTGGACGTCTTGTTACACTTGCCCAAAAGATAAAAGTCCGGGTTGGGATGGTCTCACCAATGAGTTCTTTGAAGCTTTCGCTACCCAACTGGCGAAACCATTGCATGCTTTGTTTCAGCAGGTGTGGGAAACGGGGATCATGCCTCCCTCATGGAAACAAGGACTTATTAAACTGCTTCCAAAAGTTCCTTCGCCATCTAAGTTGGCACAGTGGCGCCCAATTTCTTTGATGGGTTCAATGTACAAAATCTTTTCCAAAGTAATGGCGAATCGGCTTCATAAGCATCTCCCTGCCCTTGTGTACCCTCTCCAGTATGGTTTCATTAAGGGCCGAAATATTCTACACAACGTTTTGAATGCCCAATTGGCCATTGATTATGCCAGGCATTCTAATCAGGAGGTCGTACTGATTCAACTGGACCTGGAAAAGGCTTTTGACTATCTGGACTGGTCTTTCGTTGCTGAACTTATGTCTGCTATGGGCTTTGGTGCTCGGATGTCTCGTCTAATCTACACCATTAGTGTTGCGGCGTCTTCGCGAGTCATGCTGAACGGAGGTGTTACTGAGCCATTTGTCCTTGCCCGTTCTGTCAGACAGGGGTGCCCTTTGAGCCCTTTATTCTTTGCCCTTGCGACACATCTAGTTCTTTCCATGTTATCACATATGGCCGCCTCTTCTCAGTTGGCCGGACTGTCGCTTCCTACAGGACAGCACTTCATTAGCGAATCCCTGGCAGATGATACCTTTATGATTTTGCGTGCGGACAAGGATAACCTTCGAAAAGCATTGGATGTTTGGGAACTCTTTGGTCAGGCGTCAGGCCTTCGTATCAATGCGCTCAAATCAGCCATTCTAAGCTGCACGGAGTCGGATTTGCAGTCCTTGGACTGGCAGGGTCTGGTTGTTCCTTGTGGCTCCATTGTCAGGCATCTTGGATGCCCTTTGGGTGTTGATGTTCCTCCAAAGCAGCTTCTGCAGTGGATTTCTCAGAAAATGGTGGCTAAGTTTATGTATTGGAAGTCTTAGGCCTGGCCCTTCCACGTTCGCCTCAAAGTAGCCCAGATTATTATGTTGCCAATGCTCACATATTTCTTGCCATTATTGCCCTGGACTACTACGACTCTGAATGCTCTTACTCAGTCTATTCGCTTCATGCTATGGAAGAAGGACTCATTGCATGCAGGTATTTTTTGGATCTCGTGGTCGCATGCGTGCACCCCCAAATGCATGGGTGGCGGAGCTATTTTAGATGCCCAAACTCACATGCAGGCACTTCGTTGGTCTCTTTTCCGCGCCATGTGCTCGGATCATCATCCGTGGATCACTATAGCCCGTTATTTCCTTGAGGGCCATGGGCTTCTGCATGGCAATACCCAAATCCGGAGTTCTTGGTGGCATGTTCTTAATGCTGATTCGCGGTTCTCCAGTTCTTCTTCATCACTGCTTACTCATTTGGTATGTTCCTGGAAACACGTCCTTCAAAAGGCTCAGTGGCATCCAACGGAGGATCGCTTGGCTACTAACTCTTTTCAATTGGAATTACTGGCAGTCTCGCGTCTACTTTCGTGGGAAGGTAAACATGAGCTTAGACCACAATTCAACCGGATGGCACGTTTGGGCTTGTCTTCGGTTGTGGATGCCACCCTTGCCAGTCGCAATGTGCTTATATCGTTTCGTACAGCTAGGAGGCTTTTCAGGATCCCTCGTGGATATAGGCCTTTATGGGAACAACTTTTGACGGTACTCCAGAGCAGACAACCCTTTCCTGCTCTTGATTCGGATCGTCCCTGGCAGGATTGGGACCTACAAGGCCGGCTGAATTTGAGCAAAGCTTCTGCTAACCAAGTGTATCATCTTCTGATTAAAGATCATCAATGGCTGGTTACTAAAGTGAATGCTTTATGGGGATTGCGTAAATCCCGGTCATGGTGGAGGGCAACTGTGATGGAGGGCTGGTTGAACAAGACACCCTTTAAATATAAAGTTTTTCTTTGGAGAGTGATGATTGGGGGTCTTCCGCTTGCTTCGGCTCTTTCCAAGCGACGAATCTCCAATGGCACCTGTTTCTTTTGCACCACTACTATGGAATCCGCCCGCCACCGATTTATCTCTTGCCACGTCACTAAGAAAGTCTGGTTATTTTTGTCGGCAGTTTGGCGAGGGGTGGTTGGTATCACCCTGCGCCCCTTTGATTGGGTTTTTGGCCAGCCCAAATACCCTACTCCCGCACAGCCACATATGAAGCTCATGTATCACTTTCTTCGATACTGGGGCTGTTGGCATAACTGGACCATTCGGAATGCTTTTCTGTTTGACTCCGCCTATAATGTTCAGCGGCATATTGTGAGGCTTAAGGGCCTCTTGTATTGGCAGTTAGCTCTTCTCCATCGTTCTGATTTGCTCTCTACGGAGGACTTCCGTCCCTGGCATATGGCAATTTCATCCGCATCCTTGCCATGACATTGTAACTTGTAGTTTTTAGAACCTCTTCACATGATGGCTTGGATTGTCGTCATGTATCTTGTAATCAAGTAATCTTGTATTTTTTTCGTAATTAATACAATTACCTTTTACGAAGAGAGAGAGAGAGAGAGAGAGAGAGAGAGAGAGAGAGAGAGAGAGAGAGAGAGAGAGAGAGAGAGAGAGAGGAGAAGACTTTTACGAAAAAAAAAAGAAAAGAGAGAGGAGAAGAGATGGCGGATGATCGTGCCCTGTCCGTGACCTACCTGTAGAAGCCCTGTCCCTGAGCCGCGTGCGGACATTGTCACTCTCTACTGGCGGACGTCTACCTGCAAGCGGACGCCTACCTGTGGATGGTCGAGACTCGCTGCGGATGGCTGTGTCTACACATAACGCCTCGTTACCTTATTCGCCTCTTGCCTTCCTGCCTTCCGCCTTGTCCATCCGTCTTCTGCACTGGTCGCGATCCTGACTCCCCCTGACGTGCGGAGGTATTTACTTGCCCTGCGCCCTGTATGAGTTCTCCCCTCAGACTAGTGCAGAGTCCGTTCTGCCCTGCCCTTGCCTATCCTATCGACCCGTGCTGCTTACCGGCGTGCGACCTTCCTTCCAGTGTCGCCCTGTTCCGCGAGAGAGAGAGAGAGAGAGAGAGAGAGAGAGAGAGAGAGAGAGAGAGAGAGAGAGAGAGAGAGAGAGAGAGAGAGAGAGAGAGAGAGAGAGAGAGAGAGAGAGAGAGAGAGAGAGAGAGAGAACTGCTGTTGTGTGGACCTGCATAGGTTGGGGGCCAGAGTTGCGACTTGAAGCGCTGATCTCCTGTCCTATAACGTTTCGCCCTGCAGTAAATCCTAGCCAGCAAGTGACATCGTCTGAGAAAGGGAGTGCCTGATCACACAGGTGAAGTGCACAGAGAGAGAGAGAGAGAGAGAGAGAGAGAGAGAGAGAGAGAGAGAGAGAGAGAGAGAGAGAGAGAGAGAGAGAGAGAGAGAGAGAGAGAGAGAGAGAGAGAGAGAGAGAGAGAGAGAGAGAGAGAGAGAGAGAGAGAGAGAGAGAGAGAGAGAGAGAGAGAGAGAAGAGCGACAGAGAGAGAGAGAGGTGGAGAGAGAGAGAGAGAGAGAGAGAGATTCGAACGATGTCGCCGCCTGTGCGTGAGGCCCTGCCGTCGGTCGTTTGACCCGTCGGCCCTGCCCGCCATCACGCCTGCCTGCCGTCGGGCGTCAGACCTACGGGTCTGGGTCGCCGTCGGACCTGCACGCCGCCCCTGCAGACCTGCACGCCGTCGGACCTGCTCGTCGCCCCTGCTTGCCATCCGCCCGCCCCTGTTCGACCTGTTCGCCATCGCACCTGCACGCCACCGGACCTGCTCGTCGGCCCTCCTTGCCATCCAACCTGCCCGCTGTTCGACCTGTCCGCCACGAGAGAGAGAGAGAGAGAGCGAGCTGGCGCGCCCTGTGGTCTGCGCTGTCACCGCCTGACGCCCTGCCAGACGCCACCCCTCGTTCGCGCCCGCCCAGCCTCGGTTCGTTGGTAGGTCGCGCTGTCCATCGTCGAGGGCTACATCGTCGCCTCTGGTTGACGGTCGCACCTGCTCACGGAGCCGTCCCGCCGCCCTGTTTCTGCCGCCCTAGCCACGGCAGCCTGCCCCTGCAGCCGTGAGTCAGCGGATCCGCCCCTGCCTGTCTCGCTGAATCATCTGAAGTCGCCCTGTCAACTTCACCTCTGCTGCGGCTCGAGGCGCCGCCTGCGTGTGCTCCTCCTTTCGTGCAGAGGCACCCAGTTCCTGTGAAAACCCTGAACCTGACCTTCGTCAGAGAGGAGAGAGTTCGCCCTCTGTGTGAAGACAGCAGTATGGCTGGCCTGGATTTGGATTTTCTTGACCGGACGGTGGCAGCCCTTGGCCCTGATTCCAATGCAGAGGAGCCGGAAGATATGGTGCCATGCACGGAGGAGTTGCCGCCGAGTTCTGAACAGCCGCCTGCCGGCAAACGCTCCAAGCCTACGCCTGATGAGCCAATGAGTCCTCCGGAACGCTCCTATGCGCAAGTGGCCTCTGATCCGGTGGATTCGCAGGAAATCGACTGGGAGCATTTGCTGGACTTCGCCAATACTCTGCTTGGCGATTATGTCCAGCATAACACCGAATCTTTTTCTGTTGCGGGAACGGATGATGTGCTGGAAGCCACGGTGGACCCCAAATCAGTCTTGCGATCTTTCTCGGTGTTCTATGACCGTGCAGTTATTCTTTTCTTCACTGGCAGGATCCCAATGCTTTCGCATATTCGCCAGTGGCTGCACCATCTATTGCAAGGGGAGTCGGTTGAGGAGATTTTCCTTGGACCTCGCGGGTTTTATGAGGTCCTGCTGAAATCGGAAACGCATCGCGCTGAGCTCCTGTCCAAGTTGCCGCTATTTTTTGATCGCCGCCTGGTTCATGTTGTGCCATGGCGCCCCATGGCCGACTTCCAGCGCCTGCTTCAACGCGAATGCCCGGTGTGGGTAGAGGTGGAAAACTGTCCGGCGGTCTATTGGCCCATGTTGAAGGATGCGATGGCAGTTGTGGGAACAGTGCTGGTTCCCCCAAGCCTCAGGGCGATGAACCGCAACCGTTTATGCATGCTATGGGACACGGCCAGGAAAAGGCCCGCGTGGCTTCGCCTCAATTGTTCGGGCATGCATCCTTTGTATTTTCGCTTAAAATGGGGCAACTTTGCGGGCCACTGCTTTTCATGTGGTAAATTGGGGCATTTCATGGCCGAATGCCCTGAAAAGCAATCGTCTTCGGATGATGCGCAGGTTGTGCTGCCCAAGGACGACATGGTGCTTGATGCCACGCCCCAGGAAGCCCTTCAGTCTCCTCATGTCATGGACAAAGGCAAACAACAGGTCCGAAGTGTGGATTCCCGTCGTACTGACTGGATTGAGGCACGTCCTCAAAAAGGTAAAAAGTTCGATACAGGCTTGGCGGATCCTGGGCCTCCCGCTTCCCAGGATTCCGTGCGCACGTATACGCGCCGGAAAGAAATGGCCACTTCACAGCAGGCTCCGCGTCCTAGGGCCCCGTCGGGCCCCTGCAATCAGTCTCCAAGGAGAGCCTATACCGACGGCCCCAGAGGCCCACCTGCCAAGCTGGCGTTCGACGCCAAAGGAAATGTTATTACACCCTGGGATCGGCGTTATCCCCGCCCCTCTCCCAAGGCAGTGGATTGCCCTTCTACCTCCAACGCAGGTCGCCAGAATTCTTTTGCAGTATTGGCTGATTTTCTGGACGAGGGTGTCCTGGATGCTCTCGCGGAAAAGGTGAAATCGAGGCAGCAGGTGCCTCGTTCCTGACTTCCTTCTTTGAGGATACATGAAGATAGCCACGTGGAATGTGCGAGGCATTTGCTCTCGCCATAAGCAACATGCCATGTGGACCGTCTTGCACGAGAACCAGTGGGATGTATTGTGTGCAGTTGAGCACAAGAGTCACGGTGAAGCAGGAAAAGTGATGGATTGTCATGGATTCCGCCTGTTTTATGCAGGGACCCATGCTACGCACTATTCGGGCGTGCTGATGATTGTCCATGAGAAATATCAGCCTGTCCTTGTTAAAAATGATGTGCAGGGCCGCTTTCTGGTGATCGAAGTCTTATTTGAAGGCGAGATTTTATGGCTGTTGGGCCTCTATGCGCCGAATGATCCCGCATCCCGCCGGGATCTTTGGTCCACTTTGCAGGGCTCCATGTCACTCGGCCGAAGGGGATTCTTGATGGGAGATTTCAATATGTGTGTCGACTCTTCTCAGTCCACTTCAGGGCATTCGGTAATGGATATGCCGGAAAGCCGGGTGTGGAGTTCTTTTGCTTTGCACGTGCTCAAGCAAGATCTTTGGTCGTGGCTTCACCCTTCTTTTTCAGGGTTTACTTTTCATTCCGCACAATATGCAACTACCTGGTCGCGGCTGGACAGAATGTATATCATGCAGGGCGATGACTTTCTTCCCGACATGCTGGAAATGAAGGTCTTGCGGCAATATGCGTTGTCGGACCATTTCCCCCTCCAGCTTGAGATGCGGGCACACTCTATTGCACCTTTTGTGCAATTCCTGGATAGGCTCCCTTTACGTTTCAACTCCTCTTATCTGAAGCATTCAGTTTTCCAGGGCTATATGCAGCAGTTGATTGAGAGGTTCTTATTGGACTTCGCCTCTGAGGGCTGGCCTTCATTTGCACGGCTGCTCTCTAATGTGCAGCGGGTTGCTCGCCAGTATGGGATCCATCATGCCTCGCTTTGCCGCCGACGTCGACATGCAGCAGAAGACTTACTGGCCTTGGTCCGTTCCTTGCTCCTGGATTCCCCTGATGATGATTTTCTGCTGTCTCTGGAGAGGCGGTTGGCCCATCTTATTCAAGTGTTTCAGTTGAAATCTTATCAACAGGCCAAGCTGCACGACTTGATGGACACAATGCAAGATAGCACCTGCCAGTCTCATAAGTTCTTTCGCGCCTTGCATGCATCTCCGCCCCGCGAAAATATGACCAGACTCCAGGATTCGGAAGGTCGCATGGTCACGGATCCGCAGACCATTGTCACTATGTGCAGAAACTATTTTATGGATCTTCTTGGTTCCTCTTCCTCGCCTTCTAGCCAGGTTACGCATGCCCGTGCGGTCTTCTATCATCTGGTCCGCCAGCAGGTTCCAGTTGATATGCAAGCCGCTTTGGAGACGGATATTTGCGAGGACGAGGTTATGGACGTTTTGTTGCACCTGCCGAATGATAAAAGCCCTGGCTGGGATGGTCTCACTAATGAATTCTTTCAGACCTCGGCCACGCAGTTGGCGAAGCCATTGGTGGCCATGTTTCAGCAGGTGTGGGAAACGGGGGTCATGCCCTCCTCATGGAAAGAAGGCCTCATCAAACTAATTCCAAAGGTCCCTTCGCCGTCAAAGTTGCAACACTGGCGACCAATCTCTTTGATGGGCTCCATGTATAAAATCTACTCCAAAGTGCTGGCGAATCGGCTCCACAAGCACCTTCCAGCTATTGTGCATCCTCTCCAGTATGGTTTCATTAAGGGCCGCAACATTCTGCATAATATCTTAAATGTGCAAATGGCCATTGACTATGCGCGGCACTCTGGTCAGGAAGTGGTATTGATCCAATTGGACTTGGAAAAGGCATTTGATTATGTGGACTGGTCTTTCATTGCAGACCTCATGTCGGCTATGGGCTTTGGTACCCGAATGTCTCGCTTGATCTACACCATCAGTGCTGAGGCTTCCTCCAGAGTTATGCTTAATGGTGGAGTTACAGAGCCATTTGTCCTTGCACGCTCGGTCCGACAGGGTTGTCCTTTGAGCCCGCTCTTCTTTGCCCTGGCGACTCACCCGGTTCTTTCAATGTTATCCTCCATGGCAGCCTCTGCCCAGCTGGCCGGTCTGTCTCTTCCGTTGGGTCAGCACTTCGTTAGCCAATCTTTGGCGGATGACACCTTTATGATTTTGCAGGCAGACAGGGACAACATTCGAAGGGCTTTAGATGTTTGGACACTCTTTGGTCAGGCCTCTGGGCTTCGCATCAATGCCCTTAAGTCAGCCCTTCTCAGTTGTACGGAGCCTGATTTGCAGTCCTTAGGCTGGCAAGGCCAGGTGGTTTCCCGTGGCTCCATTGTCAGGCATCTTGGATACCCATTGGGGGTGGATGTACGGCCAAAAGCCCTGCTGGAGTGGATTTCACAAAAATTGGCAGCAAAGTTTATGTATTGGAAGTCGCAAGCGTGGCCATTCCATGTCCGCCTCAAAGTGGCCCAGACAATCATGCTTCCAATGCTAACGTATTTCCTGCCATTGTTGCCATGGACTCCTACTACTTTGAAGGCCCTCACTCATCCCATCCGTTTCATGCTATGGAAGAAGGACTCACTGCAGGCCGGCATTTCCTGGATTTCTTGGTCGCACGCATGTACCCCTAAGCGCATGGGTGGCGGGGCGATTTTGGATGCACACACTCATATGTTAGCTCTCCGTTGGTCCCTTTTTCGTGCCATGTGTGTGGATCACCACCCTTGGTCCATCATAGCCCGTTATTTTCTTGAGGACCGCGGGCTCCGCCATGGCAACACACGGCTTCGGGCCTCCTGGTGGCATGTCCTTAATGCTGACTCTCGTGTTTCCAGTCCCTCTTCCTCTTTGTTACTGCACTTGGTCGGCTCTTGGAAAGTGGTGCTCCAAAAGGCCCGCTGGCACCCAGTGGGGGACCGCTTGCAGACTAACTCCTTTCAGCTGGAATTGTTGGCAGTATTGAGACTCCTTTCATGGGAAGATAAACATCAACTCAGACCAAGATTTAATCGCATGGCCCGTTTAGGTGTGATGTCGGTTGCGGATGCTACCCTTGCTACTCGCAATGTCCTCGTCTCATTTCGGACTGCGCGGCGACTCTTTAAGATCCCGCGTGGATACCGTGATTTGTGGGAGCAGCTTTCGTCGAAGCTTCAGGGTCGGCAACCCTTTCCTGCCTTGACGGTGGACCGCCCTTGGCAGGACTGGAATCTTGCAGGCCGCCTGAGTCTGGAAAAGGCCTCCACTAATCAGGTGTATCATCTTCTTGTTCAAGATCACCAATGGCTGGGAGAGAAAGCTAACACTGTTTGGGGACTGCGGAAATCGCTGTCATGGTGGCACAAAACGCTGATGGAGGGCTGGCAAAATAAGACACCTTTCAAATGCAAGGTTTTTCTTTGGCGGGTAATGATTGGTGGTCTTCCTCTGGCCTTGGCCCTTGCCAAGCGTCGCATCTCGAATGGCAATTGTTTCTTCTGTACCACACCGGCGGAATCGGCCCGACATCGTTTTCTCTCTTGCCCGCTCGCCAAGAATATCTGGTCACTCTTGTCGCACATTTGGCGCGCGGTGGTGGGATCCTCGCTAACTCCTTTCGATTGGGTTTTTGTGCGCCCGAAGTATTCCGCACCGCCACAGTTGCATGAGAAGATCTTATTTCATTTTTTCAGATATTGGGGATGCTGGCACATTTGGACCACGCGCAATGCTTTTCTCTTTGATTCGGCCTCTAATGTACCCCGACATATTGCCAGGCTTAAAGGTCTCTTGCATTGGCAGCTGGATATCATCCGACACTCCGACTTGCTCCCCCGAGAGGATTTGCATCCGTGGCATATGGCAATTGCCTCTGGATCGTTGCCATGATTGGTGTAACTTTTTCAGTGCATTACTACGGGGCTTCCCCACACGTTGGCCTAGGGCCCTCGTGTATCTTGTAATCAGAAAAAAGAGAGAAAGAGAGAAAGAGAAAACCTCTTCACATGATGGCCTTGTGTCATCATGTATCTTGTAATCCAGTAATCTTGTATTATTTTCGTAATTAATATAATTACCTTTTACGAAAAAAAAGAGAGAGAGAGAGAGAGAGAACTGCCGTTGTGTGGACCTGCATAGGTTGGGGGCCAGAGCTGCGACTTGAAGCGTTGATCTCCTGTCCTATAACGTTTCGCCCTGCAGTAAATCCTAGCCAGCAAGTGACATCGTCTGAGAAAGGGAGTGCCTGATCACACAGGTGAAGTGCACAGAGAGAGAGAGAGAGAGAGAGAGAGAGAGAGAGAGAGAGAGAGAGAGAGAGAGAGAGAGAGAGAGAGAGAGAGAGAGAGAGAGAGAGAGAGAACCTTGCAAATAGCTTTAGATCTCTTGTTAAAGTGGTGATACAACATGGCTGGTCTGGACATGGCCTTTATTGACCAAACAGTGGCAGCCCTTGGTCCGGATTTTGAAATAGAGGAGCTAGAGGATATGGTTCCTTGCACAGAGGAGATGCCACATGGTCCTGACTTCCAGCCTGCGGGCAAACGCACCAAACATACTTCGGAAGATACAATGGATCATCATGAACGTTCTTATGCTCAGGTTGCTTCTGATTCTGTGGATTCTCAGGATGTTGACTTGGAGCATTTGTTGGAGTTTGCCAACACTTTGCTTGGTGATTATGTTCAACATAATCATGAAGCGTTTTCTGACTCTGCAACTGAAGATGTTCTGGAAGCCACTGTGGATCCTAAAAATGTTTTGCGCTCTTTCTCAGTGTTTTATGAATGTGCTGTTATATTCTTCTTCACTGGTAGGATCCCAATGCTTTTCTATATTCGCCAGTGGCTGCAAAGTCTACTACAAGGGGAGTGTGTTGAAGAGATTTTTGTTGGGCCCCGAGGCTTTTATGAGGTGCTGTTGAAATCCGAGAAGCATTGTGCCGATCTGTTGACTAAACTGTCGTTGTTCTTTGATCGCCGTTTGATCCATGTTGTGCCATGGCGCCCAATGGCAGATTTTCAGCGCTTGCTTCAATGCGAATGCCCGGTGTGGGTTGAAGTGGAAAACTGTCCGGCTGTCTATTGGCCACTGTTAAAGGATGCCATGGCCGTTGTGGGCACTGTTTTGGTTCCCCCGAGCTTAAGGGCCACGAATCGTAACCGCTTGTGTATGTTATGGGATACTGCTCGGAAAAGGCCTGCTTGGTTATGTCTTAATTGCTCTGGCATGCATCCTTAGCACTTTCGTTTGAAATGGGGTAACTTTCCAGGGCATTGTTTTTCATGTGGAAAATTGGGGCATTTTATGGCCGAATGTCCAGCGAAGCAACAGACTTCAGATGCTGAGCATGTTTAGCCTCCCATGGAAGATATGGTGCTTGATGCGCTGTCGTAGGATGTGACCTAGCCACCTAAAGTTTTGGACAAAGGCAAACAACAGGTTTCACCCATTGCACCTTTTAAGCAATTTTTGGATAGACTCCCTTTGCATTTTAACTCGTCTTATTTGAAGCATTCAATCTTTCAGGATTATATGCAGCAATTGATTGATAGATTTCTATTGGACTTCTCCTTTGAGGGCAATGCTTCTTTTAAATGATTGCTCTCTAATGTGCAGCGGGTTGTTCGGCAGTATGTGATCCATCATTCCTCTCTTTGTCGGCGACGTCGACAAGCAGCGGAGGAATTACTGGCTTTGGTCTCTACTGGTGGAGACTCCAAATGATGTATTTTTGCTGCCATTGACTATTTGATTGGCTGATCTTATTAAAGAGTTTCAGTTGAAAATTTATCAGAAGGCCAAATTGCAAAATTTGACTGAGAATTTGCAAGATAGTGCTTGTCAGACTCATAAGTTCTTTCGAGCTCTCCATGCATCTCTTGCTCGAGAGAATATGACTAGAATCCAGGATGCAGAAGGTCGAATGGTCATTGATCCTCAGACTATTGTGAATATGTGTAGGAATTATTTTCTAGACCTTCTTGGTTCTACTCCTTCACCTTCTAAACAAATTACTCATGCCCGCTCAGTTTTCTATGATTTGGTCCGCAATCAGGTTCCACATGATATGCGAACTACTTTGGAGACAGATATTACTGAGGCGGAGGTTATGGATGTTTTGTTACACTTGCCCAAGGATAAAAGTCTCGGTTGGGATGGTCTCACCAATGAATTCTTTGAGGTTTTTGCTACCCAACTGGTGAAACCATTGACGGCTATGTTTCAGCAAGTTTGGGAAACGGGGTTCATGCCTTTCTCATGGAAAGAAGGACTTATCAAACTGCTTCCAAAAGTACCTTCGTCGTCTATGTTGAAACATTGGCAACCAATTTCTTTGATGGGTTCTATGTATAAAATCTTTTCCAAAGTGATGGCGAATCGGCTCCATAAGCATCTTCCTGCCATTGTGCATCCTCTTCAATATGGTTTCATTAAGGGCTGAAACATTCTACATAATGTCTTAAATGTGCAAATGGCTATTGACTATGCAAGGCACTCTAATCAGGAGGTGGTATTGATTCAATTGGACCTGGAAAAGGCTTTTGATTATCTATACTGGTCTTTCATTGCAGAACTTATGTCTACTATGGGCTTTGGTACTCGGATGTCTCGTTTGATCTACACCATTAGTGCTGCGGCTTCTTCGCGAGTTATGCTGAATGGTGGCGTCACTGCACCATTTCTCCTTGCATGCTCTGTGAGATAGGGTTGCCCTTTGAGTCCACTCTTTTTTGCCCTTGCGACTCATCCGGTTTTTTCGATGTTATCTCATATGGCAGCTTCTACTCAGTTGATTGGATTGTCTCTTCCTTTTGGACAGCACTTCATTAGTCAATCCTTGGCTGATGATAGCTTTATAATTTTGCGTGCGGACAAGGATAATCTTCGCAAAGCATTAGATGTTTGGACTCTCTTTGGTTATGCTTTTGGTCTTCATATCAATGCTTTGAAATCAGCCATGCTCAGTTGCACGGAGTCAGATTTGCAGTCATTGGTCTGGTAGGGAATGGTTGTTCCCCATGGTTCCATTGTCAGGCATCTTGGGTACCCTTTGGGTGTTGATGCCTGGCCAAAGCAACTACTAGAGTGGATTTCACACAAATTGGCAGCTAAGTTTTTGTATTGGAAGTCACAGGCTTGGCCCTTCCATGTTCGCCTCAAAGTGGCTCAGACAATTATGTTGCCAATGCTCACATATTTCTTGCCATTGCTGCCTTGGACTACTACTACATTGAATGCTCTTACTCAGTACATTCGTTTCATGCTATGGAAGAAGGACTCCTTGCAGGCAGGCATTTCATGGATTTCTTGGTCACATGTATGTACCCCCAAACGCATGGGTGGTGGGGCTATTTTGGATGTTGAAACTCATATACTGGCACTCCGTTGGTCTCTTTTTCGTGCCATGTGCTTGGATCATCACCGGTGGGTTTTTATAGCCGGTTATTTTCTTGAGGATCACGGGCTTGTGCATGGTAATACCTAAATTCGGAGCTCCTGGTGGCATGTTCTTAATGCAGACTCTCGGTTTTCTAGTCCTTTATCATCCCTGCTTGCTCATTTGGTATGTTCCTGGAAACTGGTTCTCTAGAAGGCTGATGTGTATCTTTGTCTACACAGTGTGGATTAGCAGACATATATTGATGCAACATGATAAGGACTAGGCGTCCACCCATAGCTAGCATTGGGGACAGCAAAGCATCACAAGGCCTTTCTTATGTACCTTATAGAGGTGCATGTGGCACAACTAATAGCTGTGGAGGGTCTCTTTCTTCCTCTTGCTGGTGGCCTATGGAGGTCTTGTAATGGGCAGCTCGTTGATACAGATGCAACATGATGGGGTTTGCCTATGTTGCCCGTGGTAATGCATGGAGATCTTGAAGTATTGTCTATGGTCACTTGAGGCAGCATTTGGTGTGGAGAGGGACTTGTAGGCTCCTCCATCGACTAGAGCCAAGCCTTGGGTGTATCACTGAGGGAGTTTTTTCTGTGGCAATGTCTACAGGTCAATTAGTGTGGAGACTCGCATAGTAATAGGGGACGGCCATTTTCTAGCTTCCCATCCTAGTCCCATCTTGTCCCGATACCATCCTAGTTGCGTCCCCATGTTTGAGCCCCCTCTCATGGTAATAGAGGATGGCAAATCCTGTCCCCATCCTGGTTCCCGTTCCTGTCCCCAAAACCCGTTTCATGTTACTATGGTGGAGAGGGACTTGCAAGATCCTTCGTCAAGTAGAGCCCAACCTTGGATATATCACTTTTTACAGCTTTCTGTTGGCAATCAGTCAATTAGGGGAGACATCTACACTATCAAGTGTGTAATCATCATAGATGATGGTTTGTGTAGTGTTGTTCATTTGATGGCTTCCTCAGCCGGCTGGTATGAGAGCCCTTGGCGCCACAATTACACATGTCGGCACTTATTGGGAGCCCCAAAGGGTGGCATATTTGGAAGGCTGCTTACTAGATGATCCTCAGCGAGGGGGAGAACGCTCTAGTATATGCCACCTTGCCGGGACTTGTGGTCCTTCATTCACTCCATTTGTGTGCAGCAGGAGTAGCTGCAGGGAGATTCTCAGCCTGAAGGGAGCTTTGATAGTTGTTCCTGCACACGCAGGGTTACCATAACTTGTTTTTTACACTATGGGTGGTAAACCCAATAATTCTATACTTCTACACTGTAGCTTCTCTCCCCCATTCCTTGTAGACCACCTTGAGAGGCCTTGTTCTTGTATGATTTAGATTTGTAGCTCCAGCTACACTGTCAAGTACATGCACTTTGAATTTCTTGTGATTAAGATATTTAGCATCACTTTTCATTTCACAAAAACAAAAAAAGTACTGTTTCTTTCATTACCCTAATTATGTAACTTTTGGTCTCATAGGTCGTTTTGGCCTTTTGTTGATGTCAACATAGCATTTCACTTCATTTTAATTTTTGTCCCAAACCTTGAATTCTATATCTCAGTAAGACATTCAGTTTTTCCTGCAAATTACTGCTGACATATGCACACATACACTCTTAATAGTTATATATGTAAATCTGTCACATGTATCTACACACAAAAAGTGAATAGATCCTGTGTCTATGTATGCTTGTATTAAGTTCAGCAGTCTCTATACGCTCTGTATTGTTGGGCTCCTTGGTTTCTATACAATTACTTTCTTATTGTGTTTTTGCATGATTTTGATGGTTGATGAAGGTAATTTTAACTGGTTCAGGTACTAGTAACGGGGCAATTTCTTGGTGATCTACACGATTTCCAGAAGATTCATTGGTGCTGTAAGTTTGGTGACATTGAGGTTCCAGCAGAGATCGTTCAGTTTGGTGTTCTGAGGTGTGTATCACCGAAGTCAGCTCCTGGTCATGTTTCCTTTTGCATAACCGATGGAAGCAAGCAAGCCTGCAGTGACCTGAAAGTTTTTGAATTTAGAACAATGCCAGAAAAACAAATGGTCACTGTGAGTACTACACCTCAGACATTTATTGAAGATTTTGTGCTACAAGTGAGATTTGCACGCTTGTTGCTAAGAGTTTGCGGCAAGGATGACATCCCAGGTCGTGGTCCATCAGCTTCATCAAGAGTGGGAGAATTGCATGGGTTCATGGATGATGAGTGGGATACAATGGAGACTTTATCTGAGAAACTCTTGGATCCATGTGAAGCAAAGGAGAAGCTTCTTCAGATGGTTTTTAAACAGACACTGGCACAGATGGCATCTTCAAAACAAAAGGGAAAATTGTGGTCTTCTAACAAGTTTGGACAAGGTATATTGCATTTGGCAGTGTGTCTTGGTTATGAATGGGCTTTGCCTATTGTGAAAGAATGTGGAATGAGCATTGACTTTCGGGATAGGAAGGGATGGACTGCTCTACATTGGGCAGCCCACTATGGCAGGTGAAACCTTAAACATTGTGAATTGATGATCATCTTTGCTGTTGTTAAATCTGCATTGAGCAACTATATTTATTTTGTGCTTGGGCATGATTACACTTGCATGCTGCCATATGCATATTCTTTCCATTCCTAAAGCATCTGAGAATGTAATTCTCTGTTCCAAGCATCTTGCCAAGGCTCTTTTAAGTGTTCAGTTATTGTTGTTGTTATTATTACAAAAATTTTATTGTTCAGGGGGTAGGGGCCTCATGCAAGTTTGTTAGGGGGGGGGATAATTTCAGTCTTCCTATTGTCAAGGATACTCTAGACAAGTTAAGCTATTTTGTGGCTGATGATGTGACATCTTTAACTGTGTCTCTGGACATCATTAAGAGTTGGAGAAAGGAGGAAATGGAAATGGGAATGGTGAAGCGCCAGAAGAGTGGACTGTTGAGTAACTATAGGATTCCTGATTCTAGGTAGAGTCTCTGTGGTAAATGCATCCTGCTTTCTATGGCATTGACTTGTTGTGTAGATGTATGAAGCTATGATATCCTAAAGGATCTTCTATTGTGACGCTATGTTAGTGCTAATGATCTGTTATGAAGTCCTGCAGTCCACTCAGTTTTTGAGAGTCTAGGGTGTAAATGATGGTTGTATTCTGACAGATGTTGCAAAAAGAGATGTAAGAATGTGCGAATGAACGGAAGTGTGAAAAGACAAAGCATATATGGACAAGGAGATGAACACAAGAACTCAAGATCAACAGGAAATGGAATCCATGAAAAGAAGCACGAGATGGATGGTACAATACCACCAGGGTATCAGCAGAATGATGATGAGGCTAGCTAGGTACCTGCTATATCCAATCTAGGAGCCAATTTCTAGAATCCTGTGTGCCACAAGCCAAAGATAACAAAGGTAAGGAGATGACCTATCTGTACCAATGGTGAGTGGATACCCATCTCACTCTAGTGTTCATCTGAATCCTCTTCCCTAGCTTTGTGGTATAACCAGAAGGGAAACCTCACAGTGGCTCTCTTGACTAGCCTGCTTGGAATTGTACGGGAGATAGAAACGAACTTCAGAGACACAAAAAAAGCCAAGTAGAAAGAAGATCAGGCGGTAAAACTTTCAGTACACTTCCCTACACAAAGCAAGAAACCTTGCTGACTTTGCATCCTCATGCCCTCTATTTTCGATGGTGTGGAGATTGGCATTCTCATAGCACATGACTGGCTTGTAATACAGTGCTCTAGTTTGAGCCTTGTATTTGTTTGCTGCTCCGTCTCACCTTCTATATTAGACAATATTTTGAGTCTCTCTCTCATAGTCAGTTTTTAACATATAATTCTTTGGTGAAATAGTTGGGATGTTACTCACATTGGGGAATGATTTTTTAATTTTTTAATTTTTCTTGTGGTGAAGAAGTTTGAATTAATGTATAGAAATATTTACATCAGGCCTTCTGGCCAACCAAGCACAAACATAGCCTTTTGGAATACATCAGGCCGTCAGGCCAACCAAACAAAATGGCATTAGCTGTCATGAAGCCAAAAGGCTAACAAAAGAACACAATGCATGAACAAAAGCTCTCGAAAAATCTATCAAGCAACAATCCACCGGAATGCAAGATGGGGATCATTAAGATGGTACAATAGGGATGGAGCGAACAGTGTCCATGCATGGAGCAGCCACCTCTCCAATAATGAGGCCAGATGAAATCATAAAGAAATCTGCCATGATAGCAAGCCTTGCCCTTGTCCCACATGGCCACAGATGGTTGAGGCTGAATCAAATATAAAGGCATTTCTAGTCTGCCAGTTGTGCCAAATGAAGTGAAAGAGCCAAAGGATGATAAGACTGCAACCTGGCTGTGGAAGGCATCTTGCCGAGGACCCAAGAATGGACCAGCAGTCTTTGACCTATTAGCGAGGTCCACACTCTTGAAATGAAGTCCCAAACCTATCTGCCAACCGGACAAGAAATAAAAATAAGTCCAAAGATGAATCGGTGTCTCATCACAAGTAATACAAAGGATGCATCTGCTCGAGGATATCTTTCGGGCTTGCAGCACATTGCTTGTGGGGAGAGCCCCAATGAGAAGTCTCCAAAGAAAAACTTTCCCTTGATAGGAAAGCTTTGACTTCCATAAGGGAAGCAAGCAATCCCTCCACTTAGCCGCACTTTGATGAACCAAACTCTTAGCCAAGATACTCACACTTGGCCCATACAGTTTTCTTGTTTTCTCCAGAGCATGAAGCGGATAGGCTACACCAGTTCATGTAACAACTTTTGCATTCATGGAAGTAGTGGCAAAAAATATGAAATCATGTTGATCATGATTGTTTGGGCCACTTTCAATCGCACATGTAGAGGCCAACCTTGAGATTTCCAACATGTAAACTGATCATATATGCGGGAAGACATCATGGTCGAGTAGGGCTTGAGTATCCACATCCACCACTATGGGATAACCCAAAAATAGTAGATCTACTATGCTTAAACTTACTTACCATGCTAGAATAACCACCTACTGGTCATCCATCCTCACCAACTCTATTTTGTGAATACTTCTCCTCTTGGTCGCCCAACCAAGCTAAATAGTTGAGCTTTTATCTTTCACTGATTTATGATGCTGGAGTAACCACTTCTTGGTGGATGTTAGGCAACCCCTTTGTTTGGCACTAATGCTCTAACCTTCTGCCTCAGGACTATATTAAGCATGCCTAATCATGCCTAGCAGACATCTTGCTCACACATGCTGCAGATTTGGAATAAAAGCTTGAGCTCTCCAAATACTTGGATTTTGTTGAGATAACTTGAGAGATGGTTGAGGAATGAGGGGAAATGCTGTAGAGAGAAATTTTAGAGTTTCATCTTGCAAGAAATGCTGAAATTTGCTTTTGCTCTTCTCAAGCAATGATGGAAGTTGTTACCTATAGCTTAGGACCACCAGAAGGACTGTTGCCTCTCCTCCTGTATGTAGTCACTTGCGCTAGAAGGACCTTGGGCTGTTGTCATCTGCTCCTGGAGGCCTCCAAACTACTATCACTTGTTCTTGTAGGAATGGTCCCTAGTGGTTACAAATCATATCAGCAACATCTCCTTGCTCTTTAATAGTCTCCTTTTCTCTTATAATGGCAAGAATAGACTTCCACCAGTCCCAAAAACGTTTTTTCCACTTGTATGGACAAGTTTAGTCAAGTTTCAGCCTTCTAATTCCATTTTCGAGCAGTATCTAGCTTATTAAAATTATTTTTTATATATTAATTTTGAAAATTAATTTAATAATTATTCTAGTAACGAGAAAAACAAATCTACTAGCCAATAATTCAATTGATTGGGCCAACTTGTCTTCCAAGTATCCTTGAGCAGTTATTGACTCTTAGACTAGCATTAATTAATTAATTAAAGCCTAGTGTCTAATGTCACCATTGATATTAGTGACTAACAACTTGGTCCAGGTCCAAATTTGACACGGGTACCACATAGTACTTGTCAAGTATAACTTTACACCTCACATGTGCAAGTCACATTAGCACATTTAAAAACTTTAAATCAAATGGTAAGCAAAGTAGTAAAATTTAACGTCCTCGTGACAGAGTAGTCGAGCAAAGAACCAAAGACCCAATTAAAAGGGCCCCACAACACTCCAAATTTCAACAAAAGGTTTCAAATTTTCCGAGACAAAGGGCACGAAAGAAAACAATGAGGGTTTTGTCCCATAACATTAGTCGACAATAAAGATTCTAGGCCATACATGTAGTTATGGAGCTTGGCATCATCGCTTATGTTCTCCACATACATAGTGAGATTAAGGAATTGGTTTGGTGAGAAGATTTCACACTGGTAAGATAGAAAAAGCAATTACCGTTTGAAATTCGGCATTTTGTAGTGTCCTAGCAAGGGGAAGCCCACCAAGCATCATGTACCAAAGGAAGACTTTACATTTATACGGTGTCTTGTTGAACCAACTCTCCATGACAGTCATTTTTCATCAAGCTTGAGATTTATGCAATCCCCAAGAAATATTGTCCTTGGTGACCAGCCAATGGTGGTTCTTAATCATAAGGTGATACACTTGATTGGCTGAAGCGTTTCCATATATATTTGACCTACAAGGTCCCAATCTTGCATGGTCGATTAGAATCAAGGGTAGAAAAGGGCTCCCTAGGTTGCAGTGCCATCAAAACCTGGTAGCACAAGTCCCCGTATCCTCGAGGGATCTAAAAAATCCTCCTAGCAGTAATGAAAGACATCAACCCCTTGCGACTCACGAGAGTGGCATCAAAATAGAAGATAAGCCAAGACGTGCCATACGATTAAATTTAAGATAGTTCTTTTGTTTCCCATTCCACAAAAGCAGCTTGGACAAAGCCAATAATTCATTTTAAAAAGAATTAGCAACCAAACGATCCTTCACAGGATGCCACTCAACCTTTTGAGGAATGAACTTCCAAGAGCAGGCCAGTTGAGTCACTAGAAAAAAGGAAGATGAGGAAAAAGGGGCATCAACATTAAGAACATGCCACTAGGAACTCGGAATGGTTGTACTACCATGAACTAAACCCTGTTCTTCCAAAAAGAAGTGTGCAACAAAGACCCAGGGGTGTCAATTAGTGTATGTGGCATAAAAGAGAGACCATTGGTAAGTAACCATGCAAGTGTGCGTATCCAAAATAGCCCCACCGCCCATACTTTTAAGAGTGCAAACATGACTCCAAGAGATCCACTAGATACCAACATGCAAAGTGTCATTTTTTAATGGCATAAAATGAATGTGTCTAGTAAAAACCTTCAAAGTAGAGGTAGTCCAAGGTAGGAGTGGCAAAAAATGAGTAAGCGTGGGGAGCATGATGGACTATGCGATTTTATGGTTAATGTGGAAAGGCCATGTCTCCGATTTCTAGTAAAGAAACTTAGCCTCCAATCTGTGGAAAACCCATTGCAGCAATTGCTTGGTTGAGGCCCTAGGATAGCCCAGATGCCTTGCGCCATTGCCACATGTATGGTTGTCATGTACGAAAAGTATCATATGGTACAATATAGTAAAATATAGTGCTAAATGGTACCTTAAGATTTTTAACGTATGGTATAGTAAAAAAAAAAGTTACTCTATCCTAAAAGCAACTTAAAACCTAGTTCTTTTTGACAAAATAAGGTAGAGAAAATTTTTGAATCTCAAATAACCTAATCTCGTGGAGAATCATATAGTATAAGGAGTATTTAGCTCATTCCAAAGTGCAGTTCGAATGAGAAAAGAAGAATCCATTAAGTTGATACATTATGATACTAATACGTAAGGTACGGTATCTAGAGTACAATATAATATGAACACTTTCGTATGTGGTACTAGTGCAACTATAGCCATAGGCTATCACCATACTCCAAATCTGATTGCGCACAGCTAATGAGGGAGGACACAACTCTCTCTCTCTCTCTCTCTCTCTCTCTCACTCACTCACTCACTCAAGATGCCTAAATGTGAGTTACAAGAAATATCTCAATAGGATTCTTCACCTGAAGAGAATGATAAGGATTTATGTGTGCAACTCAGATATAAAGAAGAGGATCTGAAAGGTTGGAGGATAGGGAAGGATGTGCAACAATGCACCCTCATATTGTGATTTTGGGATGAGAAGGAAAGAATGGCCTTCCTAAGGAAGAAGGCTATCTTGTGATGATTCCTAGGGGATCCTATCTATATAGATGGTGATCTTACACAAATACTCCAGAGCTATAGATGATAGCGTGGAATCGTAATGGCTCACTTTGGACATATCCAATGAGAATAATGGAGAATGTGGTGGAAAATTAGGATATAATGATGATTATAGAGACACTCTAGAGTTCAAAGAGAGGCTTGCCCAGAGTTCAAGGATACACTTGGGAGTCCAACAGCTAATAGATCCAACATGAGACATTACAACACCGCACAAGGGTCAAGAGAAATAGTAGTATTGATCAAATAGGAGCTATAGGATTGGGTATGCATCATGCCACAAGATCCCAAAGCTCAATATATATGGCTTAGGGTGGAGATGTCGTTAGGTTGGATGTTATACATCCCTTTATGCTACTTTCCTTCGACAAATTAAGATACTCTAATGGGGAGATACAACGAGAGAGAGAGAGAGAGAGAGAGAGAGAGAGAGAGAGAGAGAGAGAGAGAGAGAGAGAGAGAGAGAGAGAGAGAGAGAGAGGAGATGGCGAGGAGCGATGGCGAATCTGGCCGTTCCTGCTGCAGCGATTTTCCCTGCATCTCCTGCTCGTCTAGGGCAGCCCGTCAACCAGGATTCGGCTCCTGCCCCTCCACGCTGTGTTTTTCGTGTGCTTTTGCAGGCGCGTGTGTGGTGGCCGACCTGCGATAGCCTGGATCTGCAGGCGCACAGAACATGCACACAGAGAGAGAGAGCGAGAGAGAGAGAGAACGGCCCTTGACGTCGCCCAGTCCTGTGCGACCTGCTACCGTCGCCTGTTTAGCCTGTGAATCGCGCCCCCTGCCGTCGCCCTAACCTGCGCCCTCTATCGCACGGCTCCGTTGACGCCCGACATCTGCTCACCAGATCCGCCGCTGGTTGCTGGTTCTGCGCCAGCGAGCAGCGCCCTTCAAATCTGCCCCCTCGACACCTAGCCTGTGCCTGACCCCGTCACCGTTTGCCCTGTGCAGAGAACTCCGTCTGTGGTCGACTGCTCTGCGTCAACGTGCAGGACTGATGCAGCCGCGTTGAAGCCCCACCTGTGTCTGCCCTGTTACCGTGCGCCCCGGTTCATCTGCGCGTGTCTGTCCTGTTCTCCACAGGAGCCCCGTTGCAGTCCTGTTGCTGCAGCCGGGTGGTTCCCTGATTTTGCAGGTCTGCGGGACTTGCACACACACAGAGAGAGAGAGAGAGAGAGAGAGAGAGAGAGAGAGAGAGAGAGAGAGAGAGTGAGGGAGCGAGCGAAAGCGAGAAGACAGCAGTATGGCTGGCCTGGATATGGATTTTCTAGACCGGACGGTGGTAGCCCTTGGCCCTGATTCCGATACAGAGGAGCCGGAGGATATGGTGCCATGCATGGAGGAGCTGCCTCCGGGTTTTGAGCTGCCGCCTGCAGGCAAACGCTCCAAGCATACTTCTGACGAGCCAATGGGTCCTCAGGAACGTTCCTATGCGCAGGTTGCCTCTGAACCTGTGGATTCGCAGGAAATTGACTGGGAGCATTTGCTGGACTTTGCCAATACTTTGCTTGGCGATTATGTCCAGCATAATAATGAAACTTTTTCTGATGCGGGAACGGATGATGTGCTGGAAGCCACGGTGGACCCGAAATCAGTCTTGCGGTCCTTCTCGGTGTTTCATGACCGTGCAGTTATACTTTTCTTCACTGGCAGGATCCCAGTGCTTTCACATATTCGCCAGTGGATGCACCATTTATTGCAAGGGGAGTGTGTTGAGGAGATCTTCCTTGGACCTCGCGGCTTTTATGAGGTGCGGCTTCACTCTTCTTTTTCAGGGTTTACTTTTCATTCCGCACAATATGCAACCACTTGGTCGCGGTTGGACAGAATGTATATCATGCAGGGGGATGATTTTCTTCCCGAGATGTTGGAAATGAAGGTCTTGCAGCAATATGCGTTGTCGGACCATTTCCCCCTCCAGCTTGAGATGCGGGCACAATCTATTGCACCTTTTATGCAGTTGCTGGATAGGCTCCCTTTACGTTTCAACTCCTCTTATTTGAAGCATCCAATTTTTCAGGGCTATATGCAGCAATTGATTGAGAGGTTCTTATTGGACTTCACCTCTGAGGGCTTGGCTTCATTTGCACGGCTGCTCTCTAATGTGCAGCGGGTTGCTCGGCAATATGGGATTCATCATGCCTCTCTTTGTTGCCGGCGTCGACATGCAGAAGAGGACTTATTGGCTTTGGTCCGTTCCTTGCTCCTGGACTCCCCAGATGATGATTTTCTGCTGTCACTGGAGAGGCGTTTGGCCCATCTTATTCAAGTGTTTCAGTTGAAATCTTATTAGCAGGCCAAGCTGCATAACTTGACTGACACATTGCAAGATAGTGCTTGCTAGTCTCATAAGTTCTTTTGCGCCTTGCATGCTTCTCCGGCTCGCGAAAATATGACTCGACTCCAGGATTCGAAAGGTCGCATGGTCACTAATCCGCAGACCATTATCAATATGTGCAGAAATTATTTTATGGATCTTCTTGGTTCTTCTCCCTCGCCTTCTAGCCAGGTTACGCATGCCCGCTCGGTCTTCTATCATCTAGTCCGCCAGCAGGTTCCATTTGATATGCAAGCCACTTTGGAGGCGGATATTTGCGAGGAGGAGGTTATGGATGTTTTGTTGCACCTGCCTAAGGATAAAAGTCCTGGTTGGGATGGTCTCACTAATGAATTTTTTGAGAACTCGGCCACGCAGTTGGTGAAGCCATTGGTGGTCATGTTTCAGCAGGTTTGGGAAACAGGGGTCATGCCTTCCTCATGGAAAGAAGGCCTTATCAAACTGATTCCAAAGGTCCCTTCGCCGTCAAAGCTGCAACACTGGAGACCAATTTCTTTGATGGGCTCAATGTATAAAATCTTCTCCAAAGTGCTGGCAAATCGGCTTCACAAGCACCTTCCAGCTATTGTGCATCCTCTCCAATATGGTTTCATTAAGGGCCGCAACATTCTGCATAATATCTTAAATGTGCAAATGGCTATTGACTATGCGCGGCACTCCAGTCAGGAAGTGGTATTGATTCAATTGGACCTGGAAAAGGCGTTTGACTGTGTGGACTGGTCTTTCATTGCAGATCTCATGTCTGCTATGGGCTTTGGTATCCGGATGTCCCGATTGATCTACACCATTAGTGCTGCGGCTTCTTCAAGAGTTATGCTCAATGGTGGGGTTACAGAGCCATTTGTCCTTGCACGCTCGGTCAGACAGGGTTGCCCTTTGAGTCCTCTCTTCTTTGCCCTGGCGAATCACCCGGTCCTTTCAATGTTATCCTCCATGGCGGCTTCTGCTCAGCTGGCAGGGTTGTCTCTTCCTTTGGGGCAGCACTTCATTAGCCAATCTTTGGCTGATGACACCTTTATGATTTTGCAGGCGGACAGGGACACCATTCGAAAGGCATTAGATGTTTGGACGCTCTTTGGTCATGCCTCTGGTCTTCTCATCAATGCCTTTAAGTTAGCCATTCTCAGTTGCACGGAGCCTGATTTACAGTCATTAGGCTGGCAGGGCCAGGTGGTTTCCCGTGGCTCCATTGTCAGGCATCTTGGATACCCATTGGGGGTGGATGTACGGCCAAAGGACCTGCTGAGTGGATTTCACAAAAACTGGCAGCGAAGTTTATGTATTGGAAGTCGCAAGCTTGGCCATTCCATGTCCGCCTCAAAGTGGCTCAGACAATTATGCTACCAATGCTAACGTATTTCCTGCCATTACTGCCATGGACGCCTACTACTTTGAAGGCTCTCACTCATCCCATTCGTTTCATGCTATGGAAGAAGGATTCACTGCAGGCAGGCATTTCTTGGATTTCATGGTTACATGCATATACCCCTAAGCGCATGGGTGGTGGAGCTATTTTGGATGCAGAAACTCATATGCTGGCTCTTCGTTGGTCTCTTTTTCGTGCCATGTGTGGATCATCACCCGTGGACCATCATAGCCCGTTATTTTCTTGAGGACAGCGGGCTCCGCCATGGTAACAGATGGCTTCGGGCCTCCTGGTGGCATGTCCTTAATGCTGACTCTCGATTTTCCAGTCCCTCTTCCTCTTTGTTACTGCACTTGGTCGGCTCTTGGAAAGTGGTGCTCCAAAAGGCCCGTTGGCATCCAGTAGGGGACCGCTTGTAGACTAACTCCTTTCAGCTGGAATTGTTGGCAATATCCAGATTGCTTTCATGGGAAGATAAACATCACCTCAGACCAAGATTTAACCGCATGGCCCGTTTGGGTGCGACTTCGATTGCGGATGCTACCCTTGCCACTCGCAATGTCCTCGCATCGTTTCGGACTGCTAGGAGACTTTTCAGGATCCCACGTGGATACCGTGATTTATGGGGGAAGCTTTCGTCAGAGCTTCAGGGTAGGCAACCCTTTCCTGCCCTGGCTGTGGATCGCCCTTGGCAGGACTGGGACCTTGCAGGCCGCTTGAGTCTGGAAAAGGCCTCTACTAATCAGGTGTATCATCTTCTCATTCAAGATCACCAATGACTGGGTGTGAAAGCTAATACTGTTTGGGGACTGCGGAAATCGCTATCATGGTGGCAGGCAACGCTGATGGAGGGCTGGCGGAATAAGGCACCTTTCAAATGCAAGGACTTTCTTTGGCGGGTAATGATTGGTGGTCTTCCTCTTGCCTCGGCTCTTTCCAAGCGTCGAATCTCGAATGGTAATTGTTTCTTCTGTACCACTACGGCGGAATCGGCCCAACATCGTTTTCTTTCTTGCCCGCTCGCCAAGAATATCTGGTCACTCTTGTCGCAAATCTGGCGCGCAGTGGTGGGGTCCTCACTAACTCCTTTCGATTGGGTTTTTGTGTGCCCAAAGTGTCTCACACCGCCACAGTTACATATGAAGATCTTGTTTCACTTTTTTAGATACTGGGGATGCTGGCACATTTGGACCACGTGCAATGCTTTTCTCTTTGATTCGGCCTCTAATGTACCGAGACATATTGCAAGGCTTAAAGGGCTCTTGCATTGGCAGCTAGATCTCATCAGGCACTCTGACTTGCTCCCTTGGGAGGATTTGCATTCCTGGCATATGGCAATTGCCTCTGGGTCCTTGCCATGATTGGTGTAACCTTTTTAGTGCATTAGTACGGGGATTTCCCACACGTTGGCCTAGGGCCCTCGTGTCTCTTGTACTCATGTAATCATGTAATCTTGTACCTTTTTTCCGTAATTAATACAATTACCTTTTACGAAAAAAAAAGAGGAGCAAATAGATAGTCACCTTTCATAGATCCATCACATGACAATATACACTACTTTACACTAGGACAGCTGCTTAGAGAGTAGAGAATGTGATACGCACGTCTTTGAGGACCTAGGGAAACTATATGTTATGTAGGTAGAGGATGCAGATTTAGACAGGGTATTAATTGATGTGGGAGGAGATAGCACACACTATGGTTAGCACTTATTGCAACTTTGGTCTTGATATCATCTCTTTGTTTGCAATAGGATGAGGAAGTGTCTATGATTTGGAGCACTTATCTGTTTCCAGCCCACTGGCTCCAATTTGTGGATTGTGTCCAAGCTCCACTAAGACAATGGAGCTGACCAGATCCTTTATTGTCCCCTTGCTCCATTGACACTGATCATACCTACTTATCCCTCACGATAGCCACTTCATTGCACCAACAGGTATCAACCATCACCCATACCTAGCAGGCCACCTTTCACTCCACATATGAGCTGGCTGATACAGTCACCATGCTTACAACGATCTCACACAATTAGAGCACATTGCGCCTCTAGCAAGACTCACCTGCCAACTCACTTCCATTCTACATTCAGTTGTGCTATAGAGCTTCCCACACTCAATACACACTTCAATGCACTTGTTTGGTCTCATTATGGTTGGTGGCTTTCATGACAGTGCTATCTTCATTATTGAGAAACTAGATGGGACCAACTACAGCTATTGGAAGACCTAGATATAGCAGGTTCTAGTGCAAAAATAACAGGCTAGACCACTCAAAAATGAGGGTGCCAAACTCGAAAACATTGTTGTTGAGGATTGGGATGAATTGGATGAGCTATGCAAGTCCACAATCATTTTATCACTCTCTAAGCCCTCACTGTTTGGTAGAAAGTGAGCATGCGAGCAGACCCAATAGTGTGGTATGTATAATCTATTCATGAATAGGGATGTAGCCACAACATGGTGTAAATTACAAGAGCCATGTCAACCCACACCTATAGGAGACCCAAAGATGGGACATTTTTATGCAGAGAGGCTATATGGTCGTTGTTGTGCGTGCGTGTGTGCACACACACACATACACATGTGTGCGTGCACGCAAATGCATGCATACACAAACACACACCCTTCTTGTTATTCTTACATCTCATACTCATAGCAGCAGCAGCAGCAGTAGTAGGAGCAGTAGCAGCCTAATACAAATATAATAAGCCATTTTTGAGTCCCCTATCCCCATTTCGCGTTCCAAGTTTCCATTTTATGCCTATTGCATGTGACTATATAGTCAGATGGAATGGCAATTCATGGCCTTGTAGGTTCCCATTCCCATTTCCTGTTCCATGTGACTATGTAAATAAGTCATCTGATATGAGCCAAACTAGAAGGAGAGTGAAACTAATACTGTATATCCTTCAACTTACTAGTTAGTGCACCATAATGCCTTATTCGTTTTTTGAAATCCATTTCATTATCAGTATCATTCTCCTTTTATTTCAGTTTTTCTTGCTTTGCATGGTTGGCTCTTAGATAGGGGACTCGGGGGGTAGTACTATATTCATTAACGAGTGCTACAAGGGAAAAGTTGCTACAGTCAATGTGTTCACAGATGAGAATGGGTTAGTCTTTTCGTGCCCATGTAAATGTATTTCTGCATTAAATTTGCAGCTTTACAGATGAGCTCTGTTTTGATTTCCAGAGAAGCAATGGTTGCAGCCTTGTTGGCTGCTGGGGCGAAGCCAGGGACGGTGACTGATCCAACACGTGAACATCCCTCTGGTCGTACTGCAGCAGATATTGCTTCTTCAGCAGGTTATGAGGGGATTGCAGGATATTTGTCAGCGTGTAGCCTCACAGGTCATCTTCATTCTCTTACTCTCAGTGAGAATGAGCAAGATAAGAAGACTGCCCATGAGCAAGGGCAACGAGTTGTGGAGTACCTTAGGAGAAGTCCCAGCCTGCGGAGAACTGTGAGTAGTGTTGATGATGAGAAAACACTAGAAGAATCCTTGTCTGCTGTAGGTACAGCTACAATGGCAGCTGCTCGTATACATGCTGCTTTCAGAGAGAGTATACTTAAAGCACAATTGGAAGCTTTTGATGAAGTGGATGAATATGGACTCTCACAAGAGGAACAAAGGACTCTAATTGCAGCTCAGAAAATTCAGAAGGCATACAGAAAGCATCATGAAAAAAAGATCAAGGAATCAGCTGCTTTGCAGATTCAACAGCGATTTCGAGGTTGGAAAAGTCGCAAAGACTTTCTCAATCTGCGGCAAAATGTTATAAGAATTCAGGTATTGTTTCTGAGATCTTTGTTTGATGTCCAGAAGACTGGCTTAGGATCCTTAGATGTTGTATATTTGCCACAAATGTCGGTTTGAAGAAAATATGTGCTTAAATATTTTATCTCAAATTTCTAGGAAATGTTTCTGTTACTTCTTTTTGTGTTCTTCATGTGAAAGTCTGATTGGGTATCTTGCACTGGGTTGGAACATAGAAGTATCCTAACCTGGATGGAGATGAATTGCTAGTGCTTCAGGAATGAAGAGACAGGTAGTTCTATCTTTTGTCTTGCCATTCATGCATGAGCATCAAGTTCTGTTTGACTACCTCCATTCAAACATTTGTGTGGAAGAGTATCTACTCCTGCTCAACTATTTGGGCTTCCTGCAGAACTCTTGGATGGGGTTCATCTTGACGTGCTACAAGGATGGTCAAAGTGTAGGTTTATAAAACATGATGCCCATTGGTTAGATGAAAAATCAAAGTGCTGCAATTGAGAGTGGAAATCAAGCAATAGACCTTGCATGAGCTCGACAATGGCCGTAGTATTTCTGCTTTTTCAATAGCGGGTTATCTCATATGAGGACTGATAGCCTAATAGTGGTTTGGTTGGGGTTTCAGCCCCTGGTACATTATAGTATTTTTCACGGCACCGAGGATACTTATCGTTAGGGAACCTATCGAATAGGTTCCAGTCCTATCTTAGAGCTTAGGAGTGAAGGTGCACCCATGGTGGGAGTATATCCCCCAAACCAAGCATCCAAAGGGACCTACATACAATGGTATCCATCACAAGCATATAAAACCCCAAATATCACCCAAATGGCACCATAGTTTGTGCACATGCCGATGCTTGTTGGGCCTTGCACCTTCAACACGTCAACCGCCATCATAGTAACAGGGAACGGCCGTCCCAAGGCCTCGGAACGCGGGAATGCCCTCCTGAACAAATGGGCCGAATGGGGATGCCAAAATGGGACAGGGACGTCCTTGTCCCGTCCCGGCCGTCCTCTACCCCGTCCCCTTGTCACGTCTCTTGTTAGGGGATGTTTTTAACGGGGGATTTTTTTTTTTGGGTGGAGTGGGTGTCTTTTAGGGGGTGGTTTTTTTGTGGGTTATTTTGTATGTTCCTCGGTAGTATACATTCACCCACACACACAATAACATGGGACCAGTTTTGGGGGTAGGGATGGGAATATGGACGGGCCCATGGGAACAAGAATAATAAATTGCCATCCCTTGGTACCATGAGAGGGGGCTCTAACATGGGGATGGGACTAGGACGGGAAGCTACAAAATGGGCATCCCCTATTACTATGCCCACACATCCATCCACCACATCACATGCATACATTTTCAAATGCTATTTGTGTATGCCGTTCCCTCCCGTGTCCCACCCCCCATTCCCATTCCTTGCTTTTAGCCGTTCCCCGACCGTTCCCGTTCCCCGTTCCATGTTACTACGACCCCCATGAGTCAGCATGCCAAGCACCTTGATATTGCATCTAGTACCAAGCCAAACATCCACCTTTCCACCACAACCCTTCCATGTGACACCTCACTCATCTTTCCATCCTTCTGCTACTTCAAAAAATGCATTTAGTGACAAGAGTCATCTTAATGGGTCAAAATTTTCCACTTGGTCAAACCTCATGCAGCATGTGTCACATTCACAAGATTTGTGGGTGTTTTACTGTTCCAGCTGTCACCTATGCTGCCATGTGCCACTCTAGCCTTTGTTGTGCAGTTTGCAGCCACTGGCAGACTGCCATGTCATCATTCCAGCCTGCATTTGATCATTCTTCACTTGATTGGCTTGTTTGATATCAATCTAGCTCTTGACTACCGTGTTTGCTGCTGCCAGATATTCATAGAGACTGTTTGTTGTGTTTGAAGATCTGTGAGAGTATGACACACTCTCCAGCTCAGACTTTCACACCTTAGAACTCATTGTTATCAGATGTTCCCATTCCTGTATTCATGGAAACATTCTTTCCGCAATGTTCTTTTTTGCTGTACATAATGACGTGTGAGTCTTGAACAGGCATACTTCAGAATGCACAGGGCTCAAAAGCATTACCACAAAATTCTTTGGTCTGTTGGAGTTTTGGAGAAAGCCTTACTGCGATGGAAGCAAAAACGTAAAGGTCTGCGTGGCTATCAAGGGGAAACCACCTCATCTTCCAATGACATCAAGAAAGAAGATTTCTTACTGATAGGAAGAAAGCAAGCTGACGAAGTATTAGATAGATCTGTTATACTGGTGCAGTCTATGGTCAGGTCACGGCTTGCAAGACAGCAATACAAGCGAATGCTTGAGCAGGTTGATTCTCTTCTAAAAAGGCAAAGGATTGTCGCTGTACACACATGGACTGACATGTTTCCTTGATTGTGTCAGGTTAATGAGAAGCTTCACATGTCAAGGCCTTCCTTATAGAGACATGGGACTGAATGTGCCAGCTGTTCTGAAGCCCAATCAAAGTCGCCCAAGCACCCCTGAATCCGAATGCTTAGCTTCAACATGCAATCAGTTATGATAAAGAATTTGTGCTTCGGACCAGGCCAGCACCTTGAGGTGAAATTTGTGTGTGTAAAATGTTTAGCTAGTGAAGTCTTCTGATTGACTTGTAGATCTAAAAGACTATCTTGTACAGTTTGAATACCAGAGTGGTTTGTATGGTTCTGTAGTTTCACAGTAAATCAAATATGTCAATTGCATGGCCTCGTTTGTAATCGTTGATCATCGTGTGCTAGCCCACATTTTGGCAGGCAAAGATGAGTCAGTGTGTGGTCACTGACTATCTTGTGTTACTGGGCATGTGCAATCCCACCATTCTTGTCCACTGATTGAGATTCATCTTTCGTTCTTTCAAATGAAAGTTATCGTTCTAATCAGTCAAAACAATGCTCAAACAGTAAAGACAGTAAGGCGTCTAACAAGAGGAAAATGATATCATCCCACACCACCAGCAGATGGTCCTTACAGTTTGATCCATTTAGAACCAAGAGACTTGACGGATTTCATGTCCATTCGCGTGTAGTTAATCCTTCGTACTGTCATGTATCACCCATGTTTATCGGGGGAAGTGTAGATCGATTATCTCCCAGAGCTTCTCAAAGAGCCGTTGGGAAAAGTACGCTCCCATCTTCATCGCCATTGTTGGAAGGAGAGGCTTGCTTCGTGCCACTGCCGCTCATGCAAAAGCTGTTACCTGGCATTGCCAATTATGCAAGCGAGTGTCCCACTCGCAGGAGTGTAAACTGTCGATACCATGGATCTCTCCAGTCTTGTGTGCCTTAATCAGCTAGAGTACATATCAGATAAGAGAGCTTTTGTATTTCGAGTATATCCTCTCCTCTCGAAAGACATGTTTCATGTAGCTCGAGGGTTCTCGTATAAGCATCGCATTTTCGTATTGTGGCTCACACACTAAATTCACACTTAACTTGGTTTTATGGCTTGCACTCTAAATCTCACAAAACCTATCAAAAGAAACCATACGCACAATGTAATGCCATGCTTTTATAATAATTTCATTAATGTAGGACACTATTGTGTAATGTGTGTATGTGATACACATTCTTCAACACTTAATTGATCTCTCCTCCAATCTTGTACTCTTATTCTCACTCCCCTTTCTGCGTGCAAACTGGGAGAATGGTCGGTGCTTTGCTCTAGTTTTAATAATAATTAGGGCACTATACATTCCTAAAGTATGCCTTATGTGGCGCGCGCGCACACACACACACACACACACACACACACACACACTCTCTCTCTCTCTCTCTCTCTCTCTCTCTCTCTCTCTCTCTCTTTGTGCGCTCACAATAGCAACTTGCAGGCAATATATTTAAAATAAGAATACATATAATAACACACATTCTATAACATATATTACAATAATAATACAATGTATATGATATATATATGTTATACTATACATATCATGTAAATACAATATGTATGTAGTGATGCATTAAATATAATATATAATAAAATGATTGTTACTTTATAATAAATATATATGTATATAATTGTATGCAATGAAATATTGTAATGATATCATAATCATTTGAAAATGTGTAGAATAATATGGTAATATATTATTAGATTGAAACAATAATTGATCAATATATTAATATTATATATTAGAATGTATTGTATAGTATGCACAATTAATTTGTTAAACAATGCTATATTAAAAGTATACATAACGCATAATTTATTTTGCATTATAAATTTTATTATATAGCTTTTGGTACTAAAATGTACCATATAACGTGTGATTATTACTTTTATCATAAATGTTAAAATGTTTTTTTGAAGTGATATTTAAAGAAATAATAATATATTATGAAATAAAATATTAACATTAACCCTTTAATAGTGTATTATTTTAATGTAATAATATATATCATAATGAAAGTTATATTTATAATATAGTGTCACCTTACAAAAGGTTTATTAACTAAACAAGAATTATTAACTTCATGCTCTTGGATTGTTCATTCTAAACATTATGTTCTATTCTACTTTATAATACGATATGATGCAGCGAAATCATTATTTTCAATCTAATATATTGATCAAAGTTGTTTTTACAAGAATATATTATATATTAGAATAAGGCACAATATTATAGTACGAATGAATGTTATTGATATTATATTAAAAACTCATTATAAAAAATTAACTATTAGCTAATTGTTATGAAAATCACATTTTTTTGAATCAATCACTTTAAATTTGTCTTATTATTTTTTTAAAACCATAATTTGATATAGTCGAATTTATGTGCATATTTATGTTCATGTATATGCATGTGGAAGTATGTGTGTTTGTATTTAAATGGTCTTATAAGTTGATTACGTTTCTTTCCTCTCTCTCTCTCTCTCTCTCTCTCTCTCTCTCTCAATAAGAACATATATGTGTGTTTGCATGTGTACATATATATATGCATATTTAATGTGTATGTGTATATTACATATACACATTCAACATCTAAAATATTATGTCATCTCTCTTTTTATAGTGTGCACATTTAAGAATGTGTTTAGGTACGTATACATTCATATATAATTTTATCTCATCTCATATGCTTCATTAAAGAGAGAGAGAGAGAGAGAGAGAGAGAGAGAGAGAGAGAGGCTTTTTGAATAGGCTCCTTTTCTTCTCAATTTAGATGATGGTGGTGGTGGTTTTATTGCAAATATTTCTTTTAAAATAAAATTAGATATATAGAAAATATATAATTTGTAGGCTTTGGGCCTTTAAAAAGAAAGAAGAATCTTCCTCTTTGTTGGGGATTAAAGGTCATATGTACTTAGCCACCTACATTTATACTTATTCATTGAACCCACACGTCATAGGTAGTGGGTGTCCATCATTGTCACTTTAGTTTTTCAATGGAAATAGAATAAGGAAAGGTACGTCACACATTGAAGCTTTTGGAGCTCTCATGCATCGGTCTCTCTTCTTGCTTGAATCCTATAGCTATTTCTTTCACTTTCACTCCATCTTTCAACTCTAGTATGTAGTTGAGGAGCTCCATTGTCATTTGATTTACCTAGGAGGAAGAAGAGCTCACTTGAAGCTTTCATGATTGTCTCAACCTTTTACTTTTGAGATATGTTTTGCATTTTCTCTTAAGTAAGGCTTTCTCCTAACATTTTTCTCAGCTATAAGAGGTTCCATGGAGTATTGATTAGTGACCATTGAGATGGAGAGTAGTAGCAAAAAGACTTGGTGGAGCCAACACTTTTTATACTGATTTTTTGTGCCTCTTCCATACATCATTTCACCTCTATCACTTTTGCTCTTGCTCCTAGGGTGTTGTCCATACTCTTTGGCATTACTCTCGGTATTGAAGGCTTAAACTTAAGGTACGTTTGATCTTGGCATTGAAGGCTTGAGCTTGCCATTTTCTCACAGTTTGGTACATGGTAGTATGGATAGCATGTATTCGAATACTTTCGATTTATACACTGCTTATGGAGAACGTTTGTAACTCTCGAATGTTGGCTTAATGTTTGCAACAATGCTTATAGCAAGGTTTGAACAGTAAGCATACACTATGAAGGTCTATATATTACATGCCTACGCGCACTTTAAGGATTCTACACATATATATTGATGCTTGGCATTGATGTATATATCCAGATACACTTATGATGAGCTTACAACTTCATATTTGATCTTGGTTGGCATATTTTGTTAGTGGCTTATTGATACAATGATTCTTCACTTGTGGGTTAAAGACATGTTGGATGCATATACTCTTAAACGCATTTATGATATACTTAAGCTTCTTCGATGCTATGCTACTCATTTCTTAATCTTTGCTTATACGCTTGACATTTCAGATTCACTTTCCCGTGGGAGATATTGGTATTTACATTACAGAGCTTGGTTCATTAGAGACAGTGGGAGTCTCTTACTTGTGTGCATGCTCAATTGATCTATGTATACACTATTCTCGCAAATAGTGACTATTGTGGTATGATTTGCTTTTGAGCACTCAGATATGATGTACCTATAATTGTCAATGGGTTATCGATGTGGTGGATACATGCTTGTTACACATTGTTGTATATATTTATGTATTAGAAACCTTGTATATTTTGCTAGTTCTTGGTACTTGGTTGCCTACTTGTTACATTTTATATGTGTGTGTGTGTGTGTGTGTGTGTGTGTGTGTGTGTGTGTGTGTGTGTTGCTAATTGGATATTTTTAGCAGCGGAAGGATACATCTTTGATCATATGCCTATAAATATATGGCTATTTATTGTGGTTTTATGGATAATAATGTTGAAAATTATTTATGAGTTGTTTCTTTGAGAGTAGGTACTTTGTTTGAGCACTCTAGTGCCTACTATTTATGGACGACTATATTCTCTTTTGTTTCTCGCTTCTTGATCTCACTTTTGGCTCAGCTTTGCGATTGTTTTGTTATGATTATAATAGTCTATACTCTTGTATTTTGTAGTCATTTGTGGTCATAATGTCATGTACTTCAAATGCATGAAATCATAGTACTCTTTTAAACATTGAGAATTTAGATAATAATGACTATCAATATTTGAAGATACAAATATCGTAGATATAGATGCAAAAGAAGAATGTTAGGCCATTGAAAGCCAAGGGCATAAAGCTAGAAATTTTGGATAAAGATGATTGGGATGAGCTTGACAAGTGATTCAAGTTTACTATCATATTGCCCTTGTTTAAGCATGTATACTTCTATGTTATTTTAATTGATGGTGGTGCATATGGTTTATGGTAAAAGATGTATGATCTTTGTGACTAGTAGAGTCCTACATCTCAGTTTTATTTGTTTAGCTTGTGGATGCTCATATAAAGAAGAGTATCCTTATGTCTACTCATTTGAATGAGTTTCACTCTATTTTCAGTCAGCTTATTTCATAGGGCATTCACTTTAAGAATAATATAAGGTATTTGTTATACTATGATATTCATGGGATAGATATTGTATTGTTATGAGTGCTAATCCTCTTGAAGATGGTTTTGAATGTAGTGATGTAGAGAGTGCAATATTTACAAAAGAAGTAAATGTAATATGCACTTTTCATGCACTTACAGTTAGAGGTAGAAATGAGAATAATAACCGTATTAGAGACTCATAGCCCAATAGGGGTAAGTCTTAGTCTCATGGGTGATCATACAGTAAGTCCTACGGCAGCTATAAGTCCTCTTTGACATTTTGTTATTGTGGATTGAAGGGTCACAATAGATTGTAGTGCCATAAGACACCCAATGATAGATGCAATGGAAAAGACAAGGAGAAAGTGTAGGAAAATGTAAAATCCACTATGATTCCGTTTAAATCTAGTGTGAAGATAGAGGAGATAAATGCCTTGGAGTATTGTTTTGATGATTACATACTTGCAGCTTCATCACTTGATTCAACTAAATTGGCATATGTTCTATCTTCTTACTCTCAGTATTCGTTTCTTGAGTTAGGGGCTTTGTTTCATGTTATCCCGCATCATCATTGGTTTCATAGCTATTGCATTGTTACGAGTTTTGTTAGACTGGGAGATGACACTACATTGGGTATCATTGGTATAGGTGATGTTAGATTGCAAGGTACAAGTACTTCATGATGTACGTGTGATGCCTCGGCTTTGACTAAAAACCTTATTTCAGTTGGATAGTTGGGTGATGATTGATAGGTACCATGTATCGTTTGGTGATTTTGCATGGAAGACCACTCATGGTTGTCTTGTTTTTGCTAGAGGTGCTAAGGTTGGTAGCCTTTGCTTGTCTCTAGGTCTATTGACCATGTTTTGGTTGTGATTGATTTTTCACATTTATTTTTATGTCATCTTTGCCTTCTTAGACACATATCTTTGAAAGTAATACAAATATTTACTCATTTGCAATATCTTTTGCATCTTAATTACTTATGTTTCAATTCAAGTGATCATTAACTTTAAGGTAGGCAAATATGCAACTCTCATAAAAAGTATGACTCTATATGTGTGGATAAGTCTTTAACTCTTGCACATTTAGATGTTTATGGCCCCATGCTCTGCTAGTCATTGTCTAGTGCAAAGTAATTTTTACATTCATTGATGATTATTAACATAAGGTTTGTGTCTATTCTATTAAGCAAAAGTTTGATGTTTTACCTACATTGCAACACTTGTTTACTATGATTGAGAACTAGCTTGGGTATCGGCAGAAATGTCTACCTTCTGACAATGGGGATGAATATGACTCTAAGGCATTTGAGCAACTTTGTGATGAGAGGGACGTTAAGAGTCAATTGATCGGCCCGTATACCCACCCCAAAATGATTAATAATTAGTAGTAATTAGTATTAGTTGATTAGATTAGTTAATTAAATTGATTTAAATTAAATTTAAATGATTAGTTAGCAATTCGATGATTTCGATATTAATTTAATAGTTTTAATGTTAATGTGAGATTATTACATTACTCATTAAAAGCTAGTATTAGATTAATCAACAAATGATATGTATTAGTTTGTGTTAATTTAGAAATTACGCCATGAAATTAATTAATTAGTGATGGATGTTAGTTTGCGTTAGTTTAGAAACTAGTGTTAGTTTAGTTTTAGTTGTTAGTGTTAGCTTTAGATATTTGTTTTTTAGAAGTTAATATTTAGATGTAGTTTTAGTGGTTATACTTTTAGGTTTAGTGGTTGATATTCATTAGTAGTTTGAGTTAATTATTACTATGAGTTAATTTTAAATAATGGTGTTAGTGAGGTAGATTTAAAGGTGAAATACGGGCAAGAGACCAATATCGAACAAGTACCACGAGGGAAATATGAAAATGACTTTGAAAAGAGAGTTAAAAAGTGCTTAAAATTGATGGGAGGGAAGCAAATGGAGGCCGTCGGTGTGCCCCGATGAGATGCAAACGGTGGAAATTGGTCTACCACTTGATGCGGGGTGCTAGTTAGCATGGGTCGGTGTGGTAGGATAAGAGCAGGCTTTAGATGGCTCACTGATGCCGTTGTGCTATTGGTCGAGGAACAAAGCTGTCAAAACCATACGAGACTTTGCCACGTGAGTGGATTGTATCCATTATGTAAAAACGGGCTCAATAAGAATCCGTTTTTTTAGAGTTCCAAAGGCTACTACAAAGTGCATGAAGAGGACTATTCAAGAAAGAGTCCATATAGTATGCTTAGTCATGTAGGTTTACCCGACACTTTTGGGTTGAGGCAATTAATACTAATGTGTATCTCATTAATAGATCCCCATGCATTGCTCTTGATGGTATAGTCACAGAGGATGTATGGTCTAGGGTAAATCTCCTTTGTCGGCACACTTGCGAGTCTTTAGATGTGAGGCTTTCTGTCATATTTCCAGAGACAAGCATAATAAGTTAGATTTGAGATCCATCATATGCACCTTTCTTGGATATGGTGATGCAGGTGAGATGGGCTATTTCCTTTGGGATCAGTAGGCTTGGAAGGTTATTCATAGCCATGATGTTATATTCCATGAGAAAAATATGCATATGAGACTAGAGCATGTGATTGAGATACACAGAATGAACTTTTGAGTAGGAGCCTCCTATTATAGTACAATGAGCCCAAGTGAGATAGCTTGTTGCAGCTGCTAATGATTTAGCGGCCCAAGATCTGCCTATTGTACAAGATCATTGTTGAGAAATAGACAAATGATGTATGCTCCAAGAGGAGCTGTCCTGAATCCCATATGCACAGTGAGAAGAGTGGAACAACTCAAAGCCTATAAAGCATTGTACTTGACTATGAAATGAACACAATATCATGATGCTTTGTACTTTCAGTTAAGTGTCTGTCATTGTCAATTCTACACAAGATTGTGTTTATGAGTCCAAGCTAATCTATCTTGGAACCTAATTCACTTGTGTAATAGTTTATCTCTACTTGTCCATGTCATTATGAACTTGGTCTTCATCTTTGATCCACCATAGCTTGTGTCATGTCCTAGATCCGCATCATTTAACATGGTATCAGAGCCCAGTTGGGCATGGCACAGCTCATACTCTGAATCTCTAGTCTCCCTTCACCTCTGGTGATCTCTAACCAGCTCACATTCAGCTCACATCTTCAGCTTCAACTTCAAATCTCAGTTGGACCTTGTGGCAGCCATAGCCAGATTGCACCTACCCACCTTGGAGCTCTTGGATCTCTCTCTACGGGCCATATCTTCAGGTGATTCCTTCTGGAGGTATCTTCCCTTGCTCAAGTCGCTTCATCCTAGCACTTCAATCGACGACATTACTGCTTCCTAGCTCCCGCATTACACAAATCAAAACGCGCTGTCCTGTCTGCGCCTGTCCACGGTCGTACTGCTGACGCGAATCGTATGGTTCGAAATCGACCCTGTGAGCATAGGGCTTTTGAAGCTCACTATGCAAGCCTCCTCCCCATACAATATCTTGGGCAATGGTGAACTCGTTGAGCTGCACGAACTGAAAGAATAGTCGGCTGTGTGAAACCCTAGAGGAAGCCATATCCAGAAAGTTGAAAAGCTTGGTAACCTTGTTCTTTTTCTCATTACCATCATCAACAGTGATTTTGATCACTGAGGAATAATCTCTGAAGCTCATTACTAGTCTGGAAGTGTCCAAGGAAGCTCAGAAGCCACCACGAAGTTCCTGAGAGGAAGCAAATCAAGTACCGACTAGTATCCATTAACACTCAACTAGTGTCAATTGACACTGATTCTCTTGTGTCTCTTGACACATTAAAATACAATTTTTTCCTGGTTAACTGAAGATTAGCAACATGGCAGAGCTTGAGCAAATAGCAAAGTTCAATGGAGAAGGCTTCCATGCCTGGAAGGAAAAGACCATGTATCACCTAATGCGGAAAGACTTGTGGGACCTGTTTGAAGATGATACAGATAACAAGAAGGAAGATGATGAAGACGGGTTTGTTGAAGAAGACCAGTTCAAATCCAAAGAATGGAAGAAGATAAATAATAAGGCACTAGGCATCATTTCCTGGGGATTAAGTGATGATGTGTTACATCATATATCTGGCATTAGAAATGCTAGAACCGCCTGGGAGGAACTTGATAAAATGTTTGGTACTCAAGCAAAGAATTCAAAGGTAAAACTTCTCATGCAGTTTTATAAACTGGATATCAAAGACAGTGCTTCTATGACCATACACATTAATAAGTTTAAGAGTTTAAAAACTCAGCTTGCATCTCTTAAAAAGAATATTGAGGAAGATGAAGCAATAGCCGTACTGCTTGCAAGTGTAAACAAGGATCCATATGAAAATCTTGTGTCCACTTTGAGTAATGTTCCAAGCCTCACACTTAAAGATATTGAGCACTCACTACTCGATGAAGAAGGCAGAGTGAAAACCAAGAATGCAAAAGACAATGTGTCATCATCTAGGGAAAATCTTTTGTACACCAAAGGAGCTGCTGGACCAAAAGGAAGAGGTCGAGGATTCATCAACAACAATAACAAGGATCGGATTACATGTCACTATTGTGGTAAGACTGGCCATGTAGCCAGTGAATGTTTCCACAAGAAGAGAGCCCAACAATTGCAAAGTGATCATCACCAGAATCAATACATGGAAGAAAGAGAAGAAGAAGAATATGCTTCCACTACCATCAACAACTCTGACAGATTGTTTTGAAGAACTTTCATTGTATCTTTCATATGTTTTTCCCATAGTGGATCTTTCTTAGTGAATTTGATTTGTACAACCCTTGCCAAGATGTAAAGTCTCAAGCTTTAACTTGACTAGGCTGCTTATGAGCTAGTCTTCCGGCCCATGTCATCATGAAGGGGGGGCAAAAGCCAGCAAGTGTAGGGACTCATCATTTGAGGGGGGGTGTTGAGAAATAGACAAATGATGTATGCTCCAAGAGGAGCTGTCCTAAATCCCATATGCACAGTGAGGAGAGTGGAACAACTCAAAGCCTATAAAGCATTGTACCAAGGTCAATTCTACACAAGATTGTGTTTATGAGTCCAAGCTAATCTATCTTGGAACCTAATTCACTTGTGTAATAGTTTATCTCTACTTGTCCATGTCATTATGAACTTGGTCTTCATCTTTGATCCACCATAGCTTGTGTCATGTCCTAGATCCGCATCATTTAACAATCATAATGTCCAATAGAGAGGGCATGTTGTAGAGGAGAGAGAGCTTTACATTCTCATGATCGTTATGGGCACTTTATGGATTATATTAAGATTTTTTTGAGCCATAGTACCCTTGGTTGCACTAAACCAACAAATAATGCTAGATTGGTTTCTAATGATTTTAAGCAAGAAAAGGGAGTTGAATTTCATGAGATATTCTCTTGTGTGGTCAAGATGATTGCCCTAGGCTTGGTATTGGCCTTGGTTACTCTGTTGGATTTGGATCTTTATCAAATGGATGTTAAGATGACTTCTTTTCAAGGGGACCTGCATGAGAATATTTGTATGCATTAGCCTAAGGGATTTGTGGGAGAAGAAAGGGAACACCTAGTGTGCAAATTAAAGAAGAGTCTTTATGGGCTTAAGGAAACACCTAGGAAATAGTACCATAAGTTTGATTATTTCATCTGTTAACATGGATGTTTCTGTAGTGATATTGATCTGTGTCTATACGTGAAGAAGGCCAATTATGGTAGCATTGTTATTCTCGTGCTTTCTCTCGGAATAAATAATGAGAGGATTACTAGGGAAAGGAAATTGAAAAGAAGGTAATTGTGCTATGAACATATTGTTTGAAGGTTTTTGGAAAGATTAGGATATTATCATTGTAGGCAACACAATAGTACCTAAAAAAAGTAAAGATGGAATCCACCCGCCCGCTGTTAATAGAGAGATGAGATAGTTTTGATTCTAAAGGAAAGGACGATCCATTAGAAATGTCCTTGAGAGATAGAAAAACTTATTTTGTACTAGTCTTGAGAATTGATATTGAATTTCCAAAACCTTGGTTTTAGATCAAAATTAGAGAAGACGTGAGTATATTGGAGCCTTTAGATAAGATCATCTTTTAGGGTAAGGAATGCTTGTTATCGAGAAGGAATTTATTAAGAGGCTTATAATGAATGACAAGCCTCTTTTTTTCCTCTTTTTTCTCATTGAGTTTGTTGGCATAAAAGGCTTGGCACGCTTAGGGGACTGAAACGTTTTCAATCAAGCCCTTAGAGAGAAGATCTTTGATTTGTTCTTGGTAAATTTGCATATCTCGGGCTCATACTTGGATGTGTAGCTCTTGGTGGATTACCATGGGGAAGTTCAAGAAGAGAGATGAAAGATTCAGTATTTTTCCAGAATTAGAGAGGATTATTTGAGGAAAAATTTATAATCTTATCCTTCCAAGGCTAAGTTATAATCTTGTCCCAGTGAATAGTCAGCTTCGCTTGAGCAACTAATGATTTCCACCAGTATAATGGAGGTTACTAGTGAACCCATGGGTAATATGATTTACAACATTGAGTTAAGCTATACCTTGTATTCTATGCAAGGAGTAAAAGTAACCAAACATCTCATGGAGTACATCTTCTATTTCCTTTTGTGTCATGCTATCATGTTCCAAAAAGGAACTTTGCCAACCTTGTGTCTTTTGGTTTTTTAATTTGGTTTAGTGGTCTCAATCTTCATCATGTTGAGAGCCAAGGAGTGGGATCATAATCCCCATTTGAATCACCATTGTTAAGAGATTCTTGGAAGTTGAGCTAGCTAGTAAAGGCTTTAGGAATAGAGGGAGGGAAATATCTAGTCAAGTCAATGACATAGGGATTTGGTTTTGGAGAAAATGCAGATGGAGGGCTAGGAGGAAAAAAAAATTATCTTATTCTAATATGTCTTATGTTCCTTTTCTAAAGAGACTAGTTTATAATATAGTCAAATCCTTTTGGACTATAGGAAGATCTTCAAGAGAAATTCCTCTTATTATACCACAAAACTTTGTACCTTTGTTATATTGATCCATCATCTCTTCAGTTGCTCTAATCATATCCTCATCCCAATTGGAGAATACAGGACAATCTTTTGGGACGTCTAGAGCACAACATCTAGGATCTTGATTAGCTTGGGAAGAAGATGAATGCCACCCTTCAAAATTGTATAATTAAGATTAAGGCCATGAAGTTGATGCATGATGCCATAGGCATCCATAGGAGTATTAGGTTTAGTGATTTCTGCATATTGGAGGTGGAGGTAGGGAGATCTCCAAGCAGGGTTCCTATCATTTGGTTGAATTCCATATCCTACCATTGATTTAGATCTACTCGATGAACATCAGCCTACTCCTTGGGGAGGGATCTTGGAAACACAGACTCTTGAGATCCTTTTAGATGAAAAATATTTAGTGTGATAGCTCGAGGAGAGGAGGGTAGAGGATTTACAATAATTTCTCCATGAGTTGTAGAAGTCTCGTAGTGACATCTTCTTTTTTGGGCAACATAAAAATTTTCATCCAAAAGAGGGTCATCTCTATAATGAGGCCGTGAGAGGTCTATCTATGTAGTTCTCAAAGTGGATTTGACTATACGGGGTAGTCTTAGCGAGCTTTAGAGGTATATTCCTCTTAAATATCGACATCATAGACAAACTGCTAGACGTCGTTAGGAGAAAGGTCCCATGGAGTGGGAGCTATCATGGGTTGTTGATGATGCTAATTCTTTGGTAATGGTCTTAGGAACCTACCTAGATTTGTAGGCTTAGGAAGCTAGTAAGTAGAAATGAATAATACTCTCATTATGGCCTATTGCTATATCCTTACAACACCTATAATTTCTTTAGCTTTCCCTTTACTATGCATTTCATAGAGCACATCTTTATTTTGGTCTCCTTTGAAGGACTAGAGAGAAAGCCATGTAAGGTTTTGGATTCCTAAGTTGGTTGAGAAGGGGATTGAGAAATAATAGAAGAACTAGATTTTTTTTTTTTGTTTTTCTTGTAAATAAATTAGATGTTCTATATTTAGTTGGTGGCTTAATTGATTCAAGCATTTAGTGAGATCATATATAGACCATATATAGATCATGATGGGAGTAGTTTCAAGAGAACAAGAGGCCTCTGTTAAACTTCTGGGTGATGTTTTGTTTTCCTTTGGAGGACTTGGACACTACATAATGGTTTGTAGCAACTTCTCTTAAGGATATAGGAGCAAGGGATATCACTTCATCGTGTTGTGTCATGGAGATATCTATATCCCATTGGTTTGGTAATTGGAGTTCAAACAAGTGGATTGTCTAGGGGGAATTAACATTTCAATAGTTGCATCCATCTACATGATAATGTTCAGGCATTTCTCTTTCAAGTCTAGGAATGGACCTTAAGACACTGGGGAGATTACGTTAGAAGAGCAAAACACAGTAGAATAATGAAAGATATACGATCGATGAAAGAGACAATCCAAAATATATAACTGGGAATAGGAATCCACTATGACAAGAGTTCAATGGTTGAGTGCCATCTCACACACTCCACAATCTCCCTCTCCACCCTAAGAATCTACAAGTATATTAATGGGTGGATAATGGACTATGGCCACACTCCCTCCTTTTATAGATAAAAGTAAAGGAGTTGTCCTACCACAAAATAGATTGGCCAATTACCAAATAAAGAATGAAGAGAGTGCCCATAAATGAGGTGAAGAGAGTGCCCATAAATTAGCTCGTGGGTGTTTGTGAACCTGTGATATGACCACTTCAAACACACTCTCTCAGAGCACAAGTGAACAAGAAATGAACAAGAAGACCTAGGATGCACCATGGATACTACAGTAACGTGCACTCTACTAAATGCGCCTTGGAAAAAAAGCACCCTGAAGAAGAAAACCAAATCCCATAAACCCTCTTTGAAATCAAAGTAGTTGAGCTAGCCACTTGCACCTCTTGGAGCTACACAAGCTCCATGGATAGCTCACCATGACACCAAGATTCCTCCGCTAGAGCATTAGCATGCCCTTTTGGTCCCCTCATGTGAGACCACACGAACACATCATGTCACTCATCCCAACGTGAACTTGGTGCTAGAGATGTGAACTTGATGACACACACCAAATCCACTAGTAATGTAAGAGCATTAGCATGCCCTCTCTCCACCCACACACTTTCTCCTTCTAGTTAGGAGCATGTGAGGGCATGTAATATCACTAGAGCCGAGAAGACCTATACACTCAAGCCATCAATAGGCCTTGAGTAAACCAAGATGATGTAGACATATATGTACATGGTCTTGTGCTTTGCTAAGCATGACCATGAGATCCACCACATGAAGTAGCAGCATGTCTTTCATATCTTCCTTCTCTTCAAATGTGACACTATGCCACACCATTTTGTCTCATTACCTTCATATGCATGATCACAACTATGCCACATTGTGATAGAAGTTGAGATGCCTCTCCAAAGACTAGAGGAAGCCAACATGCTCTTTGAAAAGTATTGATTAAGTGGAATGAGAATGAAAAGTTACTTGCACATTACCTCGCTAGGGAGAGCATAGTTGAGGAAGTGTGATTAGCCTGCAAAGGTCTCAAAATATATGATAATTGCAAGGGTGAAATGAATCAAATAAGCATGCCATAGGAGCAATAGTAAAGAAGGTGCATGTGAAAGAATGATTCAAAAGCTAGGAAAATGTAGAAACACCAATCACCAGCCATACAATGTCAAACAAAGGATTGGATAGGTCAGCCCATACATCAATGCCAAGATGTAGAAACACCAATCACTAGCCATACAATGTCAAACAAAGGATTGGATAGGTCAGCCCATACGTCAATGCCAAGCCATACAAAACAAAGGTCAATGGTGTGGCCATCAAAGCTGACATAAAATGAGGGTGACAAATCAAATTCAATTACATGCAAGTTGACCAGGATATGTAAGGTCAACATAAGTCAAAGCATAGTCAACATGATAACATGTCAAATAGGGTGACATGTGTCACTAAATTGATTGATTTTTTAGTATATTTATATCAATAAAATAATGGCTCACTTTTCTTTAAGTGTTGATGATGATCTAGCATGGCCATGAGACCATTTAGAGACCAATATTCCTAGTGCATCCAATATTCCTAGTGTATCACTTAATGGGGTGATCAGGGCACTGTGATGGGGATATTTGGTACATGCAGTACAAGTTATGAAGGGGGAAGGAAGTGTTTGCCAAGTGTAAGAGTGTACACAAGAACCAAGGAGTTACACATAAATGAATATGGATTGAGCTCTAAGAAGAGGAAGTGCATTAGCATTGTGTATATGTATTTATGGTGCATCCAAGGACACTTGAGAAGGTTTACTTGTGTGTAATGAGCATTGCATTCATCTGGGGTCATCCTCTCCCTTAGAAGTCAAGTTTTAAGGTCTTTTCTAGGGGTGGTTGACCCTTAGCAACAAAGGACGGCGTATAGGCTGAAATCATTGAAAGAAATGTTTGTCGCATTTCACAATGCTGATTTATAAATCATAAGTTATTTGAGAACTTTGGCATTCACAGTTGCATTGTCATATCACATGGTAACTCTTGGATACATTACAATTGGTTTTTTATACATATGATCCATGCTGAGTTGTGAGACACCTAAGCTGTAGGTTTAGGCATTTGGGTTCATTGGAAAATTGTCAAGTGAGGAAATATCTATCTCCTAGAATGTTTTAAATAAGAGTGGAGTTTGCGACACATGTGTTATTTGTGTTAGTGACGCATCAAAGGGTCAATCCCCGAGGTGTAGGAGAGTTGTAGTGGGGCCACATCATTCAGCCTCGGAGGGGTGCCTCCTTTTGTTTGTGCTTACAAGGTATTTTATACCAATCTATGTGTAGAGACTCCCTCTAAGGAGTGTGGGGCTTAACCATTGGACTACATTTTAGACCACCAAACACAAGATTCACGATAGTAGTTAGGGCAGTATGTCCCTTATACGCTCTTGGCTGTGAGGCAGAGGGGTTGTGTTCTTTGAGTGTAGATAGGCCTTATAGCCAGTGTCGGGCCCATTTTAGGTCAAGACAATAGGCAATGTAGGATAGTCATAGCTTTCAACAAGGGTATTGTAACTTCACCAAACCCTACAACACCACTAGTGGTTCAACCTAGTGTCAATCCTAAAGAGAGGGGTAGTGAACCCACACACATACCCAGTCTAAAATAATTGCAACACTTAGAAGTCCCAATCAAATCTACAATCCAAATAACCAAGTGGGTTCCCAAACATAAGTGACAGCCTATCAACCAAGAACACATTGGCAACGTCTCATAGCTCTCATGTCCCATACACAAGACCTAAAAGAAAAATCTTACGTTACATGAATAGGAAAAGTACCAAACCGTGATAGGTGCCAAAATCTCTATTGTGTGCCCAAGGATTCTATGATAGCAACACCATTGTATGGTTTCCTAAATCCACAAATGGCATGCTTACTCATCCATTACAACCTCCCAACCAACATACACATACCAGTAAACCAACTAAAGGTAAAAACTAGAGCAAGAAAAAAGATGCTCAACCCATGATCACTCAACGGGTCTATCGCCCAAAAGTCAAACCCTCTATCGATAGGCCTTGCTGCCCTAATATCTCTAGTGCACCAAGTCTTCTATGACAGCAACACCATTGTATGGTTTCCTAAATCCACGAATGGCATGCTTACTCATCCATTACAACCTCCCAACCAACATACACATACCCGTAAACCAACATACACATACACATGCTTACTCATCCATTACAACCTCCCAACCAACATACACATACCCGTAAACCAATATACACATACACATGCTTACTCATCCATTACAACCTCCCAACCAACATACACATACCCGTAAACCAACTGAAGGTAAAAACCAGAGCAAGCAAAAAGATGCTCAACCCATCAACACTCAATCGGTCTATTGCGCCCAAAAGTCAAACCCTCTACACATAGACCTTACTGCCCTAATATCTCTAGTGCACCATCCACTACACAAACAGAGGACCACACCTCCCTTGAATCACAAACTCAATCAAAGGAAAAAAATAACAAACACTCCAAATAATAACCACCTTATAGCAAAGGAAACCATAGTTAAGCAATCCAACCGAGTCAAACCCCAACCATCCATAGGCCTTAAACCATCTTATGAATGTGAATTGGCATCCGATATGGCCATGAATACGGGAGATGACTTAGTGACATGCATCAAAAAATTGGACTAAACTTTCACATTGTTTGCTAGAAGCTATGCATGCTTGGACCTAGGCATGCTTGATGAACAAATAGCAAGACATATGCTCTTTGCCTTATTCTTGAGAGGAATTTTAATTCATATTCACAAAAACTCCCATGATTGTAGAAGATTTGATTACCACTAAAATCTCTCGAGAACAAGCCTTAAACCAACGGTTAATCACATCCTTCAAGAAAAGCAAATTTCCAATGTCATCACCAATAAACTTGATGAGATAAAAAAGCTATCTAAATCCAAATCCAATTTCCTACAGAAATGATACACTCTCCGCATTGAATGGGAACAAGAGGGTTGTCATATCATGATCAATATACAACAAATATGCACCATCAAAACTTTTGAATATGATCCCACTTATGTGGCCCCAACTTTTTTTAGAGTACCAGCCATGACACAAAATAGACCATTAGAAGACAATGACATGCTGCATCCATACTTAGCTAGGATCCTAATAGAAGAAGAACTTCATGTTGCTAGTAGAATGAACTCAAGTGATCTCTTGACCAATGTATTGACCTATATTATACATGTGGGCATTCTGCCCACAAGACATAGATTGCCATGCTACATTGGAGTATAACACAAACTTCTACAATTGGCTCTTGAAACACTAGAGCACACCAAGAGCATACCAAATGCCCTTACCCTTCATTCTCCAATCCTAGGAAGGATTATTATCATTTTAAGAAGGGAGCAAGTAAGGTGAAAGGTGAATATGAGTCAAAATAAGGTTGAACTCCAAAGAGAAGGATGAATTTAATTTCCATTTAGTGAAAAATGGTTCATTAAGTTCTTGCATGGAATGTATGGATTGATTGATATGAAAAATTTTCATTCCTTGTCTTATATTTTTCACTACTTGATAATGTTTCCTTATAACCACTTTTTAAAAAAAGCAAAACTTGTCCTTCAAAGAGAAATCATTATTATGAGCTGTTGTGTTATGATAGGAATCTAAATAGCAAGGCTCCAATTTTTTGAGGAAGAACAAAATAAATATTGCTTAACCATAGAGATGCATGCTTTTAACCAGTTTTGCAATACTGAAGCATACACAACCTAGAAAAACTTGTGGCAACTAAGCACATGGCTAGGTAGATCATTAAGCAATGCAATCTAGCCAAGTACCTTGAGAAGGTTGTCCAGCAATAGATCATGACATGTGCATAGAATTTCTCATATCCTTTTATGTCAAGAAGAACACTGGTACAGTGATAGTCAAACAAAGGGATATAACTAAGAGTGTGGAAGTTGTGCTTAGCCCAAAGTTGGTTGAGAAAGTTCTAGGATTAGTGGACAAGCTAGAAAAGAGGCAAAAGAGAGACATGTAAAGCATACTAAGAATAAATAAGTAACAAGTGTATATGAATGATGGGATTAGCCTAGTAGATGATCCTAAGCCCATTGTTAGATTGCAAGCTAAGATGGTGCATGCTCTCTTCTTGAGCCAGAGGTACAATGCACTCATGAACATGATAGGGGTACCACTAGTCAAGAGTATTGCAACCAAGGCACTACTACGTCCAAACAATAATCCAAGCATTAGCTAAGGTACTGACATCAACTCCAAGAGCCATGGGTGAAAAATCCCCATCGACTAAAGGCTAGGTCAAAAAGAAGAAAACCCACATCAAAGGCATCAAATTTATGTTTTAGAGGAGTGCTAACATCCCTCATACAAGCAGTCATATGGGAGATGGACAAATAAGAAGTGGAGGAAACACCAAAATAATCACCAATCCATGAGCATCATTCACACAATACAGTGAGCCCTCCCGTCTCTTTCTCTATAGGGAACCTTAAGGAATAAGAAGCTAATAGAGTTCAGTAAGTAAAACAAGCATCCAAGAAGAGATAAGCTAACTGCCAAACTCAACAACAAGAAACCTCAAGCAAGAGAACAGTCAATAGGTAGGGAGCGTAAGGCTCAACACCATCTAGTTAGGGATATGCAAAGAATTATACTAAGGATTCCTATCAGGAAGAGAAGAGCCACTAATGAAAAAAGAAAAGACTTGTAGAGGGCTGAATAATAGTCAAGGAAACTTGAAGAGGAATATAAAAAGGAACAAGAGGAGGAGGAAGAAAATTTAAGACGAGAGGGGGAAGAGCAGGTGATCATTGCCATCAATAGATTAGTGGAACAAACCTCTTGATCCCAAGAACTAGGATGATGAGCCTGATACATGAAGATGTGCCTAGAACAAGCGGTGCTGTAGAGGAGGAGGCTAAACAAAGAACAATGGTAGAGGCTAAGAGAAAGGCCCCCATGCATGCACTACCATTAGTCATCATGGGTACCACAACCACCTCAATACAATGAGCCACAAAAGTAGTAGTCAATAAAAGTAACGTGATGTCATGGATATAGTATCTACTAGGCAAAGTGCATGAGGTAGCACCAACAACATTAGAAGGGGCCCCTATAATAAGAGCAAAGAGACTAGCAAAGTTGATGCAAAATCCCGCCAAGGTCCCAAGGTGCCACTCCTTGAGATATCAACCACTTTGGTACCATCAAGGTGCTACGCAATATGGAGGAGTATGATGAGCTAATGAAAGAGATCTAGAGCCACAAAGACATAAAGAGATGAAGAGACTATGAAGAAGATGGCAAATCTATAGAATCAACTCCAAGTAGCACTCCATGGGCATGGCATCCTAAAGGAGCAGGTGGAATACCAAGGCCAAGACAAAGAGAAGATGCTTGCGATATGAAAAAAGCAAGAGGAGCTGATAATCATCCTCCCACAAGAGAAAAACCAAAGTCTCAAAGAGATGAAAGAGAAAGCTAAAGGATAGGTGAAAAGGAACATGCTAGAATCAAGGATTTAACAGAGCACTTGGTGCTATTAGAAAGCGAGTGTATAATAGCTAAAGGAAAAGAAAAAGTAATAGAGACATGAATGCTAGCATAACAAGAGGCTTTCATAAACATTATGTTGAATATCACTCGGGCAGAAGGAGAAGAAACAATCGATGGGCTCAAAAGGAGATTAGATTTTAGAAGGAGAGCATTAAGATATAGTCTCCATGAAAAGACACCCAAGGCCACTACTAGCCTAAGTATGGAAGTGTAAAGCCAACATTTGGTCAAGGCAGGAATGTCTAAGTAGGAGCTTGATTTGCTAGAATTTGGGAAAAAAGAGTAGCAAAAGCACAACCCCATACTAAGAAGTGTGTAGGAAAAATTCTATAAGGAGAGCCTAATTTTGAGTAGGAAAGTGATGAGGAAGAGAAGCCCAATGTGCCAAGTCCACCCTCACAACTAGATTGCAAGAAAAAGAACATGACAAAGATCTCACTGCCCTAGAGAGAATTATGGAAATAAGGCACAGAAGGAGGGAACTGGTAGATCGGTCATAGAGAAAGCTTAGTGCCAGGCCTCAACCAGTGCTTGAAGTCCCTATCCCTCAACATGAAGAGTGCTTGCTAGTCAATTGGGCATGAGAATTGACCCTATGGAAGAAATATAAAAGCTATTGCAACCCATTTGAATTCATCCTCTCCTATCCCTAATCACTTGATTGAGTACTGTCACCAAGGGTGGTGGAGGAGGTGATCAAGCTTTCAATGCAATTGGGCAAAAGGTGGCTAGAAGAAAGGGCAAGGTGACCAACACTGTGGTAGAGGGAATCCACTAGATACTAGGAGAATAAAGTGATGGATGAGCCTAGAGTAGTTAAAGGATATGAATCACAACCAAAGTGGAGAAGGAACATATAGGATGGCAATATGGATGCGTGGATGGCGTTTTGCAACACATTGCTATATGAAAGAGATAATCCAACCTACATGCCCTATCCAAGGAGATACAAAGTAGATCTTGATCCAAAGGTGTATGGAAGGTACAGTTATCCAAGAATTTACAATGTGGATGCTACGACCTTGAGGAGTGCATGACCTTCATTGAAAAAGATCTTCACCTATATATTGCATAATTCCTCAAGGAGTTTTCTTCATGTCCAAATTTGGCATTTATTACCACACACTTGTAACTATCTACATCTCCTAAGAATCCTTCTAAGCAAAAGTCCACTGTAGAGGAAGAGTGACTATTGCCCCTCTTTTTTTATATAAATGTGAGCATAGATAGTTGCGCTATGACTAGAATCGTGATGAGAGCTACCCTATTGCTAGCTTTTGTATGAAGCTACTAGAGGATATGAGTGATAATCAGTTCACGAGGTGTAACCACCCACTTTTGTCCACTATACCTTTGAATATGAGAGTTAACTTAAAAGGCTATATGCTAAGACGGTCCTTTTAAAGTAAGTCATTTAAATCTCCACCCAACTCTGCCCCTACAAAGAGAATGGGAGGAAACTTAGTATCATCTCTTGCAAAAAAAAGAGAAAAATAAAGAAAAATAAAATTCTCTCATTTGTAATGTACGAGTGCCACAAACATTGTATCTAGGGACCATTAATTCCCTAGCCCCTCCCCACTTCACACACTTAGGATACGTCAAGGTCAAGACACTATGATAGACCTATCTCCCTAAGTCATGCACAGCACCTTCCACTCCATGAACTAGGTCCTCAACTATGGGACAACACCTAGGCAACTTGCATGTGATTTGTCAACCCATTTCCCAGCTCCACCACCACTTGCAAAATGCACTATACCGTAAGTTAGACACACCCCTTAGGTAGTGTACATATTCTTCCTTTACATATAAATTTTGCAGTTGTGTACCTAGCTAACAACTCCCAAGGCCCTCTTTGATCAGTCTACATATCTTTAGTACCAGCAGTCTCCATCATATGTTACAAGCTTATTCTACATGACCAATTTTCCAAAATCCCCAAGTACCATTTCACAGACCACCCTCAACCTCTCCAATCCATACCATCCAATACCATGGGACTAGCACTTAATTGCTCTAGGAGGGGGTAATATTAACCCTCAAAATGACACAAAGCACAAAGAAGGCTCTTGAAGGAGCATAAGAAGACAACTTGATAGAAAAGGAAGACCAATCAGCACAAGAAAATTTTTAAAATCAAGAATATGACACACAAGAGAAAGCACATTTTAGTCATTTGTAAAAGAGTGAGAGCGGATTTTTAGAGCTCTTTTGAAGCAGAAAAGAACTTGAGAGGCATAAAAGGCCAAATTTTCATGCAAAATGAGATAGTTGAAGATCAATGAGCTAGAGTTTTCCTAGATGGAGTTCAATGCCACGAACACAACACAAGTCTTGGTTCATTGTTTGACTCTCCATTTAATCCCTAAAGCGTTTGGCTTTATAAAGCAGCTATGTGATTTTTGGAGCCAAAAAGTGCATGGCGGATGCCAAGTTTCTAGATTTCGATGTCACGAAGCTAGCTAGCCAAAGGAATCTTAAATATCAGCTTGTTTGCCTTGCCAAAATGGAACAAAACACTTTGCCAAAGTGTGAAACCTCCAAGCATGAACTAGATTTTTTGTGGTTTAAAACTTAAGCCTTGTTTAAGGCCAAGAATTGAAGAGTCATGATTTTTATGAAGCATGAATGGGGAGGGGGGGAGGGGGAAGGAGTGGGGTGTGCCAATTTTTCGATGCCCCCAAAATCATAAAAATTTTGATTTTCTAAGCAGGAGGTTGAATTAAGGGGAATGCTCCAAGTCTTGAGATGCTCGATTTCTTCACCATCTATCACTATGAACTGATTAGAAAAATGATGCATTAATGGAAGGGATTTGATTTTAGTCTTTCTCTCTCCTCTCTCCTCTTATTGTTTATTCTCATGGATTAGTGTATGAGAGAAGGGGGTGGGCTGAGATAAATGATTTTGATCATGCAATGATGTGGGAGTAAAAAGAGACGTAAATAAAGATTGGATGGATTGTCAACAACCTTTGAAGAGCATCAGCGGGCCTCCAATTTCAAAATATGTATGTCATAATGTGTGATTTCATGAGAATAAGTCATCGATTTCATCGTTTTATGATAAATTTTCATTGAAAATGGTTGGAAATGATTGTACTTGATTGTCAATGTTCTGATTTATCAGCTATGTTGAAGAAATCACAAAAAACTACTAAATTTGTAAACATTAGTAATTTTTATAAATAAATTGCAAAAAAAAGAACAATTGAAGGAAAGTAGTTTTTTTACATTTGAAAAATAATATATATGTTTATGAATATATGCTAGAGTTGAAGCATGAGATTTAGCCTTATTTTAGCCCTATCTTTTTGTTAAATTGGGTTTTATTGCTGTCGCAAAAGAAAAAATACATGAAAAATGTGCAGTCTTAAACCTACCAACAAATCAATAACTCTAAACATAGGGAAAAGGGGGTTGTTGAGTGTCTAAAGTACGCTAGATTATGATGCTATGTAATGCATATCATATAAGGTTTGTTTTTTTCTAAAATTAAAGGGTCTAGTAGCACAAGAGAAGCTCAGTACTAGCCCTAAGCAGCAACGAAGCAATCGCGTATTAGAAGAAAAGAATGAAAAAAAATGTATTTGCACTTTTACCATGTTGATTGTTAATGAATAAATTTGTTTGAGCATGGTAGTTATATAAAATTTCATTGCATGCACCATATGGTATCATATCCTAGATGCATAACATGTGTTTGTATGAGTAATGAACTACATTGAGAGTGCAAGGTATCCTAAGTTGTAGGGTTAGAGATTCGGTTCCTTGGGGTTTATTCGATGATGTTTATCTATTATCTCCTAGATCGATCAATTGAAAGAATGGAGTTTTTTTAAAATGTGTTCTATGTGTTTATGGCACATCTTGGGGCCAATCCCTGAGGTGTAAGAGAGTGGTAATGGAGCTACGGTGATCAATCGAGGGTGCTCCCTTTGTATGTGCCTACGTGGTGTATAACAAGAATATGTTTAGGGACTCCCTCTGAGGAGTGTGGGGAAGGATATTCATTGGACTACAAAAGATACAAACACAAAGTTCTTAGATGCTCCTGGCAACAAGGCCATGCAGGGTGGTTTGAGGTGAGTAGTAGAGGCCCGACTAGTGCCTTAGAGCTAGTGTCGGACCATTTTAGAGCCCGACAGGTGGTGCATTTTTTAGAAGCTGCTAACAAGTGGTAGTTCTCGGATCTCGGTCAATAGGGACCAGTTTATAACTGTATGCCAAAAGGAAATGAGATAGATTCAAAAGACCATCAAGTTGCGCTTTAGAAGCAAGAAAGAGCTGAACAACGGGCTAGATGGTGGGCCAAAATTAGTAGAAGATATCCTCTGCAAAGGAGTGGTCCAATATCCCTACAAGGGAGGGCTCTTATTAGCAACCTTAATCCTACACATATCCTATTAGGAGGAGGAAGTTCTAGTACTTTCCCTCTTCTAGTCAATCAGCCCACTTCAAGTTGAGTAATAGTTCCCATTGTTCAAACATATTTAGTGAATCTGGTTGTTACCATGGCGCAACCCATTGCAATCCCAGTGCATGAACATTGGACTTGCCAACCTTTAGGGTTTCCTCTACCCATTTTTAATGGGTTAGCAAAGGAAGATGTGAAACTTCATATCAATGAATTCGAAAAGTTAATGTTTAACTATCAAATTCAAGATGAAGGACACTTGATCACGTTCTTTAATATGACTCTCAAAGGATGAGCTGCAATATGGTATCACAACCTAGAAGGTGAAACCATAACTACAATCGACTTCTTCTTTGTGGCCTTTCGAAGAAAAGTTTCCCCGAAAAGGGGAGGTTAGTATTGGTTACGTGTTCTCAATGTAACACATTAGGAACCTCACGAGAATAATCGTGGGTATGCCAAGAAACTGAAGGAAGTATTCCGTAAGTTGCAAACATATATTCATATTCCAGATGATGTTGCTCAGTTGCAATACTTTTTGAATGGGTTACACTTTAACATTTAAGTGCAATTGAGCCGTGTTGCTCTTACTGACATAGATACATCTATTACAGGAGCATAGGAGGTAGAGTCGCGATTACAAGTGGCCTATACCTCTAGGGAAAATTGGAATCCAAGTCTAGGTGTTGGAAATACTTTAGCGTTGATGAATGGTACTCAAGGGATGCCCATGAGTACTCCCAATGGGAGAGGAAGCATGATTCAAAATGTACCCATGTTGCCAGCTCCTCCCAATGTGACCATGCCTATGGCTAGTCCGATGGCTCCACCAAATGTTGGAAGCCAAAGTATAAATCCTACCATTGTCCTAGGAAATCAACTGACAATCCCTAAACAAGTGGTCAGGCCGCCAATGGAATGACAGGTAGATGATCGTGGCTATGAGTTAAGTGCCTCGAATGTCCTTGGCCAAGTTAAGGATATGATGAAACACTATATTGACATGATTAGCAAACAATATAAGCAAATAGCTATTGACATTAATTGTCTTAAGAAGCAACATAATTTGATAGGGAGTCGATGCCCTAAGGAGGATGCCCCCTCAAGATTTAGTTGTAAGTGGTGTGGCAGCCAACATTTCCCTAGGAATTGTCCAAATGTTAAATGTGACATATGTGAAAAGTCCTGGCCACCTAGCTAGTACCTATTGGAGTAAGATTAGTTCTCTCCAGCAAGAAATTAATTAGCCATGTCTAGTTAATCATTGAGCATAAGGAAAAAATCTCCAACAAGATAAGAAACCAAAACAAATACCCAAATAGCTTCTATAAGGCTGACTCCACTGGTACTAGGCAGCTCCTCTACCATAGCTTTCCCTATTTGTAGCTAGAATTCACTTTGGCTCCTCGAAATCCACAAGACATTCCACAATACCCTGTAGCTTCGGTGGCTTTATCCTAATCTCATAATCAAACTTTTGCAAAGTGATTAATCACTTTGCTAAACGGTCATGCAGCTACAACTTATTCATCAAAAGTCTAAGTCCTTTCACCTTTGTAAAATATACTACCTTCTCATAGAGAATATAATGTCTAAATTTCTTTGTTGTGAAAACCATTCCAAGGCATAATGCTTTTCAACATGCTCAAACCAATCATCATCTACTCATGCTATTCCCAAGGGCTCAACAATATACCAAGTGCAAATAATCTTCGTAAATTCTTTATGCACTCCTAGAGACAACTTAATCAACTATAGAAGATTTACATCTAGATTAGCATCACAAAGAGAACTTGCTAAATTGAATTCATGATAGCTAGCAAGAGCTCTCTTTTCTCACCAAACCATTCTCTCCTTTGGTCTTTGAACTGGCTTTGATGTGTCTTTCTTGGATTTTGCCTTCTTCTTTGGCAACTCACTATCCTTCTTAGGGTCAACTTTACTATCTACGGCTTTTAAAGGTTTTCCTTCCATATTGGGATTAAGGGCTTGCGTCCCCTTATCATCTTGCTTAGGGAGAAATAGATGCGCTAGGAAAATTTCTTATGTATGTTTCATTTTCAAATCCTTCACACATCTGGAACTAAGAATGTGGTACCAGATGCTCTATCATGGCGACCTCGAGTGAATGCAATCACAACTATTTACCATAACAAGCTCATGGATTTACCCAAAATATATGCAACTGATTCCAACTTCTCAACCATATGGGATCGGCTTAACTCAGGTCAGTCGATTGCACCTTACTCAATTTGAGATGGTTATTTGTATCATCATCAAGCAATTTATATAGCATTACCATTGCAACATAAGGTAATGGATGTATGTATGTATGTATGTATGTATGTATCCCTCTCTCTACTTTCCCTTCTTTGATTTATTTTTTTATCTCCCTCTCCCTCCCTCACTCTATTCCTCTCTCTCTCTCTCTCTCTCTCTCTCTCTCTCTCTCTCTCTCTCTCTCTCAGCCATAGCCAACCTTGAGCTCCCGTCACTCCTCGGCTTCCCGAGCACCTTCCTGGCCTATTGAGGCACCCTCAAGGCATTGCTACAGAGGTATTGAAGTGTTCTTTTAGTGTTTTTGATTCAATTCTCAGGTTGCAGTCAATCAGGGCAACCATAACTCAAACCTTTGGAGCTTGGATCTTGCTCCCTCTTGCATTTAGGCACTTGAGACTTGTTGTGTGCCTCCTTGGGCACACCTTGGAGCTTCCTTACCATCCTAACTAGCACAACAACAGTAAAAAAATCCCTCACCAAATCAGTGTGATTTGCACCTGATCTACTGGCTCCTTGGACAGCTCATCTCTCACTTGCTGAAGGTTATGCCCCACTCCATGATCAATTTGGCACCCTTGGCATTGATGCTTGACATGCTTTGAAGCCTCTCGAGCCTTGGAAATTGATCTGAGGTCCTATAGCACTTTTTTGAAATAGTTTACAATAGCCTACAAACATTAAAGGTCAATGCTACACTAGCAGTTGATGTCTATGCTTGTTTGGTGCTTCTTAGTTAAGCAGTTTGATACCTATTGATGATAGATTGTTTGGGGGATGCAAGGCACATGTTATGCCATCATTTTGGACTGATTTTCTTGCTGAAAATACTTAGTTTTGAACAGTTAACCACTATTGTACCACAACGGGCTGAAGCATATTACCTCATGTTTGGTTATGCCTATTGGTTTCAAGCTGTCTTTGGGATATGCAATGAAGTATTGACCTTCGGGGTATGACATCGAGCTTGTCTTTGGTTCCGGTTCTTTATTTGCACTTGAGCTCAACTTTGGAATGCATTTGATGCTCCGTCTTGGATGTACATATGGCATGTATATTACCTATGTCTGACCGGTCTTGACATGCTTGGCCTATGCCACTACTACATGCTCGTTACATTGTTTAGAGCTGAGTGCTACTAGTGCCTTGTCTTGGCTTGCATATGGCTTCCCAAAACTTACTTGGGATATTTCTTGGCTTTCCAAAGTTGTATTTGGGATATAGTTGATGTCTATGGATGTTATACTTGGAGGCTACAGAGCCTATATGCTCATGATGTCTAGTCTTGGATCTTTCATCACTAGTGCTCTCATATGCCTTTCTTGAGCTTCTTGGCTTGATCCATACGGCTTTTGTGCCAGTGGAAGCATTGTTAGGTGTTTGACAGACATTGAGCAAGTGATTTATGCTATTGAGCTTTGAGTCTTGTGAGACTGGGATCTTGTTCACTTGGATGTTGCATGGTTGATATGTCATGGTCTGTATACATGTACCTGGGCTGATTTGGGCTTCACACTCCCTGAGCATACACCTCTTTGTGTCAGGTCTTACCAGTGTTGTGTACACTTTGCCCTATTACACAGGGAGTGTGCTGGCTTATTGACGGATTTGTTTGACATGCTTGGGTCTTGAAATGGGGACAAATGCTATTGGAGCTATTTTAATGCAAAAAGGGAAGGTTTCTCAATATATCAAGTTAGTCTCTTTTGCAAGCATAGTGATGAGAAAGGTAGAGTTTTCAAGATTAGGAAGGTAGAGTTTTCAAGATCAAGTGCATAATACCTAACAATTGAACCACCAGCCTTGTGCTTGAGTTTAAAAACTCATTTAGTGCCAATAGCCTTCTTGCTAGTAAGTAACAAACATCTCAAGACTATTTTGTTGCATTTATAGGATCCCTTTCTTGCTCCAACTACTTAATCCACTGCTAGAGGAAAAATATGATCAACCAAGGGCTGATCTGGGGTAGGTGGAGCAGCAATAGCTTACTATAATACATCTGTTTTGGCATTTACAATAGGCTCGGATCCCAATACAAGTGGCAAAAGACCTCAAAGACATCACTAGACTTATAGGTGATTGGTATCTCAAACTGATCTTGAGAACAAGCAGCATTTTCAAAAAAAATGGCAACTCTATTGACATAAATATTTCGAGTACAAGGATTGTACAAACAACAGCCTTTGCTCTCCAAACTATAAACAATAAATACATACATACATACATACATGTGTGTGTGTGTGTGTGTGTGCACATATATAAAGAGAGAGAGGAGGAGATAAATAGTGAGAGATATATAAAGAGGAGAGAGAGAGAGGAAGAATGAGAGAGAAATAAAGAAGATAGAGAGAGAAAAGAAAAAAAGAGAAAGAGAGAGAGGGATTGAGATAAAGAGGAGAGATGGAGAGAGAGAGAGAGAGAGAGAGAGAGAGAGAGAGAGAGAGAGAGAGAGAGAGAGAGAGAGAGAGAGAGAGAGAGAGAGAGAGAGAGAGAGAGAGAAATAGAGGGAGGGAGAAATAAAAGAAAATGAGGGAAAATAGAGACAGGGAGGGGGAGAGAAAGAGAGAAAGAGAGGGAGATGGACATAGAGAGAGAGAGAGAGAGAGAGAGAGAGAGAGAGAGAGAGAGAGAGAGAGAGAGAGAGAGAGAGAGAGAGAGAGAGAGAGAGAGAGAGAGAGAGAGAGAGAGAGAGAAATAGAGAGAGAGAGAGAGAGAGAGAGAGAGAGAGAGAGAGAGAGAGAGAGAGAGAGAGAGAGAGAGAGAGAGAGAGAGAGAGAGAGAGAGAGAGGGAGGGAGGGAGGGAGGGAGGGAGGGAGGGAGGGAGGGAGAGTATAGAAATAGGGAAATAGAGAGATCAAAATAAAAATGGAGAAAGGGATAGAGAGAGGGAAAGGGATAGAGATAGAAAAACACATAGAGAGGAAGAGAGAGAGGGAGAAAGAAATAGGGAAAGGGAGGGGAGGAAGATAAAAATAGATATAGAAATAAGAGAGAGTGAAAGGAGATAAAAATAGATATAGAAAGGGAAAATAGAGATAGAGAGGGAAGGAGGGAGAGAGAGAGAAAGAGAAATGGGGATAGGAAGAGAGAAATAGAGGGAGGGAGAGGGAGAGAGACATGAGAGAGGGGAGAGGATAGGGATAGGGATAGGGATAGAGAGAGAGAGAGAGAGAGAGAGAGAGAGAGAGAGAGAGAGAGAGAGAGAGAGAGAGAGAGAGAGAGAGAGAGAGAGAGAGAGAGAGGGGAGGGAAAGGGATAGAGGGAGAGGGAAAGTGATAGAGATGGAGATAAAGGTAGAGGTAGATGTAGCGAGAGGGAAAAGGAGAGAGAGAGAGAGAGAGAGAGAGAGAGAGAGAGAGAGAGAGAGAGAGAGAGAGAGAGAGAGAGAGAGAGAGAGAGAGATGAACGGAGTTAGGGAGGGTGAGAGAGAGATATGGAAATGTAGAGAGAGAAATGATCGAGTTATTTAGGTATATACTACACTCTCTTATTTTTACCGTATAAACAAAAAAAAATGATCTCTTCAAGGTGTTAGATTTTTTTCAAACTACTAAAATGTCACATATTGCCATGTGGAAACACGGTACTTGAGTCACACGATAATGCATGACAAGTGTTGCAAAAGTTGGGCATGGATTATAATAGTGTTCATGCATGTGTAGATGACTGAAAAGATATCCAAAGTGTGGTACTCATAGGTCTCGACAAGACCTGAAGGACCAAACCATCCCTTAGAAGATTCTTAGACACTTTCTGCTCATACCATGCATTGATCACATATTTCACACATTAAACACATGGCAAGCTTGACAATGTGACATGCACAAAATAGGTCCACAAATGGAATCCAAAAAATACTAGTAGACTCGCAAGCATGGGGTCACATTGATTTCACCTTTCTAGGCTTTGTACGAGAGGCAAGAAATCTTCAGCAGCTTAGTCTTGCTATGGATCGCATGAATCCATTCGTCGAACTTTGCTTGACTTCTTACAGAGTGTGTAGCTAGTAGTCCTCGTGAAGTATAATATGTTGCCATGGCTTTCTATGAAGAAAAGACACCCGATTCTTAGGTTTCTTATACTCAAGCATTATAAAGTCAAGAATATGGATGTCTATCTCTATCCATTGATTGATGAGCTTAAAATGTTGTGGGAGAAGAGGACTCTTGTGAAAGACATGAGCAAGTGTATTGGGAGGCAATCCATTAATATACGAGCCATTCTTATGTCAAGACCATGCATGACTTTCTAGGCTTCAAGGAGTACTCATGTAAACAAGCTTCTCTTCTCATTGCTAGTATCTAATATCACACATTCTATTTGTGTTGACTAGATATAAATGTTGTGGCAAGCTTGGTCACCTTAGGTTACCATGCATTTCCATTGTGTGAATAAAAGTTGGGCTCCCTAAGGACATGGCATGAAGAAGATGGTTTATCAAGGGCACATTGCATTCTTGCCATCAGAGGGACATGATTTAACAAAATGATTCCTTGGACTAACCCCTACACAAATGAATGCCCAAAGCTAGTATGAGTGGAAGATGATCCGAGGAGTTGCTTCCAAGGAGAATGCAATGATTCTCAGTTTTCTATGAGTTTCCATATTAGTCCCGTTTATAGATTAACCATTTGTTGGATCACACGCACATTTTCAAGAATGTTGGAAGCTTGTTGTGGAACCATATCATGGGAAAGTGAGAGACTTTGGAGGCACAAATGAACTTAAAAGATATAGCTATACCGATTGAAATTGTGGATTGTAGGGTAAAAAATGGGGGTAAATTTTAGCCCAAATGCTATTTTTTGAGGTTTTTTTTTGTCATGAGGCAATTTTTAATGCTTAAAAATTCAAAACATAGTATATACATGCAACATTATATATATATATAGACCTAAAATTTACCCAAAAATAAATCAAAAATAGGATTTTCTCTCAATATTCACCCAATTTTTAAACTCCTTATCAATCATACATTCATCTATCTATCTACAAACTAAAAATCATGGGGATCCCTTAATTTTTTAATTGGTGGATTGTCTCACTCTAGAGATACATTATTCGATAAGTTATAAGTTGTCAAACTTAGTATAGTGGATCTCCTAGAAGAAGGAGATAAGGACATCCTCCATTGAATATGCCAGGTAAGGAGTAGTAAAAACAATCAATCTCTTTAAGAAGTACTTGCCCACAAGCATGCTCATCACGATACAGACTCACCTCCTAGTACATCTTATGGCTAAAGTGGTGATTGCAGGACAGGTCCATACTCGATGGATGTTTTTTATGGAGCACTTCATGAAAACCTTGAAAGTCTTTGTGTGACAAGAGGCTCATCCAAAGGTAGTATGGCTAAAGATGGTGGGCTAGTGTTGGAGGTATTTGTATATATTTTAGAGTAGTTACCAATGGTGGATTTAGATAACAAGTTACTATAGACACTGAAGGACAATGATAGACTAAGAGGAGATATGATAGTTGGACATAGGATAGAGAAGAGGATGAAAGGATCCGAGGAGGAGAAAGTGAATAAATTTTGTATGTTACACTATGTATCCATGGAGAAGTGGCTAGGTAAGTATGAGCATGCCAAAAGGAAATGAGAGGCAGCATGATTAGAATTTTAGTGTAGTACACATCAGTGGCTTGCTTGATATCCCTATCCCATGAATCACATGGTGGGGATACTTTCTTGAGTTATTCTGCTAAACACATACCATGCACAAGAGGAAGCTCACTCAAAAACACACAAAGAGAGAAGGAGACCAAAACATTTTCTTACTGGTTTCTTCTTCTTCTTTTACACATAATATAATCTACAAAGGTATAGATAAGATACAACATAAAGGAAAGTATTCTTCTAAGTCAAATATTGCATAATTGACTATACTAATCAATTCACTACAAGGATACAGACACATAATGACGGCAGTTTCCAACGTAAATTAGCGGCGACGTCGCTATTTGTGTCGCATTTGCGATGAAAATAGCAATGGTACTCAGGCAAAAAAATGTAGGTCGAAACTCGAGCGCGTCATTTTTCGCGAACGAACGCAAGAGAGAGCAAAAGGGAGAGTGAACTGCATCTTGCGTTTGAGAGGGAGAGGGAGAGAAAGAGAGAAAGAGGGAGAATGAAAGCTTCCCACTGCTGCCGCTGCCATTTGCAAAGAAGAGGAGGAAGTATACGGAGGGTGAAGAGGAACCGCCGTCGTGAAGAGAAGCCACCGACTCCATCCTCGAGTTTTTGTGGTGAGTGCATTGTTCCCTCTTACTTTGTTTTTGTTTTTTCTCCTTTTCTTTTGCTTGTTTTTCTTAAAAATCATATGTATTGAGAGAGAAAGAGAGGAAATGAGGGAGGGAGAGGAAGAGAGAAAAGGAAAGAAGGATTGAGAGAGAGAGAGAGGGAGAAAACATTAAACATAATAGAGAAAGAGAGAAAGAGAGAGAGGGAGGGAGAGAGGAGAATGAATGAATAAAAAACAAAGAGAGGGTAATATCATGCTCTTTAATTTCTTCTTTTCTTATTTGTAGTAGTAGTAGTAGTAGTAGTAGTAGTAGTAGTTCTTTAATTTCTTCTTTTCTTGTTTGTAGTGATAGTAGTAGTGGTGGTGGTAGTAGTAGTAGTAGTTCTTTAATTTCTTATTTTCTTGTTTGTAGCAGTAGTAGTGGTAGTAGTTGTTATTTTTGTTGTTTTATTTCTTCTTTTATTTTTTCTTGTTTGTTATTGTTGTGGTAGTCGTAGTAGTGGTAGTGGTAGTGGTAGTGGTAGTGGTAGTGGTAGTGGTAGTGGTAGTGGTAGTGGTAGTGGTAGTGGTAGTTGTTGTTTGTTGTTTGTTGTTGTTGTTGTTGTGGTAGTAGTAGTAGTAGTAGTAGTAGTAGTAGTAGTAGTAGTTGTTGTTTAATTTCTTCTTTTCTTATTTGTTGTTGTTGTGGTAGTCATTTTTTAATTTCTTCTTTTCTTGTTTGTTGCTGTTGTGGTGGTGGTGGTGGTGGTGGTGGTCGTAGTAGTAGTAGTAGTAGTAGTAGTAGTAGTAGTAGTAGTAGTAGTAGTAGTAGTAGTAGTAGTAGTAGTAGTAGTAGTAGTAGTAGTAGTAGTAGTAGTAGTAGTAGTAGTAGTAGTAGTAGTAGTAGTAGTAGTAGTAGTAGTAGTAGTAGTAGTAGTAGTTGTTGTTTTCTTGTTTGTTGTTGTAGCTTTTTTTCATTTTTTTTCAATTATTGTTTAGTTTTCTTGTTTGTAGTAGTAGTAGTAGTTGTTGTTGTTGTTGTGTTTTCTTATTTTCTTATTTATTGTAATGGTAATGGTAGTGGTAGTAGGAGAGAGAGATGTTTTGTTAAAGGAAATTGGTAGTAGATAAAGAGAGATGTTTTGTTAAAGGAAATAAGAGAGGGAAAGGAAGAAAAAAAGAAAGAAGGAATGAGAGAGAGGGAATAAACATACAACATAATAAAGAAAGAGAAAAAGAGAGAGAGTTGGAAGGAGAGAAGAAAATGAATGGATAAAAAACAAAGAGAGGGTAAGATCTTGTTCTTTAATATCTTCTTTTCTTGTTTGTAGTAGTAGTAGTAGTGGTGGTGGTGGTGGTGGTGGTGGTGGTGACGAGGTCCGGTACAATACCACGAGATGGGAAACACTTTGCCGACATACGTTAATTTGTGGGTGGGTGGAGACTTTACATACAGTAATTTTGTTGAGTTAGAAGAGAAGAAATCCATTCTCAAACAATTTAAGAAAGAAAAAAAGAATGATAATAAAAATAAATTGTTTGTCGTAACGTAGACCAAATGGAAAACAATGAAGGTTGTGATGTTCAAGATCGTGAGGCATATCTTAATCAATGTGTCCCATGTCCTTGCTCTCAATGTAAGTTGGCAATTAGACAAAAATGCCAATTGTCTATAGAACACATACGACGCTTCAGTGAGTTTCAATCAGAGATCATTGATTAGGCGATCTCAGATTTTGAGCAAACGATAAGAAAAGTGTATATCAATCATGCATTGTATTCGCAAGCTAATTGAATATCATATACAAAAACATTGGGTGTGGCTAGCAAATTTTCTATTCAGGGAGGTGATATCTCGTCCCAAGGAGGAGTGCACCCTTTGCAGCTAGTTAGAAGAGTTCATGGCCATGCGATGGATGGAGTGCCTGAGCCAATCCACCACTTGGAAGATACTACCCAATCTATACCTTCAATACCAGAGGAGATAGGCAGCCTTCCAGACTTTCCTACAATGTTGGAGCCTAAGATGGAGGCAATGATCGATGCATTGATGCCCATGGATGTCGATACATCTAATCCACTTGAGAGGAAGAATCCATACCATTATATGATGGGTGCCAAGTATCTTGCCTAAAGACATTGCTTGCACTCCTAAAGTGTGCAAGCAAAATACGGGTGGAGCGATGCGAGTATGACCGAGTTGTTCAGGTATCTTGTACGTACGTTTCATTGATTTCTTTTTGGTACTATCTTAAAAAACATTTATGCTTTTTAAGGTGCTTTAAGATTTTTTTTTCAGGTTACTGAAGCATCATATATTATCACTTGTAAATACCATGCCTGAGTCTCATGATGATGTGCGTCATGTTTTACGAAAGCTTGGCATGGACTATAATAGCATCCATGCATGTATCAACGATTGTATAGTATTTTGAGGAGAATACAAGACTATGGAGACATGTCCAAAGTGTAGTACTCACAGGTATCGACAAGACTTGCAAGGGCAAACCATCCCTCAAAAAGTTCTTAGAACTTTTCGCTTATCTCCCACATAAACCACATGTTTCGTATGTCCGGCATGGCGAGCTTGACAATGTGGCATGCACAGAATAGATCCATGGATGGAGTTCAACGAATATCAGCAAATTCTCGCGCATGGAACCACATTGACTCTACCTTCCCAGGATTTGTCTGACAGCCATAGCTCGATCTTGATATGGATGGCATGAACCCATTCGGTCTGCACTCAACTTCTTACAATGTGTGGCCTATAGTCCTTGTCAACTACAATATCCCTCCATGGCTTTCTATGAAGAAATGACATCTCATCCTTAGCTTGCTCGTTCGCGGTTGCTACAAAGTCAAAAATATGGACGTGTATCTTCGTCTATTAGTCGATGAGCTTAAGATTTTGTGGGAGAAGGGGGTCATCGTACAATATATGATCAAGTGCGATGGTCAATGGTCCGCGAGCCATTCTCATATGGACCATGCATGACTTTCCAGGATTGAGAGAGTGCTCAGGTAACTAGGCTTCTGTTCTCGTTGGTAATATCTATCATAGCTCGTTCAAGTTTGTATTCACTGGATAGAGGTGTTGGGACAGGTCTGGTTACCTCAGGTTATTATGCATGTCCATTGTGTGGGTCATAGTTGGTCTTCTGAGGATTAACATTACCCCCTCCTAGGTCGAGTGCTAGTCCCATGACACTTGATGAGCTAAGGATGTTGAGGGTCGGTGTGGAATGGTTCTTCGGGACTTTGGAGAGGTAAGTCATATTTTAGAGATGCTCTCTGAAAAGTGGTTTTTGAATATTGCAAATGTCAAAGATAGATGGGTGGTTAAGAATGCTTCTGCAATTGTTGGCTTGCCACACCACTACACAACGTACCTGAAAAGAAAAAGAGTGCACTTCTTAGGGAGTGTGTCTACCTTACCATGCAATGCACTATGCAAGTGATGGTGAAACTAGGAGATGGGTAAAGCCTAAGGTGTTGAACCACACTTGAGGACCCATTTCATATAAAGGAAAGTGTTGTGAGTGACATAGGGAGATAGATTTGTCAAAATATCCTACCCTTGATATGCCCTAAATTGTGAAGTGGGGGAGGGGCTAGGGTAGTCCCTAGGTGTAGTCGTTGTGACACTCATGGAATACAAATGGAGGGATTTCTTTTTTCTTTTTTTTAACTTATTTTCTCTTCTTCATTTTTCTTTTTTTTAAAAAAATTACAAGGGAGCACATTAAGTGGCATCCCATTCGTGGGTAGGGGCCAAACTACAAGAAGACTTAAGGGATTTGCTTAGGAAGGCCCTATTTGGCATATAGCTCTTTAAGTTAATTCTTACATTGAGGGGCATGGTGGACGAAAGAGGATGATTACACCTAATGAACCTATTATCACTCATATCTTCTAATAATCTCATATAAAATGCTGGAAAGAGAGTGGCTCTCATCATGAGATGGGCCATTGTATAGCTATATGTTCCTACATTGGTATAAAAAAAGAGAGGCAATAACTACTCTTCCTCTGTGGTAGGCTTTTGTTTTAGTAATATTCAAAAGATATTGAGATAATTACATTTGGTGATGAAGGCAAGATCTAGGCAAGAGGAGAATTGGAGCCCCAAGAGGAACACCAAGGAAAAGGAAATTCTCTTGCAAGAAAATCTATTTTGTAACATCAACAAGCTTTTATTTCATTCTTTTGATCATCAAAACAAAGAAAACAGCAATTCTTCACGCAGCATCATAGTAGATTTTTCCCACGGATTTGATAGAATCAACCATAATCTTCAACATCTTCATAGAATTCTTCAATATAACAAAGAACACAAAAGAATACACCATCTTTGAATGGAAATCAATCACATATTATTCATCTTCAATGTCTTCATAGTTCTCTCTCTCAATCTCTCACATACAGTTATACTGTTTTGATAGAATTGGCTATCTCTGGCTCTCTCTCTCTCTCTCCATCAATAGTAAATCATCTCCTCACTACAATGCTCCCATAATAACCCTCAATAATCCTTCTTAGGTCGTGGATGCACCTCCCAAGAGATATGTTTGATATGAAGAGTCACCAGAGCCACTACAGTGTCTTTTCACAGCTCACTACTGTCACTGTCACTGTCACTTAGTCTTCTCTTCAGTCTTCAGCAGCTGCTTCTTTCACTTGTTTTAGCTCTTTTGAACTTAGATTCATCATTTCCAAAGGTTAGAAAAATTTCTCAAAGTCACACATACGTTCTACAGAACACTTACAGAAGGTCTACAAAATAGTTACAGTACATCACCAAAACAGCTACAGTACAGTTACAGTATAGAGATAGAGTAGAGACAGAGGCTCTACAGAAGGTCTACAAAGGGTTACAGAAGGTCATCAGAACCTCATAACTCATACTCAAACCATTCCAAACTATCAAAAACTATTCCATAAGCTTCCAAAGATCTCAATCTTCATCAATCATCAATCCATTATTCATACAAAAGACAATCAGAATAAAACAAAAGCTATACATAAGGTATACAAAACCAATCAGAACCTATCAGAACATCACAGAGCTTCATATCTCCACTGAGAATCATCGTGAACTTCCAAAACATAATCAATATCATCCAAAACACTCTCAAATACTTCCATTAACAACCATACATCACTCTAAATCCATCAAAAATCAATCATTCAAACCTCAAAAACAACAAAAATCAGTAAAAAATTTAGTCTTTTTCCACTCTCAACATATCCCCACACTTAGAAAGAAAGCGTCCTCTCGACCTAAGGAAAAGAAGAATATAAGTTTATTAAAGAGCACAATTTGGATCTTCCGTCGGATCTTCAATAATCTCGCCAAACCACGACCCCAACTTATCACCTGTATCTGATAGAAAAATACTACTAAAGGAAAACTTCCGTTATTCATTAACTCTTCTAATTAATCATTTAAAAAACATAAAAAATTTGTAAAGGATATAAAAGATTTTCTTCAACTTTCCACCATAGGCTTTCCATCGATCCAGGAATTGTTTGAAAAGAGCTCTCGAACAGATTATTCTCAATCAATACAAACTCATTACATACAATTATTACAACACACACACAAACACTACCATCTGAATGACACCTCCAAAAAGAGATATATATCATTAAGAATCATCCAAGATATATTGCAAAGGCATCAATGAAGATGATCCCTTTTCTGAAGGCTTGGTGGTTTTGAAAGCGATCCATGGAGAAGGATTCATCTACAAATGTCTTTGGAGGATTTTGAAAAAACTGCAAGCAACACATCCTTTCTAGCAAAACAAGGTATCTGCTAGGGAGACATAGGGCATGAAAATACAGGACATCCAAGTAGTGGGAGTCAATGTTCACATTGACATTCATACAAAGTTTTGAAATGGCCTTTTGATCATTATGGGAATGCCTATGCATGTATGCTTGATACCAAGCAAAATGAGCTGTCAATCTCACCGAAGGATCTAGAGATTGTGAATATTGGTGAGCAAAATGAAGGTAGTTCTGGTATGCTTGACTGGCAGTTGTCCAATCTCCTAGAATTATTGGCCAGTTTATCTGAGGTCCTGTAAGAGAATCAATCGAGCTCCATCCTCGTCTTCTAGGAATCTGCTGATCAAACCCTTCATATTCACTTACCAACTGAGGGCGTTGAGAGATAGAAGTGGCAGGAGATGGAAGTGGAATAAGTAAAAGAAGATGAAGAGAGGGGTAGGAAAAATCATAAAAGGAGGAATAGGTGAAAGAAGGAGTGGCTGAAAATTTTAGGGAATCAGTTAGGAAGGGTGTCAATTGATAAATAGGAAAGGTAGAAGGTACATGGATGGATGGAGAAGAGCATGGTGGAGAAGGGAAAATTACTCTATCTTTGATAAAAGAACAATATGTAAATATGGGAATTTGAGGAAAAGATTGAGGTTGGAAAAGAAGGGGTAAGATTGTTGTTGAATTGGTTTGATAAAGGGAAAGATAGGTATCATAACGGTGAGCCATTTGTTGGTAGTATAGTAGGCTAGGAACAGAGGCACCTAAGACAGATCTTCTCTGATACGTATCAAAAAAGGTTGAATCAAATGGATGGGTTTTGGAAAGGTGAGCTAAGAGATCCATCCTCAGTTGGTTAGTGCTCTGTACATAGGTAGAAGCTGTGTTCTGTCGCTGATTCAGGACCATAGAATCAATCATTGAGTGTCAGGAATTATCATGGCAAGTAGCCACTTTTGAGGAGTAACTCTGGAACATGTCATCTATTCGCAACTCTAAATAGTTGACATACAAAACAGCTTGTAAAACCACGTCTCCCACATATCGAGCCATATCTACTTCATCTGGAATCAACAGATCTCACTGTAGATACATATATGACAACAACATGGTATCCTTCGTCACAGAATCTTCAAACACCATACGGACCACTTCTGTCAGCAACTCAGGAGACCAAGCCCCACTCCAACCATCATCTGGAAGAGGAAGATCCATTGTTGAAAGCTTCATGTAAAAGGCCAACTTCTGCAATTGATATTGAACAAAGAAAGAATGGTCCGGAGAAACATATTCTTGGAAATGCTCAGATCCTGACTGTGTCAGTTGGTCTTGCAACTGCTTGATTTGGGAAGCTTGTGATGCCATTGTGTCATTAGCAGTCTATAAGGCTAAGAGTTTTGCATCTAAAAGAGTCTAAAACTCTTGCACTGCTTTGGACATCCTCTCCTTCTCCTCTGATATTTTAGTGACCGCTGATTGAGCTTCTGTTAACTGAATCTTCAAAGAAGATATCTCTTCTCTTTGGGTCTCAATCATTTGGGTTTGTTGCTCCATCTCCTTAAACAGATCTGCGAGTGTGTCTTTAGCAGAGGCTAACTCTGATGTTTCCTTATGCAACTAGTCTTTGGACTACATCAGTTCTTCATAAAAGGAAGCATACAGCTGTTGAACATAAGCTGTCACTGAAAGTTCAATTGAACTCTGAATGTCTTTACATAGGAATGGAATGGCATCTTCCGACACTAAACTGCTCAATGAAGGGACTGATATGTCCAAGGAACCCTCTCTATGTGCTCTGAACAGGTTGTTACATGTGAGATAAGCAAGGAGGTCACTGCTAGATGTAGCAGGAATTGTAACTGAAGGAAGAACTGAAGGAGCTTTATTTGCTACAAGCTTCAAGCACTTTTGTTGAATGACCAGTGGAGGAGGAGAATCCAGATCTTCGATATCAATAGGTTCTGACTCTTCTGAAAGTAGTGGAGGAGGTACTGGATCAGATGGACGAGGTGGAGACACACCCTTCTTTAAACCTGAGTATGCCAAGAAAGCAAACATGTAGGATCTATAGGTGACATTTGTGACATTGCCCCTGGTTACTTTGACGAAATGTTGATCCATCTTTGTGAGTAGGTAAGTACTCCAATCAATAGCTACTCCTTTTAACACCATCCTGGAAGCTGTAAAGAGCTCTTTGGACAAGTAATGGGATGCTGTTTTGGCAGGCATAAACCTATCTTGCAGGAACTGGCAGACCAATTTCCACACAGGATCAGTGATCATGGAAAAGGAGACTCCTAAAGTGTTGATCACTTTCTTGACATCCAGAATTTCCTTGGTCTATTTTTGTAACAGCTTCAAAATCTCCTCGTTGGAGAATACCTGTCGAGCTTTAACAAAGGGATCTCCTTTGTAGGGAAGAGACAGAGAGCCTTTCCTAACACTCAGGGTGTCAATGTCATGGAAGTACCATGGACCAGTCCCGACTTCTTGCTGTATGAGGCAAGGAACTTATCACACATGGATGGATCTTTTGGAATCAAGGGAAAGGAAGCAGCCACGAAAGTCTCGAGTCTTGCCTTCGCGATAGGCTTAAAAGTGAGTAGGGAAGAGTAATCCCTACCAACCAGTGGGACATACTAGATAGGGGGAGGAGCGTGAGGTGCCATTCAGATGATAAACACATACATCACAATACAGACAATCACAAAGAATGCCTGCAAAACAACCAAAGGGCTATAAAAAAGGAATCAATAAAAAAGAAGGACACACCTATAGACATAGACGTAACTAACCCAGTTACCACCCCAGACAATACACATCCTAGAAAAAATTTGGCATAACCTCTAGACATATGCCACCGAAAACTTCATGCGATGCAACAAACAAGAACCCAAATCCCCGTATCAGGCAAGAAAGAAAGAACTACACACCGTACCCGTAATTGTAACATATAGACAAATCAAACTACAAGAAGAATGTACATTAAGACTTGACCATAACCTTGACTCCATCAGTGTCAACTAAAAGACTGTTACGCACCCATTCCACGAAGCGTGTTTATTAAAAAGGAAAAAAAAAGAAGTGTAGTGAGGGGGAACTATTTTAATGAAGGGTTCATGTTACAAAATTATTAACAATGGGTGACATTTTATTAGGTTATAAACCTTAATAAGAAAACGGTGGTTCCTTCTTAAAATATGAATTACAAATTATTATGGTAAAACGGTGCTTTATCACAACCCGGACTATGATTCCCATACTGGATCTCTAAATGCAAATTCCTTAATTAAAAATTAAGAGTGATGTGGAGCGTTTTTTTGCCAGCGTGTGCTCTTTAGTGACGGTTGGTTCATTTTTATTACAAATTAAGGTGCCTCTTAAGTGCACGTAGCACATGCAAAGTGAACGACGAGTTGATTTTAAAATTATTAAATTGTGTGTTTAGCACGAATGCACGTGAAAAATGTGGGTGAATAAATAGTTCATTTTAGCAATTAATTGTGATTAAGGGGGAATAAAAATAAATAAATCTCACAAAATAAATACCTGGTAGGGGTGTGTATGCAACAGCCGGAAGGCGCATGGAAGAGTCCCCCAAAAGTAATGAATCCAGTCAAACAAAATCAAATACCACTGACTGAACAAAAAAGAAAACACCTTAGTGGGTTTGTTAAATTTTAATGTATTTTTAATTTTTTATTGTGGATGGTAGTGGGGTTATATTTTAGGTGTTTTTTTTTGTTTTATAGTGTGGTTTGGTTTATTTGTTTTATTTGTTTTTTTTAAATTTATTATTATTGGTGATTGGTTTTTGTTTTTGTGTTTGTTTTAATAATAATAATAAAATCAATATATATAGCACATGAATATGTGATGAAGGAAAAAAATGAAAATTTAGTCATGGAGGAAATATCCACAATTTATGTTAATAAAATTAGGGTTTTGTTTTTTTTCAAAAGAATATTTGGGCCTTGTATGAAAATATTTTAAAGTGAGAAATTAATGGAAAAAGGTCACGGGGGGTGGATGGAATTTTCTAGAACTTTTTGGAATTAATTCTGTATTTTTACTAATTTTAAATGAATTTTATGCATTTTCAGGTCATTTTGAATGAATTTTCAAATTTTAAATTTTCTATAATTTTGTTTGTTTAAATTTCCACCAAAGAAATATTCCAAAAAATGGCAGAAATAAGAGGAAAATTTTAGAATTTTTTTTGTAATTTTTCTGAGTTTAAATGAATTGTTGAAATTAACTAAATCAATTAAATGATGTAAATCGGGTTAGTTGGGTAAGTAAGGTCAAGTTAGGTCAACTAAATCAGGTTAGTCTAGATAAGTCAGGTAAGTTAGGGTAAGTCAAGTCTGGGCTGGTTAGGTTAGTCAGGGTTAATTAGGTTAGTCTGAGTTAGTCTAGGGTTAGTTAAGTCAATTAGGTTTAGTCTAGGGTCAGTTAGGTCAAGTTAAGTTAGTCTAGGGTTAGTTCTATCTAACCAGGGTTAGACTAACTAACCTAGGGTTAGTTAGTGGGGGTGGAACTAACTTGAATTAGGTTAGTCAAACTAATTACAGTTAGGGTAGTGGACACCTAACCCTAGTTAGGTTAGTAGGACCCTAACTCTAGTTAGGTTAGTTGAACTCTAGTGGGATTAGGGTAACTAAAAGGGGGTTTAATAACTTAAGTTAGGTTAGTTGTTAACCTAAGTGAGGTTAGAGGTTAACTTAAGTTAGGTTAGTGGTTAACTAAACTTAGGTTAGTGGTTAACCAAACTTAGGTTAGGTTCTAACCTGGCTGTGGTTAGATGGTGGGAGGAGAAGAAGGAGGAGGAGGAGGAGGAGGAGGAAGAGGAGGTGCTGGATGGAGGAGGTGGGTGGAGGAGGAGTAGGTGGAGGAGGAGTAGGCGTGTGGAGGCTGCGGTTGGAGGAGACCACCCGAGGCGCTATGAGGTGGACGGCAGCGGAGTTAGAAGGCGGGGGGGAAGAAGGCCGCGAGAGGGAGAGGGAGGCGGCGGGTTGAAGAGGCCATGAGAGGGAGAGGGAGGCAGTGGGTTGAAGAGGCCCAAGAGGCGCTGAGGGCAAGGGTGCATGGAGGAACCGCAGGCGGCGTGTGGAGGAACCACAGGCAAGGGCGGCGGGGGAAAAAGAGGAGATGAAGGGAGCGATAGCAAGCGACATAGCAGGCGGCTGAGGCGGAGCGCCGAGGGGGGAGAGAAGAGGTGGAGGAAAGAAATGGAAGGAGAAGAAGGAGGGGGAGGAAGAAAGAAGATAGAGTAGGAGAGGAAGGGGAGAAGGGGAGGAGGGAGAGGAGGAGGGAGAGGGAAGAGGAGGAGGAGGCAGGGAATCGATTCGTAACGGCAAGTATGTGTGTTTTTTTTTCTTTCCTTTTTCCTTTTTTCATTTTTCTTGTTTTTTTTCTTTTTCTGTTCTTTTGTATTTTCATTTGTGATTTTTGTGTGTGTGTGTTTTTTTTCTTTTTCTTCTTCTTTTAAAAAAAAAGTTTTTTTGTTTAATTTTTTTAAAAATTGTGTGTATAGTTAATTTTTTTGGTTTGTTTAATTTTTTTAATGTTAAATAATAAAAACAGAAAAATAAAAAAATAAGAAAATAAAAGAACACATCCTCGGCCCGTGCGCATGCGCAAGCAAGGGTAAAAAAATTTGCAATGACGGGGTCAAACGAGCAGGGACAGGGACGCGCGAGCCACGGACACCATAAGGTGTCCCGAGGCGCGTAAAGCCAAAAATAGACGCGTTCACGCGCAAGGTGAGAAACGTGGTTAATGGGAAAAATGAAAAAAATTTAATAAAATCCAAATCGTATGTCGAATAAAAAATCCGTAAAAAGGAAAAATGGGCCAAGAGGCGAGGGAAAAATGTTGGAAACATGCAACATAGGTTCCGGGACAAAATCAGGATGTTCATATGGGAAAAACGCAAAAAAAAACTTGAAAACGCATATGGGTATTAATATCAAAACATTCGCGCATCGGAATGAAGTATGAAAAGAAGGAAAAGTGTGCAAAATAATGTGTCCGACAACCCTATCACGAGAAAACACAGTTCCGATCAAGATAGGACGCGTTCACATGGAAAAAACCCCAAAAATGGTTCGAAAAATAGACTCGAAAATTTATACGAGAAGAACCGTGCGTCGGAATAGAGGATAGTAAAAAGGAAAAATGTATGAAAAAAAGGAATGCATAGGATTGGCACATCAAAACTCAGTTTGGGGGAAATTAGGAGGGGTTAATGTGGAAAAAACACGAAAAATGCATTAAAAAACACTCGAAAAAATTAATAACTAAAAATCTGGCAGTCGGAAGAGAGGGGAGGGAAAAGGAAAAAGTGGGGGAAAGGCTGACAGGACATGAGTGTCAAATCAAACAGGATTTCCGGTGAAAATAGGGCAGGTTCACATGGAAAAATGTGAAAAATTGGTACGAAAAAGACTCGAAAATCCGTAAAAATTAATAATGGATGAACTGTGCATTGAAATGACACAGAATAAAATGGAAAAATATTAGGGGGAAGGGGTAGAACAGGCCTGATACATCAGATCAGGGTTCCAAAGAAATAAAGATGCGTTCACATGGAAGACTATCCAATTTACGAGAATTACATCAAAAATTAATATCTTGAGAATCGTCTGTCGGAATGGGAGTTGGTAAAAAGGAAAAATAGGCAGTTCGAAGGGACGAACATGGCTGTAAGGTTGGATTGAGTTTTCAGTGAACATAAGATCCGTTCGTATGAAAGAAGCTCAAAACCCAAAAATAAGGGCAAACGGTCAAGGAACAACCCCTAGGATAGGGTGAAATAGAACGTAAGGGTGAGGAAGGGACCCCATCAAGGTAAAATGAAATCATGGCATAGATGCATGATTAGAACAGGGTGTAGGCATGGGGATATGCAACATAGACGCGTAGGGACGCGTCCCCACACTTAAGACCTTAATAGGAAGGGTAAACCAAACATTAAGGACTTGGCACCTCACATCAGACCAACCACAAATATCCCCACACTTAAAACATGACCAATATTGAGAAACAGAAGGTGTAGGGTCAGAAAAACTTGGCCCATATTGCCGAGGAGGAATGTCAACTATCGAGGTTGCATCTGGAGGCATCGTTGACTGTCTGCAGGAGGTAACAAGGTATCTTCACAGCACTCGTTCCACATCCTTCGTGGCAGGAACCATGCGACAGCACCCAGGGAGGTAGTTGGTTGAAGGAATCCTAGGAAATTCGTTGATGGCGAGGGATATGGCACTCAACTCACAATCACTCAAATGGATTGAAAGAGCAGGCACTCGCCCCATGACTGATATCACTCAAGGAAATCAAGACGAAACCCATAGCTCATACCCGGTTTAGGAGTTGACAAGGGAATAGTGCGAAGAGAGTATGCCAGGGTGCACAATTGATGGTGCATCAGTGCATCCAACTCGTTTGGCATAGGTGCAAGGAGAAAGGCCAAGGAGCCTTGTAGTGCGGTGTATAGAACAGAGTGATGTGTCCTGTGCTATTGGCAGAAACCCAGCCCGTGGGTGCATAGGGAAATGGAAACGTACCTGACTCCAATGGTCGTAACGTCCCTCAATCCTCACCTCTCGGTAATTGATTGAAGAAATACCAGTCACACTCAGTGCACCCTCTGTCTCACGTTCTGTTGATAGATACAGAGGGCAGCCCTGTCCTGGAACCCGTTGATGTAATCCTCATGGTCACTTGTGTAGAGGTTGTATGCCTTGTGCGCATTTGATGGTGCAACTGTGCATCCCGCCCTGTGTTGGTATACAGTGCAAGAAGAAAGGCCAGGAAGCCTTATAAACACCATATTGGGAAATATGGGAATTTCCCATAAGTTTGGGAGACGAGGCTAAATCTTTAATATTTGCCATAACTTGAACACTATAACTCCAAATTAAGCGCTATATAGCTCAATAGATTCCATTTTTCAAGCGCTTTCCAATGATAGGTCACATCATATGGTTTTGAGAAACTTATAGGCATGTTATCCGGGTGCCACCTTTTTAGTATTCAAAAAATGGAAATTGGGAGATTCCCAAACTCATTAATATTGTGTTTATAGTACAGTGCACATGAAACAGATCGTGCATTGTGCATTGAGAGGCCCATCCCGTGCGTGCAACACACTGTTCATACAACTCACCTCTCATTTGATTTGAAGGGAAAGACTGGTCACTCACCCCACCCTCTGTCTCACGCTCTGTTGATAGATACAGAGGGCAGCCCATACTCACATCCCCATCTTGTTAGGATGAAAGCTCACATCACTCAAGGGGTTGGTGATGAAGATCATGTCGGCTATTGTTATTGTCAGGATCTTTAGGACAAGGTGTACCTAGGGAGGCAGCCTATAAATCTCATACTTCAATGACTTGTAAGAAGAGTCGTCTGTTAAGAAGGGCAGACGAACTGATATTGCAAAGACAGTGCAGCAAGGGAGATGGCTTCAAATTACTTGCTAAAGAGGTTCTGCTGGTGAGTCAGCTATCCTGAACTGTGGGGTGTTACCACCTTTTCCACAGTCAGCTTCTCATCCAAGGGTGTTTCCACCTTTTCTTGGAACGAGGCCTGTTATGATAGGGAATTTCTTCCTTTTCTCCCATAACAATTTTGTTGTTTTTTTTCTTTTCTTTTCTTTACTTTTATTTTCCCTTTTTTTTCTTTTGTTTTTTTTTCTTTTTCATTAAGAAAGAGAATGGTAGAAATACCATATGTTAGGACCAATCTCGCCACAATTATTGGATCAGAAGAGAAGATAACAATGTCAGGTTGAGATGTTTCTGCGAGGGGGTAGCAGAACGAGACCGCCTCATGAGGAGAATCATAATGGCTATCAGAAGCATGACAAGAAGGACAATGCAATGCCCAAAAGGGAGAGGGTAGGTTGACTGTGATTGTCAAGATCCCCAAGGAGAGAAGTACTTCTTCAGGCGATAGCCATTGATCAGGAAAGGATCATCAGAGGCATCAACGGTCTGCACCTGAATAAAGCCATTAGGATTGATGGCCAGTACCTTGTACGGGCCCATCCACCATTGTTGAAGCTTGCCAAATCTCGAATCATAGGCTAGAACAAGATGGCCTTCTTTGAACTCCTTGTGCTTGATGAAACTGTCATGATAGGCCTTGCATCGTGCTTGAGTGGTTTCCATGCACTGTAGGGCCATCCACCGTATCTCATCCGAGTATTCCAAGTGTAGGAGACGGCATTGAACTAACTCACTATTTCCCAAGTATTCTTTAACTGCTACTCGCAAAGAGGGTAATTCTAGCTCAACAGGGAAGACATCTTCTATACCATACACTAGTTGAAAAGGGGTCTATCCTGTAGCTGCCTTATGGGAGGTTCTGTATGCCCAGAGGGCCTACGTAAATCGATCATCCCAGTCACAACGATATGCGGCAATCATTCTTGCCATAATCAAGCAAAGGATACGATTGGTAACTTCAAGTTGGCCGTTGGCTCTAGGGTAATAAGGAGTGGACTTGCGATGGTGGATCTTATACAGTTCCGTCAGCTCTATGATTTTGTTAAGGAAATGAGTACCTCGGTCACTTACCAGCTTAAGGGGACTACCAAAACATGTGATAATATTCTCATACATGAATAGGGCGACACTGTTACCATCATCCCGCTTCAAGGCTTTAGCTTCACACCACTTTGTGACATAATCCGTACACACTAGGATGTATTTCTTCTACTTCCATCTAGTGGGTGGATCAATGGGACCCACAAAATCAATCCCCCACTTCTCAAACGGCTTTAGGGGAAGAATGGGTTGCAGTGGCATGGCACTTGTTTTGGTGGGTTTCCCCATTCGCTGACAAGCATCACATCTCTTACAGTAGTCATATGCATCCTTGTGGAGGGTCGGCCACCAATATCCTACTAGCAGAGCCTTCCTGGCTGTCGCTTCTCCTGCGAAGTTTCCACCACATGGTTCATCATGGCATGCTATCAATACTATGCCGATTTTATCCCCTGCAACACATCTCCACAGCACTTCATCTTTGCCTCTCTTGTATAGGGCACCGCCTAACAAAGTGTAGGGGGCTGATTCTAACAAAAGCTTCTTCTTCTCACAACTTGAGATGCCAGGAGGATACTATTGAGTTGCTAGGAGATTGGCTATGTCTGCATACCAGGGAGTAACTGTTTCAACTAGAAACAAGGAAGCATCAGGAAGTTCTGGATCATCCTGTTCCTCTTCTTCTGTTTGAGGGATTCGTGAGCCAGATGATCGGCTAAGACATGGGAACGACCAAGCTTAGTGACCACTTCAAAATCAAACTCTTGGAATAGGAGTAACCATCTCATCAATCGTCCTTTAACATCTGCTTTGTTCATCAAGAAGGACAGGGCCTCATGATCCACATAGAACTTGAAATGTGTTGACAATAAATAGTATCGAAACTTCTCTAGTGCAAACACCATTGCCAAGCACTCAAGCTCTGTCACTGTATAGTTCTGTTCCCTATCAATGACCTTTCGGCTTACATAATATATCGGTTGATCTAATTTAGAGGGGCCCTTTTGACATAGGACAACACCTAGCCCTTCAATTGATGCATCTGTGTGCACATGGAACTCCTTCGTCCAATCAGGAGGCTGTAAAATATGTGCTTGGATAAGGCACTGTTTTAGGGTATTAAAGGCTTCTTCACAGTCATCTGTCCAAAGAAAATCAGCTTCTTTCCAAAGAAGCTTGTGCAGAGGGGCTGCCTTGGTTGCAAAATGTGCAATAAATCTTTTGTAGTAGCCCACATGGCCAAGAAATCCTCTTAATTGCTTGAGGATTGTTGGTGTTGTTAAGGTGGAAATCTTTTCAATTTTTGCTGGGTTTGTTGCAATCCCTTGTGCAGAGACAATATGGCCCAATAGAACTCCTGAGGAGATGCCAAAGACACATTTTTCGGGATTGAGAGAAATCCCATACTCTCGGCATCTGTTAAAACATTGCTCTAGGTGTCCCCAGTGCTCACGGATCAAACTATAGACACAGAAGTCATCAAGATACACCTCAATGAAATCATGCAGATGATTTTGGAAGCCAGCCATCATTACTCGTTGGAAGCTGGCAGGACATTACAGAGCCCGAATGGCATCACTCTGTAGGCATAGGTCCCCCATTCTGTGGTGATGGTTGTTTTAGATTGGTCCTCTTCTGCAATTTGGACTTGGTTATATCCGTTGAATCCATCCAAGAGGGAATAAAGCTCATGGCCTACCACTGTGTCCAAGAGTTGATCTGTAAAAGGGATAGGGAAATGATTTTTCTTTGTCTTCGAATTGAGCTTTCAGAAGTCACACATATTCGAAGTTTCCCATTCTTCTTGGGTACTACCACAATGGGCGAAACCCATTCACTGCTAGCCACGGGATAAATGAACTCTGCTTCAAGAAGTTTCAATAATTCAACCTTCACCAGAGTAGAGTAATTAGGATTCACCTACCTTTGTCTTTGCCTTACAGGTTTGGCATCGGGCTCTAGGTCAATGTGATGTTGACATATTGTGGGATCAATCCCCTTTAGGTCTTTGTATGACCAAGCAAACACATCTAAGTTCTGCTTGAGTAGGTCTCGCAGGACCACTAGTTCTTCTTCTGGAAGATTGAGACCCACTTTCAGGTGATGTTCAGAACCCTCGGTATCCAAGAACGTCACTTGTCTTTCACCTTCCACTTCACGAATAAATGTTCCACGGATTGCTTCTGGATAGAGGTCAGACTCTTTCAAGAGAGTAGTATCCTCGTTTGATGTTCCGCTAGAACCAATGTCCTCCTTCTATACAGATAACTCATTCATCTGTTTAGGTTGTTGGAAGGGTATCAGAGCTGTGTTTGCTTCTGTATGACTGGTAATTTCTTCAAGGCTTAGGGATTCATCTTCAGAAGATGCATCCAAAAATGTCACATAGCACGGACTTGCTAGAGGCTGGGGCTCTGAGGGCTTTGGCTTTTGTTGGCAGGGGGCATCATCATCATCTTTTCTTTGGACTGAACAGTCAGGGCGACAAGAGCCACTGATGAACTTAAAATTTATGCTTTTAATCCATTGCTTATACAGATTCTGTATACTTTGTGGTCCATTGATAAACCCAAATGGAACCATAGTCATTCCATCCAGCACCCGGAGATATTCAGCCTCTGAGGTCTCTGTAGGGACATCAACCAAATTATCCTCTATCGGAGGGAATTTTTCATCTGCACTTTCATAACCTGCTTTATTTTCTTCCTCATCATTTTCATCCTCTTCCTATGGAGGCTCTGTCACTGCTTTTGTAGAGGCTTTGTAGGAGAAGAACAGATCTTCTGCCTCTGCATCTACTTCTGCTTCTGTCACAGCTTCTGACTCTGCTTCTGGCTCTGGCTTTGGCTCTGTATCTGTTACTGTCTCTATAACTGTCTCTGTAACTGTCTCTGTATCTGCTCTGTCTCCATTCTGTAGCCGCTCTGTATATGCTCTGCCTTTGTAGTACTGTCTCTGCTCTGTAACTATACTGCCTCTGTAGTACTGTCTCTGCTCTATCTCTGCAACTGCCATGTAGCAGGGAGAACAATACATCCATGCTTCTATTTCACTGCCAGAGGTGATTTCAGATGTTAATTCTAATTGAGGCAGGAGGTATTCACCCATGGACAAGGATTTTACATCCCGTGGCAGTTGGCTTAAAGTGCCCACTCTTAGGGATTGTGCCTCTGTTTTCTTAGGAAAGATTTGCTTAACAGGATCCTCATCTCCTGATGTACCATCTGTTACCTCATTAGAGGAGTCAGTTATGACTTCAATGGATGTGAATTCATTGCCTTTTTGCAATCCATACAGCTTCAACACCGCTTTGTTGGGTCCTCTGCCTAAGGTTAGGGTTCCTTTGAACCAATCCGTCCTGGCTCTTGCTTCAAAAAGCCAAGGTCTTCCCAACAGTAGAGGGTATGAGGTCCCATAAGAATTTGGTTTGACCACCAAATATATCAGCCAATAGTCTCTTCCTGCAAGGGTTGTTTTTACGTATGGGAGGATGCCCAACCGTTTGACTCTACTTTGGTCTGCCAATCTGATAAGCCACTATATAGGTTGAATTCCATGCAACCCTAAGTCCTTCATTGTGACATCCATCATTATGTTTACTGATGAGCCTCCATCAATCAATGTATCTGAAATAAAACATCCTTCTATCCATACACTAATCTCTAGGGTTCCAGGATCTAGGAAGGCACTAGCCATATCTACTTCCTTTACAGGCTCTGGGGTCTTATTGGTCTTGGTCGCTGTTGAAAGAGCGATCCTTAGTCCACGCCTTCTTGTCAAGATGCTTTTGAATCTCTTTCGGCAGCTGGGAGACAGCATCAGCAACTGTCGGAATGTTAAGTTTGGTTTAAAAGTATCTAGGTCTTTGACCAAGTCATAATCTTTGATAGGATCCACAGGCTTCTCTAGCCTGCTGGGGAATGGGGCTACACCCATTTTCATCTTTCCTTTTTCTTCTAATAATTGCAACATCGGCACTTCTTCTGTCTCTGGAAGTGCTTCTGTATCATCCATCTCCTGGGCCTCTGGTCCTATCTGTGGGACTATCTCTGTAACTCTCTGTGGCACTGTAGTGCTCTGTACTGCACTGTTCTATTTTGTACTGCTCTGTCCCTCTGTAGGTAGGTTGAACTTCACAGTCTTGGTAGGAGAATTATTTTCATTCTGAACCACTGGTTCCTTCTTCTTGGTGCGCGTCACAACGACAACTTCCAACTTGACCAGATTGGAAGCAGGCTCTTGTACCTTCTATTGGCTATCAGTGGCATTGGCCTTTACAGGGACTGGACTAGGATAGTCCTTTGGAGTGTGGCCTTCTCCTTTGCATCGACTGCACAAGGGCTTATAATCCACATATCGTCTAGGGTTTGGACAATTTGGGGAGATATGTCCCTTTTCTCCACACCTATAACATTCCACCTTTGATCTCTGACCACCGCCAGACTGTCGTTCTCTGTAACTTTGAGAGGGAAACCTCCTTGGACCAAAATTAGGACCAAACTCCCTAGGCTTTGGCCCAATATCTTGTGTTGTCATTTTGGATTCCAACAAGTTGAATCTTGCATTTTCATCCTTCTGTCTTCGTTCATGCATCTCTTTCAGAGAGCAAATATCCTCTGTATGGTTCTTCCGCTAACAGTAGGAATAGAAGGCTCCAAGAATGGTTGGTTTTTGGGTACATTCAATGGCTAAATGTTCCGCTTGATGACACTTTCCGCACCATGTATTAGAGCGCATCACATCTCTTCTAGCTCTCGCAAGAGTGCATATATTGGTGGTATTCACCTTCAGCGTCTATAGCTGCTCTGTAATCACATCCAAAAGCTCTTTCTTGATACTTGCAATTGAGTTGGATAAGTAGTCCTTTAGATTTTCACCTCCTGAAGTACTTGTAGTAGAGTTTTGGGAAGCGTCTGTAATTATTGCATAAACTGGTTGGGTAGGTCCAGAAGGTCCTCTGTTCTGGCTCTGATTCAGAGCTCCTGTTTTGAGACTTGGGGTTGTTGATTCCAGTTGGTAGTGTTCCACTGTTGTTGAGTCACCATTGGAGGAACTGTTTGAGACCACTGTTGTTGTGGTTGAACCATCATTTGAGGCATTGTCGTCTACGGCGACCACAGTGGATTAGGTGCATTATACTGCGGCACTGTTTGCATCTGGGGATAGGGGTAGAAAACTGTCCCTGGGACTGCATTTGGTGGGTATACCATTCCAGGCATGGGAGGAGGTAAGACTCTTCTTCCTGGAGTCATTGACAGCCTTGCTTCAACTTCGTCATACAGTCTTGCACCTTCCACTGCAGCTTGTAGATTGATTGGTCTTCTCAATTCCACGAACTTGCAAACTTCTGGTTGTAGGCCCTTGAGAAACACTCCTTTCTGGATTCCCTCATCCAAATGATGGTTAGTCCATCTCTTCAGGATGGATTCCATTCGCGAGACATAATCTTCTACTCTTTCTCCAGAGGACTGACTTAGGTTCATGAACTCCTCCCGCATCTGCTCTTCAAAACCTTCACGCCTGAATTTAGTGAGGAAGGCCAACTTCAGGTCGTCCCATATGCCAAAAGTTCCTGATGCTTGTCTCTCATACCACTGAGACACCGTGCCCTTGAAAGTGGCGGGGAATATTGCTAACCAATGCTCAGGGGTTCTGGCATTGTTAGCCACACATGTTACCATAAACTCTGCTACATGAAGATCAAGGTCTTGATTGTACTCTCCCTTAAAAACTGGCAATGGGACTACATTTGCTGGCCTGTCATTAATATTTCCAGGACGAATCTGACTAGGAAGGGGACCTTGAGTCGCCATGGGGACTTCTGTAAAGAGTGCTCTTAAGGCGTCAAAGGAGGCTTATGCTGCTGCGAGCTCGCTCTCAGCTTTGATTTTTGCCTTCTCTCTTCTCACGTGCCTCTGGACTCGTTCTAACACTTGCCTCTTTATTGCATCATTCATCAGGGGGTTGGCTTCAACCAGTTGGTCTGGACTCAACAGGATAGTATCAGAGAGGGCTTTAGTCTCTGATGGATTCTCTGGCCAACATCTCCTCTACTTCCTTCTTTTCAACATCTCTGAATTCGGCTTTCAAACCACTATAGAGGGGAATATATTCTGTTCTAAAAGTATCAAAACTCATTCTTCTTAGGATCGTTGTTGCGTCATTATAATAATGCCAGCTTTTGAGGGTTTCAACAGTGTATGTTGTGAAAAACACTCTATCTACCAACTTCCAGTGGGTTTTTAATTGGGCAAATGGATGATTATCAGTGCACCAAGCATCCCATGTATCTTGCTGTTGAGCATCCACGAACAAATTCCAACTCTTTTCCTTCTTGTCTTCGTGAACCTCCACAGACCAAGACTCCTAAAGCTTCTTCAGAATCTCCCACTTGATGATGTCTGGAAACTTCTCAATGAATGCCAAATCTTCCATGGATGGTCATTCTCTCTGTTTCTACTCTTTAGTTTGTTCCCAAACAGTTTGCCACCAAGATGCAAGTTTCTGCTACTTCAACAAGAAGAGGAAACAGTCCACCACATAGAGCATGCATCATGATGGTGATATGTTTCCACCATTGTGGGATGAACTTCTTGTGGAAAGTGGCTTTGATAATGAGAAATTCCAACTCTTCAGTGGAAAAAGGAACTTTACAAACATCCATTGAATTCTTCTCTTATTGGCAATGCCATTTCCTTCATTTTCAGCCTCTTTTGGTCTTGTTGATGGCAAGTTTCCCCGACTGTGCACCAAAAACATGGAGCCTCAAGAGGAACACCAAGGAAAAGGAAATTATCTTGCAAGAAAATATATCTTGTAACATCAACAAGCTTTTATTTCATTCTTTTGATCATCAAAACAAAGAAAACAGCAATTCTTCACGCAGCATCATAGTAGATTTCTCCCACGGATTTGATAGAATCAACCATAATCTTCAACATCTTCATAGAATTCTTCAATATAACAAATAACACAAAAGAATACACCATCTTTGAATGGAAATCAATCACATATTATTCATCTTCAATGTCTTCATAGTTCTCTCTCTCAATCTCTCACATACAGTTATACTGTTTTGATAGAATTGGCTATCTATGGCTCTCTCTCTCTCTCTCCATCAATAGTAAATCATCTCCTCACTACAATGCTCCCATAATAACCCTCAATAATCCTTCTTAGGTCGTGGATGCACCTCCCAAGAGGTATGTCTGATATGAAGAGTCACTAGAGCCACTACAGTGTCTTTTCACAGCTCACTATTGTCACTGTCACTGTCACTTAGTCTTCTCTTCAGTCTTCAGCGGCTACTTCTTCCACTTGTTTTAGCTCTTTTGAACTTAGATTCATCATTTCCAAAGGTTAGAAAACTTTCTCAAAGTCACACATACGTTCTACAGAACACTTACAGAAGGTCTACAAAACAATTACAGTACAGCACCAAAACAGCTACAGTACAGTTACAGTATAGAGATAGAGTAGAGACAGAGGCTCTACAGAAGGTCTACAGAGGGTTACAGAAGGTCATCAGAACCTCATAACTCATACTCAAACCATTCCAAACTATCAAAAACTATTCCATAAGCTTCCAAATATCTCAATCTTCATCAATCATCAATCCATTATTCATACAGAAGACAATTAGAATAAAACAAAAGCTATACATATGGTATACAGAACCAATCAGAACCTATTAGAACATCACAGAGCTTCATATCTCCACTGAGAATCATCATGAAATTCCAAAACATAATCAATATCATCCAAAACACTCTCAAATACATCCATTAACAACCATACATCACTCTGAATCCATCAAAAATCAATCATTCAGACCTCAAAAACAACAAAAATCAGTCAAAAATTCAGTCTTTTTCCACTCTCAACAAGAATGCCCTAAGGAATCCTACTATGGATGGGCACAATTTCCTCTTAGTGAGAAGATTAGGCATTCCTCTAGAGATACAACATTCACACTATAGATCATAGGGAGATCATACCTACCATGTACCTCCTGGTTGAAATCAACTCCAATTCTCTACAGGTAGAGCATGTAGGTAGGATGATTCCTCTCGTATGGCAATACGCTTTAGAAAGCCATCCAGGCATCTAAGTTAGAGTCCCATATATTTTTGCACCACTTAGGTTGTGCTTCATACCCCTCCACTTTCTTGGGCATCTCCACCACCTTGTCTTCCTAATAATTTGCAAGATCCTATTGCCACCTTGTGGGGTATCTAAGCCTCTCCTCCAACTATCTCTTCCCCATCCTCACTAAGAGCTTTATCACATCCTCCACAACCCCTTGAGATAATACCCTATCCACCACAATTTTTCGAGAGAAAGTGAAGGCAATGAAGGTTTGGCAGAAATTTTTTCACTACTTCCATACTGCAAGTTCCTGACTCTAGTTCTCACAGGATCGCACTCCTCTCCTTGAGGGATGGCTACATGTAGAACTTATAGCAGCTTAGCTTTTAGTTTTCTTCACAATATCTCTACTTTCTCCCTCTATTTATGTCTATTTCTACCAATCTCTCTTGGGGGCTGTGGCTTCCTCCCCTTGCTCTTTTGGTTGTGATTCTGTTTGCAGAGGGGGACTTGGTTCATGTAGCTGCTCTTTCTTAATGTAATCATGCTCAAAGTCCAACCCTCTTCATGGATTGGCTCTCTCTGCTCTTCAAGGAGAGGATGTACTTGTTGCTTTGGCTACCCAAATCCTAGAAATTTGAGTTCTTACATGGTTAATCTAGCTGTGACCAAATGGACTCTTTGCTCCTCCACTCCTAAACTAGTGCTAGATTTGGGCACCTTGGCATGAGTCCATGCTTAAGCACTCTCCTTGCCAACTCTAATTTCCTTTTGAATTCCTCAATTGTCTCTTCCTCTCTTGACTAGGTTACATTTAGTACTATGTTTAAGAAGGATTTTGTTGTTGCCATAATGCATTCACTCTCTGAATGGGCCAGTTACTAAGCTGAGCATTTAATCCTATTCTCATTCTTGGATGTCCATTCTTCTGCCTTCTCTTTCATCTACTCCAAACCTTGGTTATGGTATTGGGCTAAGGTGGTGATGACTTGCTTTTTCTCTCGCCATAATATATTCATTTGTTCCTTTTCTTGGTTAATGGCGCTCTACTTGTTTCTTTAGGATTGGCTGTGAGTCATAGTCAACATTATAGTGAGCTTGTGTTTTGAACACATGACCCAATAGTGATTCCTTGCCAACACTTTGTTTGCTAGGTAGTACATAAAAGATGATGGGTAGGCTTTCAATCTCAATAGAAACCATTAGTATGCATTTTTCCAACATTGGATAGGACTACCCCTCAATTGGTTTCTTGCAATCAGGATTAACCCATAGTGTTCCAATGATCATATGTTAAGATGTTAGAGTCAGCTTACTCATCAATTAGCATGTCAAATGTACATGCTTTTTTAGGCAATCACTATTATAAGTGGGTAGGCTGGTGATGTTGATTCCTCATCCTCATCCTCCATTTGAGTGATAATTGCAACTCTCACATTCATTGGTGGTTCTACAATTGGAGGTTCATGGAGTGGATGTGATGGAGGGTAATACTTTTTTATGTGACTTCCATTGAAAAATCCTATGCCTTCCCTCATTATGGTTTCAAGTTTGATATTACCTGTTCTACTAATATTGCAAACCTTGAAAGGTTCCAATCCCTTGAATTTCATATTTTTCTTGTGTCCCTTAACAAAGTAGTATAGCAAGACTAGGTCTCCTTTCTCATTAAAGTTTTGTTGTTTGATGTGCTTGTCAAACCAACTATTGTGTCATGCCTACTCATAGATTAGAGCATGAATTGCAATGAGACGAGTCTCTGTTAGGTGTTCTATCTCTACCAACCGATTTGTCCATGCTTCCTTATCCTCCCATCTCTCCCGGATTGCTATTCTCAAGCTTAGAATAAAGAATTCCATTGAGATAGAATCACTTCAATTTCATAGGTCAATTTAAATGGGTTCTATCCTATTGTTGTTTTGTAGGCCACCCTATATGCCCATAAATCTGCCATAAGCTTGTTGTCTGAGTCACTCTGTGAAGAAGCAGAGACTACCTTGTTAGGACATTCACAAGATATTGTTTGTAGACTCAACTTAACTTTTAGCTTGAGGATTATATGCTGAGGATTTTCTGTGGATTATCCCAAAGCTGGATAACAAGTTTGCAATTACTTCATTAATGAAATGTGTCCCTTGATCACTAAGAAACTTTATGGGACAACCAAACCATGGGATTACTTGCTCCCAAAGGAACTTGGCCGTGGTCCTAGGGTTATTTCACCCACTCGGTGAGATAGTCTGTGGCTACAATGATGTACTTGGCTTGTGAGTACTATGCCATAGGGATGACTAGACCAATGAAGTCAATTTTCCATTTCTCAAATGGTTGGCATGTAATCACTGGGGTCAACTCCATTTTTCCCTTATGAATAGGGACTTGGTCTGTTGTTGGCACTCATCACAATGCTTCATAAACTTACCTATATCGTAGAATAGTATGTGCCACCACAGTTGAGACAAGAGCACCTTGTGTGCTATGGTGTTTCCACTAAAATGTCCTCCAAAAATCCCGCCATGTGCTTTTGTAAGCACATCATTCATTTCATGTTCATAGACACATCTCCTTAAGAGTCCATCATATCTTAGCTGATATAATTGACCAACAATCAACTGATAGGGTTGGATCTTCAAGATTAGTCTTTTTAACCAAGCTTTTTCTATGGATCATTTAGGCAATCCATTCTCCAGGTTGTGAAGGATATCATCTCCCCAATACAACATGAGGCCTAGTCTAAGCAAGTCTCATTCACTGGACATTCTAAAAAGATGTGCATCCGGTAGGTCATCAATGATGCCTTGTTTAGCTGCTTCACCTATGGGTATGCAAAACATATGTTCTGCCATAGAGTGTTGTTTACCCTTGTGTACTACCACAAAGAAGTCAAATATTCCAAAAGCAAAAGTAACCATCAAGCAATGTGTCATGTTGCGCAGGGTTTATTCACAAGATAGAGCAATACTTGATGATGGACAAAGAAGGTAAAGAGTGTTGCTAGAAGATAGTGTCTAAACTTCTTTACAACAAACACCATGACTAACGCTTCCCTCTCTGTTATGGAATAGCTCATTTTAGTATCATTGAGCTATCTACTAGTAAAACTCATTGGATAATAAAGGCTATACTCACCAGGTTGGCACAACACTACCCCCATAGCAAACTTTGATGCATCAATGTGCACGTGGAAGGTAATGGATCAATCTAGGGATCTTGAGATAGGAGCTAAAGTTAGAGCATGTTTAAGCCTTTCATAGACTTGTTGAAATTCTTCAATCCAATCAAATACTATCAATAGCTTGTACAAAAGTCTAACAATCAATGCATAGTTCAGCACAAACTGTCGATAGTACCCTGTGTGGCCTAAGAAGCATTGAACTCCCTTGAAGTTGGTCGATGAAGGAAGGTCTACAATTTCCCTTACTTTCAAGGAGTCTGTGACTATCCCATTCCTCGACATAACATGCCCTAAAATATAATCATGTTTCACCCAAAATTGGCACTTTAAGGGGTTCAGTGAGAGACTTTATTGTCTAAACCGTACAAAGACTATTCGTAGCTTTTCTAAGTGCCCTTCCCAGTTTGGTGTGGATGCGCAAGTAATTGATGAATAATTTTAACCATTTTTTGAGCATGCCCTTGAAGATGGCACATATGAAACACTGAAAGATAGCAGGGGCATTGGTTAGTCTAAAAATGGCATGACTATGTAGACAAATACCCCCCATTCGGTGGTGAATGCCATCTTGTGCATGTCATTTCGATAGACTTGCACTTGGTTATAGCGTGAGAAGCCATCCAAGAAACTATAAACTTTTTTTTTCCCACTCTCTAGAGCATGTGCTCAGTGTATGGTAATAGAAATTTGTCTCTCTTTGTAGCTACATTAACCTTTTAGAGTTCATGCACACTTGAATCTTTTCTTTCTTTTTCATGACTATCACTATGGGTGATACCTAGTTTGTGTGCTCTATCTTGTAAATGAATCTTGCATTTAGTAGCTTATAAATCTCTTCCTTTACTACAAGTGCATGCTTAGGATTCATTGCATATGGTCATTGCTTAACTAGTACTACATAAGGGGTCGTGGGATTATTATGAGTCACGATACTTGGATCTATTCTTTTCAACTCGTCTAAGGACCATGCAAATATGTCAAAGAATTTTATTAAGAGATTTATGAGATTATTCTATTCCTCCTTAGTTAGGTCATCCACTATGTACATGGGCCCATGCTTGTCCCCTTCCCTTGCCAAGTTGACTTCCTTAACTTTGGTTGGCGATGGGTTCACTTGCTTGCCCTTTCTGCTTATTGGCTCCTACTACTATTCAATCACCCTTCTTAGACCTTGTGAAGTGCTGGGGTAAATCGTGGGGTTTTTTCTATTAGTCAACCTTTGCAAACTTCAATTATTTCCTTCTCTCATCGTTCAACCTCTTGCTCCTTAGGTGGATTGGGAGGCCCCCCTTAGTGTGTTTGGTCCTAGGTGGTCAAGGCATCTCGAGGTCACTATTAGAGCTTACCTCTGACTCAAAGTTGTAGTGATGATCCTCACTAGAAGAAACTATCTCCCTTGGTGGTCGTAGTTCTAAGGTTGACTCCACACCAAATAATGATATGGCACCAAGTTGGACTAATCTTGCTTGCTCATAATCTACTACCTCTAGGTATTCTAGCCAAGTTCAATTGCTATCTACCTTGGCAACTCCTTCATTCACTCTAAAAGCATGACCTCATTGTCAAAAAGTTGTCTTTGTACTCATCATAAAAATCCTCATACTTGGATTGTGCATTGTTTTCAGGGTTCCTATCCTCAAGTTTTTTCTCACTCATAATGAGAATACGATTGTATAAGAGGTTTAAGTCATGCATCTTAGTCCATCACCACTCTTTACTCTACATGAGATCCTTGAGGAGCTTTAGGTTTGCAGCTGGGTTGCTAGCTAGCTCTCTTGATGGGTACTTAAGGATTCTATGGAGTTCCAATTTGTTAGTTGGGACATGATAGATCATTGGTGTCGGTAGACTGATGGAACTCCTAGCCATCATGCATAGGGGAACTGTGGGGGTACATTAGAAGTTGTGGCTTTGTTGGGTTTGCTAATAGAGTCTATAACTTGTCTATATTCATCCACATGATCCAAGAATGGGAGATCAATGGTTTTCAACACATGCATCCAGTCTTTCTCATCCTCAGGCAAGGAATGAACTTAGTTAGAGGTCCATAATTCCCCTCGACCTTTGAGTCCCCCTTTAACATGGCAGAGATGGCATCTAGGTCCTCTAGTGAAGTTTTCCAAGTTTTCTATGAATATTAGACCATTATCCCAATACTTTATCACTCGCATCCAAGGTCTACCTAGTAGGATATCATAATCCACTCCCTTCATGACTATGAAGTTCAGAGAGAATTGAATTTCTGCTATCTTTAAAGGCCAATCCTTGAGGACTCCGAAGGGTCTAACCTTCATCCCACTCACTAGAGTGACATTGAACCGTGCAGTTTCCAACAATGGGTTTCCCCAAGCTTGCAAGACTACATGGCTAGGTACACTAACTCCTACTCCTATGTCTACTATCCCCTTCTGTGTTTTATCTCCTAGGGCAATGATAGGTAAGATTGCATGCATATCACTGCCTTTCCAAAAGGCATTCACTTGTGGGGACTTAGACATTGGATTTAGCATTAATCTTGGTATGTGTGTCACACCATCATCATGGTCGAGTCTTGAAGTTCATATCTACTAGTTCATTCTAACCATTGCTTCAACACTTGCCACACTTCAAGATTTTTCATAAGCAATTCTAACAATGGCAATGTTACAGGAGTTGATATGTGTGTTGAGAAAATTCGCAACCGTCTTTCCCTTCTTTGCTTCAATCAATCGGTGGGTAACTTTAGCCATTCCTGAACTATTAGGTCAAAGTTCTGGTAATAATCAACTCTATGGTCTCATTTCCAGGTCTAAGCTTCCAACCTGGATTGCTAGGCAGCTAAAAGTTGACCTTAGCATGTCTTGGAGTGAATGGGAAAAAATAGTGTTCTAGGCAACCTATCTAAGTCCCAAACTCGGCTGTCCGAGTCCCAAATTCTCGGTTGTGTGAGTGGGCTCTTAAAAGAAATGAATGTCCGAGTGGTTAGACTTGGACTTAGATGAGGAGTGCCAATCTGAATATCCAAGTTGACCGTTTGAGTCTTGAGGATTCACCATTCGAGGCCCGAGAAAATGGACCAACTCTAAGTGGACTCTTGTCCGAGTGGACTTAAGCGACTCGAGCGTCCGAGTAGCCTGATAGAAATTTGGCCATCCAATGCCTATGGTTGCCATTCAAGCGGGTGCAAGAAAAGTGTCGAATGGCAAGAAATGGATAAAAACAATCCAATGCACTACCTACTAATGCACTAAGGTTTCTGACTTAATGCAATAAACATCAGGGAAGACTCAGGGCATACTTGGAGTGCACAAATGTGATTATACCAAGGATTGTTATTGATGCTGCCTCTTGACATGTATCTCTCTTTCTCTCTCTCAATTGTTCTCTCTCACACACTCTCTCAATCTCTCAGTGTGCAAATGAGCTCTTTCTTCACCCTTTTTCACCTTTTGTTTCTCTCATTTTCTTCTCTATTGCTATACTTTACCAGGCATTAAAAATATTTTTCTTTTCTTTCTCTATTCCCTTGTTTCGTGGTTATACATAGAATTATCTTTTCCTTTGTTTCTCCTTATTTCCCAACCCTTGATGTCTCAAACCTTATTAAAATGCACTTCTCCTACTCTAACCAATACACAAAGCTTTCTAAACCTGAACTAATCCACAAGAGAGACCAAATAGCCTTCGACTCCCTCACTTCTTGTAACGTGCCCGCTTCTCAAAACACGGGACATGTCTTAGCAGTTCATCGAGAGATATATCTAGAAGACGCCGCCCGGTACTCCCAAGGAATGACACGGGGTTTGCCAACTAGGGTCTCTCGAGTCTGCCCCGCAACGGAACTTATCCAGCCGTTCCCACTAGGATCGACTTGAAGTTGGAGTTCCTTGTAATCGGGTCTTCCTAATAGCCTTCTAACGTTGGTCGACAGCCGCTCCACTTTGTGTAGATACAACTGGACCAAAGGAAACTCATACCGCACTTGGTTCAAAGAGAATGGGAAACGAGAGGGATGCATCGCTTGACCTTTCTGCCCGTAGGGCATAGTCCCATTCCAGTCCCCTAAAATGGTATGAATCAGGTTTTTAACTTACAAGTTTTAAGGTCCTTGTCTATCTAACGTTTGCACCAAATAAACTCCATTGAGAAAAGCTCTCGGCTAACCGAGACCACCCTTCCGTAGGATAGACCCATTGGTCACATCCACCATGCTTCCCTCGGGGGTTGTTTTAATTATCTAATTACCTACCACATTATGTTTGACACATAAAAGCGGCTTCCTTAATTAACCCATTAATCACAGGTTGCTTTACGTAATTTAGGGCACTGACATGAAAACAAGATCAAACACTTCCTTAACTTATCTTTAGATTAATGTTTGTCTCCTGCCCATACAGGAGAGTTAAGTGTCCCTTTCTGCCTCCGCAAAAAGAATCCTTCTGTATCCCGGAATACATCAAGTATCATGCTTGAAGGCTATCTCAGCAATCTACAGGATTACTGCTCCAAGTTCCGCCCGTAGACTAGTACATGGGCCTCGAGATCCCATCTCAAGTCACATCAGCCTCTTGTGCGGGATCCGGAGGCGAGGGATTTACAGCCAGAGCCTCCTTGGCACCGAAGCGTCCTCCCGCTCCAAGAAGCACTCGGAGAGACCTCTCGCGGCGGGTTAGGTCCATATACCCGATGCGGCTAACAACCCCCTTGGATAGGTCCAGATAGACAGTCGGAGGTAACTGATCCTGCCTCTCCCTCCATGCTTTTAACCTGAAGCATTAAGTATTTTGCCTTGAATTAGTTCCTTGAGCAAAGAAGTTCAAAAAATGTACCTAAGTGTACAATCACGATCATCTCAAAGGTCGTTTGTACGACCAACTGCTAAGGTGTGGTTCCTTTTTCCCGAATGCTCCCAGCATTCAATCCTGGATCATTCACGACTTGGCGAGATCCCAATAATCTCAAACAAGATCATGCAAGCAAATGTTCTTGGTAGGTTAACTTATTTTGACTTGCTCTTTCCCTTGGGTTTTACCTTATGGTATCTTAACCCTAACTCAAAGCATTAACCGGTCAACCAAGGCAATGGACAAGCCTTATTCGCAACCCAACCAAGGGTCTTTTATTCTTCCAGTTCTTTACATCATCTCCCTCTAACCAAGTTCAGTTAACACATTTGGCAACGCAAGACTTTTCATCGAGTCCTTCAGGATACAATCTAGATGCATACGTCCCTTCCATCTCTATTAATGCAGTATTATGCAGAATTTTCCAATCCAATTCATCTTACTCGCACTTGGGATTCTTAATGCATTAATACAATCCGCAATCTTTAACTCTTTTCACATTTAGTCAATGAGTAATTAGCCCTAATGTGCAGGTACTTGTATGGCCTAAGTTTCCCTGCATCAGTGCAAATGCATCTTGTATAAATAGAAACTAT